>NC_143454.1:7309166-7612196 GCF_987193195.1 Phasianus colchicus | reverse complement strand
ACACCTGATACGGTGCCATCCAAACGGCTTATGGAAGCTGCTATTTCCAATACGTCTACCAACCAGTTTTCTACCTCCAAACTCCTCAGCAGGAGCAGCTCGCTGTGTGGGAGCCCTGCTGACCGTGCAGGTGGAGCCCTTGCAGCCCAACGTGTGCAGAAAGGACACTGGATTTTACCAAGAAACGAATGTCTTTGCAGTGCAAGAGCCAACCTCGCACTCCGTTCCACCCCAACCTCTTTAATCAGACCGCGGGAGAGCGATGGAAGGAAAGCTCCCATAGGGCACAGAGCTGCTCCCGGCCCCGCCGGGTTTGCGAGCCCTGCTTTAACGCAATTTAGACACGCAGGGCCAAACGGAGTCTGAAAGCGACAGAATAAACGACCAAAAGGGAACGAAAGCAGCGATCCGAAGGAGCTCATCCCAAAAAAGGGCTTCCTTCCTTCCTTCCTACAGCTCCACGCGGCTGCCGGTTCCCCTCGGTGAGCGAAGGGCTCTCGGAGGAACGAGGCCGAGACGCCGCACTTCCACAGGGGTCGCCGCCGCCCTGCGGGCACGGAATGAGCCCGCCGAGCGCAGCTCCGCCCGCTGAGGCGGCCGAGGAGGGGATTTCCTCAGCGAACCGCGCTCCCCACGAACCGAGGCGCCGGCGGCATCGCGCAGGAGTCGCACGGAGCGCCTCAGGGCCCCGCAGCCGAAGGACGGGGCGGGGCCGGGCCGAGAGGCGGGGTCAGAGCGGCGCGGGCCCCGCGGCCGTTAACTCTACCCTATCCGCCCCCCTCCGCTCCCCTCCCCCACGGCTCCTCCTCTCCGCCGGTCTCCTTCTCTCCCTCCCCCAGCGGCGGGAGCGCGCGCACAACGAGGGACGGCGCCCCCCGCCCCCGCTCTCCGTTCCCGCCGCAGCAACGGCCGTCGCATCCCCGCACCTCGCGCACAGCCCGCCCGCCGCCATCTTCGCTGCCCCTCTCACGTGACCCGCGAGGCCGAGCGCTGCGCCCCGCCGGCGTCACGTGGTGCGGCCGCTCCGCCTCCGCTCCCCCTCCCTCCCCGTTGCGCTGGGTCATGTGACGCGCGGCAGCGCCAAGATGGCGGCGTGTTGCCAGGTAGGTGAGCGCCGCGGGGAGCGGGCGGCCGCGGCCTCTCGGAGGGCCTTGGGCAGCGCCTTCTGTCAGGGCCTAGCGGGGTCCGGGGGACGGCGGAGGGCGGCGAGGAAGGTTCCCAGCCTAGAGCAGCCGGGCTTCTGCCGCCCTGGCCGAAGCCCCGTCCAGCCCGGCCCTGAGCACTGCCAGGCTGGGGCATCCACAGCTCCCAGCGCCCTCATTATTAACGGTTTTTTCCTAGTATCTAACCGAAATCTGCCGTGCTTTAGTTTAAAGCCATGAGCCGATAGCCCAGCAGTGCACACTGCACTGAGGAGTCCTTCCCCTGTGTGCTGCCCCTTAGGCACCGGCAGGGTTACCTGGCAGGGACCAGAAAGTAACGCAGCAGTGAAATACCTCGTGTTGCAAATCTGAACGTCAGCAGCTTTTGAAAGCTGGAACAGAAGATCTGCATCGCAAGTGGTGAAATTGCTCCATGTCCTGGAGCCCAGCTGGCAGCTTGCTGCAGTGAAGCCATCTGGGAATAGTTGTGGCTTGTTTGCTTCATATTTCAAGTCAAAGGCAAAATTTAAAGTATTTCTGTTGCAGTATCTGAATACCCACATACTGAGCAATTGGCTTCTGTCACAGCTTAGATTCTCAAATAGGGATAACGGTTTTGGCTGATCCCTTCTTATCTCTGATTAATAGTTGGCATATAACATCAGTCTAATTTGAGCTTCGATTTTTCTGGTTTTCCAATAGTTGCTTTCATTGTTTGTTTGTTTTTCATAGGAATCACAGTAATGTGAAAGAGAATTCCTTCTAGTGGACAACTACTGAGAAGATTGGGACCCATAAGAAAGATCTTGAAAGCCAAAGCCACATTGGACTGGAACCATGTTAAACAAACCAGTGCTGGTGGAATCCCTGATCGTCTTCAGCATCGTTCTGTGCGTGCATGCAGTGGTGTGGGACCGCTACTCCTGGTGTGCTGTAGCTCTTGCCATCCAGGCTTTCTATGTCCAGTTCAAATGGGACCGCCTGCTGCAGCAGGGGGGGGCTGTGTTCCAGTTCCGCAGCACAGCAAACAGTGGGCTCCTGCCTGCCAGCATGGTCATCCCCTTGCTGGGGATAGCAATGAAGGAAAGGTGCAAGGCCGCTGGTATCGTGTACTTTGAACGCTTTGGCATAGTTGTAGCTTCCACTGGCATGTTGGTTGCTCTATTTTTGTCTGTAATTGCTGTTGGCATCACAAAACCTGTGCCCACCAACACTTGCATACTCACAGGTGTTGCTGGCAGTATAATTATCTATACCATGAAGCACTCTTTGACTGTTTCAGAAGTGATAGAGGTCCTAGAAGTGCTGCTAATTTTTGTCTACCTCAGTATGATCTTGCTCTACCTGCTGCCTCGATGTTTTACTCCTGGAGAAGCATTGCTAGTTCTCGGAGGTATAAGTTTTGTTCTCAATCAGCTCATTAAACGCTCACTGAATGTAATCGAGGGCAGAGGTGAACCCATAGACTTCTTCCTTCTGGTGGCAGTTATTGGAGTTATTATTCTTGGGCTTTTTTTCACTGTTCTCTTCATTTTCATGGATTCGGGTACGTGGATCTCCTCCATGTTTTTCCACATGATGACAGCAGTGCTAGGCTTAGGGGTCATCATGCCTTGGCTTTACCGACTGATCCGGAGGAACCCTTTGTTTTGGCTGCTCCAGTTCTTGTTTCAGACACAGACGAGGGTTTACCTGCTCATATATTGGACTTTTTTGGCTGCTTCAGCGTGCGGCATAGTTTTCTACCAGAATGCCAAGAGATCGTCTGAATCTAAAAAACACCAGGCCTCAACCATAACCAGGAAGTACTTCCATTTCATTATTGTAGCAACCTACGTTCCTGGACTAATTTACGACCGCCAGCTTCTCTATGTTGCTGCAGTCCTGTGTCTGGCAGTGTTCATATTCTTAGAGTATATTCGGTACTTCAGGATCAAACCGCTTGGTCAAACTCTTCGCTATTTGCTGTCTCTCTTCTTGGATGAAAGAGACAGTGGGCCTCTAATCTTGACTCACATTTACCTTCTTCTTGGCATGTCCCTCCCAGTGTGGTTGTTCCCCAGATCTTGTGCCCCTAAAGGTACCTTGTCTGGGGCAGGAGCACTGGTGCCCTACGCTGGAGTGCTTGCGGTAGGGGTAGGAGACACCATGGCCTCTGTTTTTGGCAGTACCATGGGGGAAATCAAATGGCCGGGCACAAAGAAGACCTTTGAAGGGACAATGACAGCAGTTTTCGCTCAGATCATTGCTGTGGCTCTTATTCTGATCTTTGACAGCAGCGTGAACCTGAACTCCAGCTATGCCTGGATTCTGGTGTCTGTGAGCTTAGTTTCTCTTTTGGAAGCTTACACAACCCAAATTGATAATTTGTTGTTACCTCTCTACCTCCAGATCCTGTTTATGGTTTAAAAGCACTTCCAAGAATAGAGGTTTCTCCACTTATAGAGGAAAGCAGCAACTTAATATATGCACATCAATCACAGATGAAAGATGATCCAAACAGTGTTTTTCTTTTGTTAAAAACAAAGGAAAAGAAATCTATTTAAAAATAAAAGTTTTGCTTCAGTCTCTTTTTCTGTAGTTTTTAAAACAGCACAACTTGATTTTTGTCATATTAAAAAAAAAAAAAAATCACAGGGGAGAATCTGTTAAGCCATTCTGAATTGATATTCCCTATTGCCAAGTACTGATTTCTCTGCCTCTTACATTTCCCCAAGAACTGCCTGAGCTGAAGCTTTGCTTTCCAGCATCCTGGTTTGAAGGACAAAGCTACGTTCTGACAATTTGTTCCCCACAAAAAGGCACCACAGTACACTTTGGGAATGGTGTAGTGCTGCCCCAGACACCTTACACAATTCTCCCCTGCAGTCTGACTGCTTATTAGGAGCACAGGTGGAGCAGAAGTGATGCTCTGTGCCAACAGATCAGGCCTCAGGAACAAGCCAGGACCCGCAGGGAGGTGGCATTGCCCAACATCCCCCACCTGGGCCCAGCTCCACACCTGAGCCTGCCTTTCCCAACATGCCAGAATTGTTCAGGGTTTGTTTTGGTTAATAATGCAATAAGGGACAGATACTGTTTGCAAAAAGACAATTCAGACTAGGCTGCATTTCCTTCGCATTGAATTGTAAAACCTGCAAATTCGGTACAGCTTCTTGCTTCTGTTTATCCACATGAATTAGATATTTGCAAGTTGCAGATAATGGTGCATATAAGCAGAGGACAGACAATCATTGCTCAGCAGCAGGCACTGTTCTAAAAGATTAACTCTAGTAATGGAAAGATACAGAAAAAGTTCAACTACGACCCACAAACTTCACCTCAGAAGCTGTAAAACAGCACAAAACTACAATAAGTCACTTTCTCCTCCATCCCTGCTTGCAACTGTGAAACAAACCATAGGAAAGGTACAGAGAGAGATCCTAGAAACAACACAGCTGGAACTGAACTCCAGGCTGCTGCTATTGCCATTCACCAGCCTCATTCCTACTGTGACAGCCTGAGCTCTGCACTGTATTGAACATATTCTGCTAAGCAATGCCCAAAGGGATAACAACTCTTCTTACCATAAATTTCATTCTACTATTTCACAGATCAAATGATCAAACCAACACCAGAAATGGGCAATATATTTCTGAGAGGAATGAGTCACTAAGAATTGGAGTCTTGCTTCCCTAACAATTTACTTCAACAGAGAACAACCACCAGATTGTTAAGTTCATTCTGCTTTTGTCTCATTTTAACTAGATAAAACGTAGTGCCCATTTAACTAAGCATTCAAAAAGTAAACTTAAATAAGTGTGGGATGTTATGTAGGAGCTGGAGTGCCTCACTCCATCTTGACTTATGCTGGATTGAGCTGGGTATGTTACACAGCCACAGCCCTGCCACAAACACAACTCCAGGCTACATGACTGCTCGAAAGTGATTACATCACACCATGACAGCATTTCATTCCTACAGACTCTCCCACTTCTTTGTCCCCATCTATGACCTTCTTGTGTACATTGGGAGAGATACCATCTATTGCAATTCCTTAAGAAATGCTACCTGTGTTCTGTTCAGCTTAGCACGCAGGCACGAGCTTGCCCCTGATGCAACTGAAGTTACTTAATGTTCCTTAGGTTTCGCTGTGGTTTGGTTTTGTTGGGGTTTGGGCAGTCGTGGTGGTGCACACACCTCAGTTGGATCATCACAGAGCTGTGCTGCAGCCCCACGTGTTGGGAGGAGGCCACACAGTGACACCCTCAAAAAAATGAGGTGAGATTAGAGTGAAGATTTATGATTTTTTATTGATGTATCATGAGGGGTTTTGTTGTTGTTTTCATATTTTCAACATCTTTAAGAACGCTGATATTTTTAATCAAGCCTAGAGATCAAACATTCAGCTGCAATTTGCAAGAAATACCCAGAAGAGTGATTAATTAAAAAAGTAGACTCCCTGATTAATTTTGCCCACAGTAGCATTGTCTTTATTACTATTCAAAGAATAGGACAGAGACCCAAGGCTAAAAGCCAGCCATCTTCAAACAGCACATTCACCCGCACAGCCGATTAACAGATCCAAGCACTAAATGAGTTCTCAACTTCAAATACTACAGCTCTACAACAAGAAATACTTCTCAACCATTGCCATGGTCAAGGTGGAACTCTCCTTAATGGCCTATTCTGGAGACAGAAGAAATTTCCTCACCAAAGCACTGGGCTACTATCCTCAGAGCAGGGCTCATCCTGCAGCAGAAGCTTCTACCTAAGGCAGGCAGATTCGGCTGCATGAAGGGAGCTTGCTCACAGTGGATAATTATATCTTGAGCACTGATCTAGTGAACTGCATTTAAAGAGAACACAGACAAGCAATCATAGGAACGCTGACCAGCTAGTTGACTCCAGAAGCCAGTCGTGAACGTCAAGTGTAGAGCGGTGGAAAAGGCAATTCGGGAGTTGGCTGCAGCCTAAGTGATAAGGAAGAGCAAAAAACCAAAACTGCAGTGACTACCCCAGTCCTGGGCCATTAAATCAGCAATCAATATTGCTGCACCCAAAGGGGCATTTCAAACAGCAGCAGGACCTGATACAGTGAGAAGTCAGTATTCTAGAACCCCTGAGCCTGAACATCTGTAATCACTATTCTGTCTTTCAGGCACTCAGCTGTTTTATTTTAAATTTAGTAGAAATCCTGGTAATTGGAATACATCCCTAAGGCACGTGGTTGCATATATTGCAGAGTAGAAGCAGAGCAAGGATTGCCAAGCATGGAATTTTTCCCTTCCTCCAATATGCTTATTGAACATGACTTTAAGAAGTCTGCAAATACACCAGGGTACAACTTAAAAGCTTTCATTAAACAACATTTGTCCAAGAATCACAGCAACCCTACCAGTTCTCCTTGCTCCACTTGGTGCCTTTGGCCTCCATCACATGGAAGGTGTACACGTGGCGAGAGAACCCCGAGCTGTTCATTTCACTCTTATGGACGACTTCTCCATGGATGACAATGAGCCCACCTGTTTGGAAGAAACACCCAGACTGCTTTTTTTTTTTCCAGTCGTGAGTGCTACATTTAACATAAGGAAAGTACAACTCAAAGTACAATGCAACTCTCTGAGGTGCTTCTACCTTTACTTATGGGCACAGGTATGAACTTGCTGTCATCGTAGGCCGGCTCTGACCCTACAAACTCCACACACGTCGAGGCACCTTGGGCTGCACGCACCATTCTGCGGGTAATCCCACCTGCACATCCACAGAGCAAGCAAACATCCATAAAAATAAAAACGCCAGCCCTGTTTTGTGCAAGCCCAGAAACACTCCGTGGTTCCTCTTGGCACTTAGAGGAACAGTGCTGCTAACGTATTCCATTCTTTCCTTGGGGATTTGGGGACTTTTCAGCATGCAAAGATTTGGGATTTTCCAGCTCTGTGCCTCACTACGCAGCCTGTTAGGAACACAATGCTCAAACACTTGTGCAAAACCCAAAACCAACCTGTCATCCATTTCTTCTTCCTAGAAGAGCATAATTTGCTGTCAGAGCACAATCTACTCCAAAGTGTGTGAGGGCTGAGTGATTTAAAACATCAAGAGAGCTGTAATTACCGAGTAAATGCTTAGGTGAGCAGCATTGGAAGTCAAATAGCATGCCCTAGAGGAAGGGAAAGACAGGAGACTGCAGAAATGATGCTGTGGTGGTTGGGGTGAAAGAGGAAGTTAGAATACTGTCAGCAGTTAAGAGGTCATGGGCACAGGGGGAAAAGGGCATCCTTGTGAATGGGATGCAGCTTGGAAAAGAAGCAGTTTTGCAAGCAGAAAAAAAAGAGCAATGGTTTGTTAGTGCATTCTCACTCCAGAGGGCAGAAGGAGAATTACAGTTTGCAGTCCAGGTGACGATGAACATTTCCAAAGCTGCAGTCAGAACTACAGCAGGAGCACCGACGGGTAGCAATAGCATGTATCACCACAAGAAGAAAGGAGTCAGTAGTTCCAGACCTTCACTGCATTAAAAACCTGAATCTCAGAGCCTGGCAAAGAGCCTGTGTTGCAGGGTGATGTTCTGAAATAGTACAAAAGATGCAGGGGTGACTGCAACGGGCCTCACCTTCACAGGTTCTGGAGTAAATACAGCACCAGGAGGGCTGCCTCTTCACCCTATAACCCTGGTTTCAATTTAAAACTAAGCACTGTCAGCCATGTACAGTAGCTTTTAAGAATATATATATATATATTGCTGTATTAAACTCTGCTGGAGGAGTGGCCACAACTTACTGGTGTGGGAGCCAGGAATGAACCACAAGCAGCCATTCTCCTCCATGGCATCCTCCAGTGCAATCCAGAAGCCCAGAACCTTTCCCAGGGGCTCCGTGTGCAGGAACGTGGCATCCTGGTGTGGTGTCACTGTGATGAAAAGCAGCAGGGTCAGGGTCTGAGCGTGCCTGGGGCCAGCACTGTGAGGTGGGGGCACATGCAGTGCTCCTCAGCCTGCCCTGAGCACCCATCACACCATGGAATCTCTTGAGGCAGCAGGGACAACTAAAGGCCACCTGGCCCAACTCCCTGCAGTGCACAGGGATGCACACAGCAACACCAGCACTCACAGCCCCATCCAGCTCTGATCTCAGGCATCTGCAGGGATGGGGCACCACCACCTCTCTGGGCAGCCTGTGCCAGCTTTACCTGCTCACAGTCCTTTCCTGAAGGACTACCTGTGCTGTAATACAGAGACACACAAAGCTCACCTTCCCCACCGATGCCAGGTTGCTGCAAGGAGAAGGGAGACACGTGAGGAGGAGTCACACCAGCTTCATTCCTGCCATGGCAGGGAGGCCCGTGGCCATACCTTGAAGATGTACATGCTCTGCACAACCACTGGTCTCTCAAGGCCTAGTTTTCTCCCCAGTTCCTGGAAAGAAACTTCCCAAAATGTACATTTGCTGCTTTCTGCACATGACAAAGCGCTATTTTCTATAGTAAAAAGGTATTCTGTCCTTTTATGTTCAAAAACATTGTGCTTAGGAGTCTAGAATATTCAAGTTGACCATCCCATCATTTAGTTTTCTGTCAGACAGCTCTATAAGCTCAGCTTACCTGCACCTTGGAGGAGTGAGTGATCTGCTTGAAGACAGGATCGTGGGCGTGCAAGGCTAAGGGGAGAGACAAGGCTCAGGGTAAAGGTTTCAGTAACAGAAGGGAGCCCAGGGGCTGGCAGCAAGGAGGTGCAAAGAGCACAGCCAAGCAGCCAGGAACTTCCACACCCCCCTGCCCCCCAGGAGCAGATCATCAGCATCACACCATTCCTGGAGGTGTTCCAGAACCGTGGAGATGTGACACCAAAAGATGTGGCCAGTGGGCATGGTGGGGTGGGTTGGGCTTGGGGGATCTGAGAGGGCTTTTCCAACCTTAATGAGGTGACGCAGCCCTTCTGAGTTAGTACAGTCTTCTGTAGAAGACTAAAGAGTGAAAAAAGTGAGTGTTGTGATAAATCATATTACACAAAAGGTATGAAAATGCAAAGCAAGAAGAGATGCATCTCCTCCTCTGCTGATCAGGCCCAGCAAGGGCTGCCACTGAACAAGGGATGAGGAGAGATCCCATTAAAAAGACTTATGGAGAATCAATCAGAGAGAAGGTGCTGAGACAGCAGGGGACAGAATTGTTTTCACTTCCCAGAGGAAAAGTCAATGTGACAGAGCCCATCAGAGGCTGCTCTGCACAGGGGTGCTGAGAGATCTCCATATTGCATTTCCAAGCTGAGTGACGTTCAATCTGAACAAAGTTCAGGGGAATGAGCTGAAATCCTGCTCTTATTTTCCACGTATTGTTTGAAGACCAAAGAGATTCAAACCCAAGTGGGGGGCTGGGAGAGACGTAATAGGGCACAAACTGAAAGCAGGAGGTAAGAAAAGGTGCTGCAATGAGAAAGGAAAAAAACAGCTTCCCTGTGCAGGGAGCAGGAGACAGTCTGAGCCATTTGCAGTGGGAGCAGTTCAGTGGGAGGTTGCTCAAGCAATCTCTGACCCCAAGAGGTCTGAGGGCTGAAGTCCAAACTTTTGCACGCCAGTAAGTCTGTGCTATGTGCAACCAAAGAGCCTCCTGGAAGTGTTCTTTGGGTTTTGTTTTGAAAGGTTTATAGCTGAGAACCTTGGCAGCAGAGAGTGAGGAGCAGCACAGAGACAACTGCAGAGGCAGTGATGGAACGATGAGGGAAAAAGTGAAGTGATGAGCTGAAATTAAGATTAATTGAATACAGGAGAGGTTGCAAAGGAAGGAGTTGCATGAGGTTTGTGGTATTTGGGGCACAGTGAAATGCAGAACAGGGACAAAGCCACTTCTGCTCTCAGGAAGGTTTAGATTTAGGAGACTAACGAGGGTGGGCCTGAAAAAGTCTCAGTGCCTAAGAACTGCCTCCCTTTTCCCCATCCTTCTCAAAAAATAAAAAGATCAATTGAACATACCATGGCCAATCTTACTGACAGATTTCTCCTTTTCAATTAGGAAGTTGCCTACAAGACAAAACCAAATTTTAATGTGTTTAGCAAAGCAGGAATGGTTGCAGAGCTGGAATCTGGCCCTGACTCCTCATATTCCCTTGACTGGGCTCAGGGCTCACCTCTCTCATCCAGAACACCTTTCTCAAAGAAGAACCTGACCTTGTCTCCACTGGTGAGGAAATAATCCGAGCTGCCCTGTCAGAGACAAGAGCCCAGTAAAGACAGCATCACCATGAACACGCAGCCAAACCTTCCATCAGAGGTAACACTCACCTGCATCTTTTTCCCACCAAGCAGCAGCAGAAACAAAGTACAGTTAATAGAAATCATTCCTACAAATACTGAATGCATTCTTTCAACATTAAACCTCTCGGCACTCCCTAGGACTCCAGCCTGGCACACATGGACTACCAAAAACAGTACCAGAAAGCTGGGGAGCCAATGCCTTCCCCCTTCTGTCCCAGGGCAGCATGGGACCAGCCCTGCCGTGCAGGTACCTGTGACTGGAGCTGTTCCTCCTCCTTGGTGGAGAACTCAGTCCGGCAGTGTGGTGGCACCTCCATCCCATCCAGGATCCTCTGGATGCTGCTCCTCATGCTGTCACACTCCTCCAGGCTGAAGAAGTGCTCCAGGACAAGGAAACCATCCTCACGGAACTGAAAGGGGGACATGGGGTGGCTGCCCTTCTCCTCGGGTATTTCTAACGTGTTTCTCTTTCATCCAAAAAATGACAAAACTGAAGTGGTGTTCTTTTATTTTTAAAGCTCCAGAGGGGCATTACCAAGAAAGATCAGTCCTTAAGCAGGCTCAGATCCCGTAGAATTAAGGGCAACACATTTCACCTCCCCACCCAGAAACCCGAGTAGATAGTATTGCTGAGTCTTCGTGGTTTAAGGATATCTTAGCTACGTGAGCAGCAACACTTAAACTACATATACTGCTAAAATGAACAGAGTACTCGTTTCCAGATTCCAAATAAGAAGGATATGCCTTTACAAGCCACAAGAAAAAAAAGTGATTTTCTCTAAGGGAAAAATCCCTGGGTGGCTCTCACGGTTGACTACACAATCCTCTATGAAATGAAGCAAACTCTGCTGGCACCGCTTCCTTATATAGAACACCACAGGGATTATCCTCAGGGAGAGATCTTAGCCTCACAGTGACAGCTGAGCAGGAATCAGAAGGACACAAGAGAATTCCCAGAGGAGCTCTGCAGGGCACACAGCCTTCCTCAAGTTTGCACCCACAAAGGGGTTTCCCCAGGCTCAGAACGAATGCATTGCACGGAGCTGAGCAGAATATAAAGCAGATCTCTGCTGGACCTGAGCACTGGTTCAGCACAGAGCGTCCGTGCCTTGCAAATGGTGCAGGAATCTTCCTTGCCTGCTGCTTCCTTACCTTCTGCATCTGCTGTTGGGTGACAGACGCCATCGCAGTCCCACCAGCCCGGCTGTGCACAGCTGTGCCACCTCGACACGTGACCCTTAGGCAGCATGTGACAAATGCAAGCACAGAGCAAGCACTGCTGCCTCCTGCACTGACCTCCCCATGGCTGCTGGCTCCCAGCGCTCAGTGATGGAGCTCTGCTCCAGTTCTCGGTGCTGCTGTACAGAAGCGTTCTGCTCCGGTTTGTTCTTTGTGATCACAGTTTGCTGCTTAGCCCCAGGGAGAAATGGCTAGTTTAATAAACCAGATTAAAAAACTGGTAAACGCAGTAGTAAATTAAAGAGGTAGAATAAGATTCAGGTAGGATGAAAAGATCAAGGGCCACCGAACAGAGCAACAAATGCAGTCACTCAAACCCTTTGCTCAGCCAGCAAACCAGCAGCCCCGCCAGCAAGGAGCCCAACCACCAGGAGGTGACAAACATGAGACCAAGGGGTGCTAAAACTGAAGGGCTTCCACCAGCAGTTCAGCCAAATTCACTGGCTGGTCTCATTCACAGCTGCTGCTGGGAAAGAGGTTGTTTCCAAACACACTTAGCTAGCAACTGAAAATCCATCTGAAGTAGGTGGTGTTCAGGAAAAAGATACCTTATTCTGTAAGAGAATCCCATGCAAATCAACTCCCCCAGCCCCCCTTCTTTTTGGTGTTTTATTTTGAATGAAAAGAGAATTCAGGATTTTCACTAGAGAGCATCTCATTTCGAGCACAGAATCATCAAATCTTCCAGGTTGAAAAAGACCTCCCAGATCCCCAACCCACCCCCTCTCCCATGCCCGACACATCCCTCAGTGCCACATCTCCACAGCTCTGGAGCAGCCCCAGGGACGGTGAGCCCACCATTCCCCAGGCAGCTGTGCCAGTGCAACACCACTCCTTCCAAGAAGGACTGTTCCCTAACACCCAACTCGAACCTCCTCAGCACAACGTGAGGCCATCACCTCTCATCCTGTCGCTGCTACGCGGGAGCAGATATCTATCCATCCATCTGTATCTCTCTCAGAAGAAAACCATTAGGTAGTTGTTCTTCTTGTTTAAGGAGCCTCTCCAGATGACGAAGCTGTTTTGAAGAATGCTGTGTAATCAGTAGGAAAACAAAACAAAGACAAGGCAACAAAGCCAGCCTGCTGCAGCTGCTGCCTGTAAGGCCGTGTCCCTTACTCAGGGAAGCAGCAATCCAGACAAACAATGTTTGCATGCAGTCCCATACCCTTCCCCTGTGTTACCGAGGTCATTCATACCACCACTTCTCATTTCCAGTAATCTTTTCCCCAGCATGCCATCTTCTCCACTCCCCATCTTACACACACATGCTAACTTCAGAAGCCACTCGAGTTCACACGCACAGCAGCAAACCACAGCTTCCCTGTTTATGGATTGCACTGTAAAAAAGCACTCCCAACAGCAAAGCATGGCACAGGGAGTGCCAGCAGACAACCACACAAACAAGGGGACAACCACAGTGACTACAGGAGCAGTTTGGCCTCAGGAGTCCCCCAGCCCTTCCCCCTTCCAGGCACACTGCTATTTTGAGGCTTAGAGAGACATTTCCAGCAAGAGGAAAACCAAACCACCACCCCACGTAACGCCCCCAAAAAAGCAAATGAAGTACATAATCTTCATAAATATCTTCTCTTCCTGTAAGTTTAAACAAGGAAGCAGTAAGGGCTCAGACAAAACTGGGAAATTAACCCTTTTCCCTTCCTTCCCCCCCTTTTCCAAGAGCTCTTGTACAGATTGTTCACACTTTCTCCTGCTCTGGAGGAAAACTGTACTTGTGGCCAATCCCAGCACCATGGTACAGACTCATGGTACAGCACTGGAACACCGAGAGCCCTGCAGCAGACAAAGCCCCAGTGTTCCAACTGCCTTGCTGAGCAGCAGAGCTACCCACACTTCCTCTGCAGTGAGGTTCCCATTGATGCTGCTCAGAGCTCCTGATTCCCCACAGCCAGCTCCAGCATCTCAGCATGCTCACCAGGAACAAGGAACACAGGAATAAGGATAACACGTTTAAATTGTGTTAAACAGTCCATTAGTATCTACTTAAAAAAGCATCAATACTCAAATATTTTTCCCACGTTGACAGTCCTTTCTCCAGAGTTACCAAAAGCCTCGGAAACAGAAGAATTTCCAATGGAGAGCACTCTCACTGTTATCCAGTCTGACACAACAGTTACTTCCTTTGTGAGCTTTCTACCTACTGGTTTTTGGTGTGGTCAGGCTAGAGAACTGTATGTAACAAATCTAAATCATATCTCCAATAACACTGGGTCTTCACTCTATGCCTTAGTTGAGCTACACAGAAAATTTTGGAATGATCTGGATCGTGTTTTTCCCAGCAAAGACATCAGTTCTTTACCCCAAAGCTCCTTTCCATCACCGTATTCCAGTTTCCTAGGAATCCAACAAGCACCACCAGTTCTCTGATGGCATCTTTCATTTCTGCCTTTTGCTCAGTGACTCGAGGAGCTGGTGACCCCTTGCCAGAAGGAAGCCCCAGTCCAAGAGAGCCTTAGACGACAGGAGGTGTTTTGTCCTCTCCTTTCTTAGCTCAGCCCTGCCAAGCATCCCATTAAAAACTCAATGCAATAAATTGGCACAGAGCAGCACCTTCCACCCCTGGCTCTATGTCACTGAAGTAGGTATAATGTCACTGTGGTCAAACAGCCTCAAAGGAAGGAAGAACACAAGAGAAATACCTTTCTCTATAATAAATGAGCTGCATGGAAACTCAAACCATCTTTGAAAGTCACAGGCTGAAGGCACCATTCCTATGGCAACAGGCAGCATTCTCCACTGCCTTCAGTCCCCATCCTTCTCCTAGGGAAGGAGAGCAAGATGCACGCTGAAAAGCCAACTGAGTTTCTACAAGCAGACAATCAGTGCTCCAACAGCCTGTATTTGGCAAGGTAAATTGTTTCAGCCATTTGTTAAAGCGATGGTAAAGTATAAGGCAGTCCAGGCCTCAGCAGAATCTCTGTACATCTATTTTGTTCTCATTCATAAAGAAATGTCACAACCCACACGGGCTGAAGCAATGAGTAAAGCAGCAATCCTACACAGCAGCAGCAATCATTAACATCTGTCTTCTGAGAAGCGAGGCGGTCAGAGGCGAAGCGCCTTCGCACGCAGCCAAATTAAAGAAAGCAGACATAAAAGGAAAACGCAAATTAAAAAGTTAAACTTTTATTCTGTTAAAGTGTCCAGTCTTACACATCTCTCGGAGAAAACAATAGCAGCCTTCGGTGCTTATGGTGGAGGTGCTGCTGATCAGCTGCCCGAGCAACCCCGCATACAGAGCGAATGTCAGAAATGTTACACCAAGCTCAGGTCCTGCATGCCAAACCACAACCCTGCGAGTGCATCTACAGAACAGCAGTGAGCCATGTCTAAGCTGTGAGTAGTGCCTTACTTAAATGGATGCATCTGGCAGCTGTAGATGACTCAGGCCTGTTAGCCCCCTTCTCATTAAGTTCAGCCTGGAAAAATTCTCCCCATTGTCCGATGAACTTCCTTTAAAGGAGAGATAGGAAAGAATGGAAGGGTATTTCCGGACATTCCAAATTAAGCCTTTGTGTGAACGCACGCAGAGTTCACCTTAGTTTTTGGGGTCCAACAATTCAAGCGTAGTTACTTTTGAAAAGGAATTTCAGATGAGATTTCTGGAGGATTTCACAGTACCAAAAACATTTTAACATTAACACCGCAGCTGGAGGGATGGAAAAGGTTCAAATCTGACAATGCTCTTATCCAGTTCTGCTTCGAGCACTGTTACAATGCAGATAGGACAGGAAAACATTTTGGCACCTTTTTATTAAGACTACAGAATCCACTGTGTGGCCAAACAGTAGTAAAAAAATAAATCATTTTTAAATGCAATAAAAGGAAAAAAAATCCAGACAAAATCTAAATGATAGTTTTCCCGTTTAGCATTCACACAGCCTTATTGAGGGTAACGTTTCAGAGCAGATGATGCTACCATTTATGGTACAACATTGGTCTTCAGTGAGAAAAGTCACACCAACATTTAAAAAATCTCTCCATGCTCTCCACAAACAAAAAAAAAGAAGAACCAGAGGGAATGGCTGGCTTCAGGCAAAGATAACTGCACGTGCACTAGAAGGAACGATGCCTCAGTGGAGAGTTTACCTTAATGTAGCTCTAGAGAAGGTACAGCTATCAAGGAAAAAACTATTCCTCCCCTGAAGGACTGAAAATAAATCGATAAATCAAATCATGAAAGTCCCTTTCTGAAGTGGAACAAGGTAAGGAAGAGAAATGATGTCACAGCTGTTAAATGGCATCCTGGGATGCATTAAAAAGAGCATGGCCAGTGGGGCAAGTGAGGTGATCGATCCTCCCCCTCTACTCTGCCATAGTGAGGCCTCACCTGGAGCACTGTGTCCAGTTCTGGCCTCCCTGGTACAAAAAAAGACAGGGATCTCCTGGGCAGAGTCCAGCAGAGGGCCACAGAGATGATAGAGGGCCTGGAGCACCTCTCAGGTGAAAGGCTGAGTGAGCTGGGCCTGTTCAGTCTTGAGAAAAGACAACTCAAAGGAGATCTGATCAACATCTGTAACTAAGGCGTGGGGGCAATGGGACAAGGACAGACTTTCCAGCTGTGTGTGGCAACAGGACAAGGGGAAATGGCCACAAACTAAGCATGGGAAGTTCCACCTAATGCATGCAAGAACTCCTTCACAGTGAGGGTAACAGAGCACTGGACAGGCTGCCCAGGGAGATTGTGGAGTCTCCTTCTCTGGAGACATTCTAGACCCATCTGAATGCCTACCTGTGCAACCTGGTCCTGGGAGCCTGCTTTGCAGGGGGGTTGGATTAGTTGATCTCTAGAAGTCCCTTCCAGCCCTACAGTTCTGTGATTCTGTGAAATCAGTAACAGCTTTTCCCCCATACATATCATCTCCTGCAAAGGATGTGTCATTGTTCTGACATTCCTAGAATCGTGTTAGAAAAAGAAGAGGACTTCAGTGTGGTTCAGCAACAGAAAGCCACTTAATACTATTTATGGTAATGACACCAAGCATTTGCTTTAATTAAAATGAAATTAGCTAAGTGGAGTGTAGAAATGGTAATAAGAGAAATAAAAAATGAGGTAGGACATTCAAGAAGTGACAATTAATACCAAAGAACAGCACATCACAACAGATACCTGTAACAGCTTGCATTGGGCTGTTACATTTCACCATTCAGACTGATGGAGTGAATTAATTCCCACTGCTGAGTTAACTAGGGACCAAAACAAAGTCAGAAAACAACTCGAAAGAAAAACTTCATCTAACATTCCAGTGCATAGTTTCAGAGATACAGCAAATTTTAACACATTTAATAGGTTTGGTACCACCCACCTTACAGGTGGTTCAAATAATCCATTGTAACTTACTACTTTTTGGGGTAGTTGGAGTGAAAGGTAGAATTCTGTTTCACTGACCTCCAGTCCTAGCATGGGGTGAGCATGCTCAAGATCAACAGGGGGTCCAAGAATTCATTCAGCTCAGCAGTGCTATTAAGGAAACTGTTTTAATTCAAGTTGTTTTATGATTTAGCAGCTAATAAATCTGTTTTGCTACCAACTAGAGTGCTTTGAAAAGACAGGTCAGGACAACAAGACACTGACCTGTTGATTGTCTGCATAAGGTGAGCTTTTCTTCCTGAACATACAGATTTATGTCAGAAAAAGCAAAGCTTCAGTTTGACAGAGATTGAAAGAAAAATCATAATATACACTGACTGAACACTTGCAAATGAGGAAGGATTGTTGATGTAAGCTCATCCCTCAGACTGAGCAATCCAGGCAGGTATGGGAAGTTGAGTGAATCACCCTGCTGTGGGATGAGCTTTACAGGAAGTCTGAGCTGTACATGTGTTCAGACCTCACGTTTCAGACCCTATCCTTTAAGTTTTAAAGCTTCCTCCATTTCATCACATGAAACTGATACTATGAAATCACTATCTCTTTCATGGAAGACCAAGAAGCAGACGTCAGGAGCAGGTAAATATTGCTGTCTTCCAGAATGGCAATGTATTTTT
Organism: Phasianus colchicus; assembly: GCF_987193195.1. Classification (NCBI taxonomy): domain Eukaryota; kingdom Metazoa; phylum Chordata; class Aves; order Galliformes; family Phasianidae; genus Phasianus; species Phasianus colchicus. The sequence continues at coordinate 7,594,579 of NC_143454.1, read as the reverse complement.
GTGCCACCTGTGTTTCTGGTACAAGAAGCTATCAGATTACTTAGCTTTCTGAGTGACAGCTTTGAGATATCTCAAGCTCTAACAGCCAAGACTGAAAAACTGAGCTTTGAATATTGAAAAAGGAGCAAAAAGCTAGTGTTTCCATGCATGATCAATACTGGCCTGTCTTAAAATTGCTTTGTAGACCTCAGGCATAGGGCAGTTTCTACTCAGCAAGCAGCAGAAGTATAGCTGTCATTTGATAAGAAGTTAGAGGCTCACTTCTAGCAGAATAGCCTATTGTCTGCTTCTCCTATGGATTCGGCACTGAGATACATAACAGTTCAGGAGATGTGCAAGCTTCTGGAAGCACTACAGCATAAAAGCAGGAGCTGCTTATAGAAACTTCTGGCCTAGCTGCACAAAGCTTAGTTTGTATAAGTGACATCTTGAATCAAGAGTTAAAGCATTCATCTACAATGACCTAGACACACAGGAGAAAACTGTTCCTGTAAGCTAGGTTACAATCCTACATTGCCCTTCAGCCCTGTCTAGCCTAAAACACACATGTTGTAAACAGATTACCCAGTGGCCTTGAATACAACACAGACTTCAAGCCTCTCAATTCAATTGCCATTACTCTCCAGCACAATCTTTTGGCACAGAGTAAGGAAGAAAACAAGATTTCCTTTGCCATCCAAACAGCCCCTACAGCCACCATGAGAAAGTGCCTGGAAAACAGTACTGCTGTAGCTAAGCCTAAAGCCATTCCTGCCTTACCCAAGCAGCACTAAGTCTACCTTGCAATTCCTGTCCCACCAATTCAAAATGCTCATGTGCGTGAATCCAATCCAAAATGCATCAGCACCAACACTCCTGAGCACCTGTGCTTGCTCTGATGCAGTGCATTTTGGAATAATGTTTCCCATCAATCTGGCAGTGGCTCCAACTCTAACATAATTTGAACACTAACCCTGTTAGAAACAGTGCCTTGCCTTCCAGATAAAGAAAATTATATTATTTCTCTGGACTGTTTAAAGCTTAACAGTGAACTAAGGGAGGCAGAATTTATATCTTCCTTAAAAGCAGTTTTATAAACAGATTTCCTAGATTTTAATACAGCTTTATTTAAGCATCTGAACATCAACAAATCCAGAGCCCAGTTAACATTGTTCATGGTTTCAGCATGTTTAGTGTGTATATTTCATATCTTACATCTCATGAGAAAAGCCATAGCGCCCTATTGCACCAACATCCAAGGGATCATCAGGGTTTGCTAAGCCAGCACTCTCACTGGCAGTCTGTCAGGAACTGCTTCAGAGATGGCTGCAGCTTCCTCCCTTTGTGCACGCAGGAAGCCTCCAAACATTTCGTGCCTGTTTGCAGCACTCCACCTTGGAGACAACCTGTTGGCTTGATGCGGAGTATTAAATCAGGACCTGCAGTCCATGAGCCTCCTATTCCTTCTGATGGAAAGGGGCAGACTTAGGGTGTATTGGAGACACACCTTAACCACTCCACCTCGAGACATGAGTAGCAGCAGCTATCACAGGTTATCTACCCCGTGCAGGATTTTGTCAAACAATACCAAACAGGTCAGACTTGTTTCAATAAAGATTGCTCTGTTCAAGGGATCTAGAGATCAGTCCTCAGAGGATTCTCACACTGCTCCTTAACAACAGCAGAATGAAACAGGGAAGAATAGGACAGGTTACTTTTCCAGCACCAAGTTCAATCAGCATTAGCCTCTTACTTAAGAGGTTAACAGGAACTGACAGCTGCTGAAGGGTGAAAGACAACAAGAAAACAATCAAGCTGGTCTGTAGATTTTGTTCCTAAAAAAAAAAGTTGGCAACAAATCTAACAGCTTTATGGGCAGGGGCAGAGGAAAACCAAGTTATTCCTCTTCACTATAAACACTGCCAACCCCAGGGGACATCTTGACACACTGGTTTTACATTTGCATTTGTTACGTGACAGAGCATCAGGAACTTAAAAGCAGCTTGAAAACTTTAAAAGCCAAGATCATGAAGCAACTCAGTGCTTCTGGGAAAACAGATGAGGCAGACCAACTGCTTTTAATCCAGATCTTTTGTATTACCCAGATCATTTGTTTTCTAGGCTAAAGGCCTGGAATTATTTTGGTTAGAGCCTCCAATGCATCAGTTGGAGAAGAGGATGCTATGTGATTAACTCATCAGCACAAGTGACTTGAAACTGCTAAAAAGTGCAATCTCTAATGCACAGATGGAGTTCTGGAGGGAGAACTCCTTCCCCAGGGGAAGAAGACAGGGTGTCAAATACAAGGGGGGAAAAGACAATTTGTAACAAAACACCATCCTGCATCCAAATTGATGTCTGAGATAAATTTACCCCCCAAAATCCCAATGCCAGCACCTAGGTAGAATAATCAACTCTCTGTATCCTATCCCTAACAATCTGTGGGGCCTCACTTACTGAATTGCTGAGTTGGAGGGGAATAGTACCAGGTGTCACAAATAAGGAGGTACTGGAAGTTTCCTAGACTCTTGATCACTGCTTGCAGGACACTCATTCCTTGACACTATAATTCCCCTTTGAAGCAAGGCAGCAATCCCCACATTTCCTTTTCTCCTCCATTCAAAGGAGATCATCTCTTTTCACCAACACCACCCACTTCACTCCGCTTCCAGTCCAAAACAGCAGCAACATCTCTTACTCCTACTGGCCCTTGCTCAGGAGCCATCTAACCTGTCTTGATCCTCATCCTGATCCCAAGCTTTCCACATCCTGCACCCGAGGCAAGCAGCAGCCTCAGAGTCATCATTGTTCAGGGACTCCTTGGCTAGTTCGATAGTGATTGGAGAAGAGGAAGAGGAGGATCTGGGAAAAAGGGTACTGGAATGGCCTTGTGTTTCCTTCTTGTTGGTCAGTGGTTCCTCCCCCTCTTTCAAGGGTTCAGGCTTGCTCTTTGTCTGCCCTCCACAGCCGCTCTTTGACTTCCAAGGGCAGAGTGTTGAACAAGTCCTCCTCCACCACAAGCCCGCTGCGTTTCAGCAGAGGACACTCTCCCAGCTCCACTGGCAGGCACTCCAATCTGTTCCCTCGCAGCTCTATCTGTGATAGGTTTGTTAACTCTCCAACACGGGATGGGAGTGACTGCAGCACATTGTTTCCCAGGTTTAAGGTTCTCAGCTTCCTGCACTGGAACAGCTCCGGCGGGAGATTCTCGATCTACAGAAAGAAAATCAATTACAGATGAAGTCACCTAATAGCACACACACTCGTAAGACAATAACAAGGTCACACATCTCACACAGCTCACTCCTTCCTTAAGTGAGCTCCTGCTCTCTACCATAAGGAGTGCTCCTGAAGTAAGGACTCACATAGCATGAAGCCTCCCAGACAGCTCTCCCACTGGCCATTCTTCCCCAGCTCCTCTCAGAGCACCACCATGCCAGCAGATGTCAACTACTTGGCACCTCTCAGCTTTGAGATCCTACTGTATCAACCTTTTTAAACGTTATTCTTCACATCTCACAGAAAAGCTAAAAGCCTTCTTGTATATTTTCATTATGTATAAGATATGGTAGATTTCTATGTACTCCATTACCTGGAGCAGACACTACATGAGTACAATTGTCAGGCACTGAGAATTGAGAGCACTCTACCAATTCTGTAGGGTTTGGTATTGTTGCAGGGACTTGATAGGCTTCAAATTACAGAGTTGGTTTGGGTTTTTTTGGACAGTACAACAGAAAATGAAGTCACCATCTGTTAGCTTTCCCACCACTGCCTTCAAGTCACTAATTTAACAAGTCTCATTTCTATTACTCCAGTATCTTTCCAGTGAATTTCTAAGAAAACAATATAGATAAGGTTTAACAAGTGCAGCAATTCAATATTCTCCACTAAGTTCAAAGCCTCATCACGAAGATTACTAGTTGCCTTTATACACAATTATGTCTCTTTTTTAATCTTGAAATTATGCATGACACAGCTAAATTGAACTGTAATCAATTCTGAATGAAGTTAAGTCCAACCAAAAGCAGAGACAAGACCAATTAAAAACTGCTAAATTCAGCCATTGTTACAGTGCTGTCAAGTGTTATGTGAACAGCAACATGCAATCGAATGATCACAGAAAGGGTGAGGTTGGAAGGGACCACTTGGGATCATCTAGTCCAAACACCCTGCTCACAGACTTCTGAAAATAAAACTGTTATTTAAGGGACAAGTATTGGTTTAGGAAGGAAGCAGCGTGCTATAATATGGCCTGCTTCCCAAAATGGTACACTGGTACCAGCCAACTCCAGCAGCTCCTATTTGCTAAGACTGTTGAGCTAAGAGAGGACATTTGAGGTAACTCCTGGCCTTGGGAAATGCCTGCCTACCAGCCCTTGCATTCCTTGCTGCCACTGTTCCCTGTAAGTAACCAGGCTCAGAGCCCAAGGGTGATAGTGCTTTTCCCAGGCACCTGCAGGGGATAAGCAGCTTGGCTGTTTCACTGGGTTCACATCACTTTCCACTTCCAAACCCAGAGGAGCAGAGGATGCTCCACAGCTTTCCTGTTGCATCAGTACTTTCACACAGTAAAACGGGTGGTGTCACACAGTGCTGCAGAGAATAGAGTTGTCTAACTCCTTTTCCTCTGAGAGGCTCCATCCCAGGACTGCAGAGGATACACCACAGATCAACCCTCAAGAAGTTGTAGCAGCAAGGTTCCCAGAAGACAAATGGCATAAAACTATCTGGGTTCTGAACAGCACAAGCAGTTAAAACTTTCTTCATTTTGCTTAAACACCAACCTCAGAAATCAGTCCTCTCAGCCACATTCACCCTAAGAAAATATTCTGGCTTTCAATCTGGTATGAAATGTGTGCATACCATGAAGTTGTAAAGCTTAAGCCACCCACACAGAAGGATGCACACTTCCAGAAGCCACTTATCAGACCTGTCTGTGCTTCGTACATTCTGGTAGAGCCTTCTGCAACTTCAGCAAAGAGAGTGAATGAAAGCCTCAACAAGTCCTCCAGCTCAGCACAGCCTGTGTGATCACGGATTGATCTTTGACACCTGGTAAATGAGGCTTCCTTAATCCCAAAAAGAGTAACAAACACAAAGGAAAACCCATGGGACAGTTTATTTTAAGCAATTAAGCCCCTTCCGACCCAAGGTAACCAGGCAGCATAGCACACTTGGTCATCTCCCTTGTGACCTGCCTTGCACTTAAGCCAAGTCTAAGTTTCAACTGTCCAAGTCTCCACCTGGGATTGTACAAGAAAATCCACAGCCATTGCACTGAGGCACAGTAAGGTGCCACACTTTCTACCCTTTAAGTCAAGTCTAATGGCCAATTGACAAACCTGGTTTTAACCTATTCTTTCCAGAGAAAGCACACTGTAGAAGACAGTTTTACTTCCTCTAACATAACCTTTGTGGAACAAGACAACATATTTTAAAAGTGACAGATTAAGAATCATGTTTCTTATGTTTGTAACATAGAGCTTCTCACACAAAATATATGTTACAAGACTGAACTACAGAGCATTCCCCAGAAATAAGTAGTACTGCATGAAAATTGTGAGCTGCACACACACACATGCTAGATGGCTGCTGTCACTGTGTATGTACTTAGCTAAAGTACAATGAAAAGTACTACATTAAGATTAGTTTCTTAGATCTCCATTTTAAGACCAAAGCTGATGTCAATCTAGGGAGTACAAGCTTCCAGCTGCAGAGAAACAAGTGTCAGACAGGCTTTAGGAAACAGTCTCTAACTGCTACTTAAGAGCAATTTTCCTGGAAGAAAAGGAATGTTACAAAACAAGAGCTGCTCAACACAAGAAAAGAACTTCCTCCGGAGTTATTTGCTTTAGATAAAGCCCTCAGAAAAAAACTAAAGCTACAGAATTTAAATAGAACAGCAGTGCCAGGAATATTTCACACATCACTGTGACACGTTTAATCCCACAGATAACAGACACACCAGAATTGCCTGTGCTCACAGAGGAACACTCAGCTCCTGCTCACTTACCCTGTTGGCTGTCACAGCTAGGTTCTGCAGGTTTTGAAGAAGTCCTATGTCTGGTGGTATGGAAGTCAAGTTGTTGTGGCTCAGATCCAAATACCGAAGTTTTCTGCAATAGAAGAGCTGGGTAGGAATCTTTTCTATCTTGTTACGATTCAGGTAAAGGCGCTCTAAATTGGTAAGGTTGCCTATTTGCATGGGGATGTAGGCAATGTGGTTGTACCACAATTTAAGGCAAGTGAGACGATGTAAGTGCTGGAAGCTGATGATTTCCTCAATGGTCTTGAGGTTATTGTCCTTCAGGTCTATCTCCTGCAGATTGTGGAGACTAAAGATGGAGTGAGGAATGCGCTCCAAGTCACAACGGATCAGCTCCAGCTCTGTCAGGTTGACCATTTTCTTAAGGCTGTTGAGAACAATGAGCTTGGTGCCCTCATTGTTGATGGAAAGCTTCTGAAGATGCACACCAACATCTGTCACCACCTGTGGCAGCTTGGTGAGGTTACTCTTCAACCTCAACACCTTCAGCCTCTTCAGCTCCCTCAATCCATCTATTACAATGTACCGGTTGTTTTCAGCACTCAGATTCCCTGTCAGATGAAGCTCTTCTAGTGTTTTCAGGCTATAAATCCAAAGAGGAATCTCCTTGATGTCTGTGAACTTGATGTGGAGAGATTTCAAATTCTCCCTCAAGAAGGCCAGGGCTGGAGCCTCAATTTTGGCAGCGGTGTGGTAAAGCCAAAGTTCCTTAAGGCTGGTGAGCTGAGCAATGCTTGGGGGAATGGTGACATCAGGGATAAGCTCCAGCTTCAAGACCTCCAGCTCTATAAGGTCAAAGACCGTGTCAGGAATGCCACTCAACATGAACAGATGCAGCTCCAGCTTATCCTGAGAGTTCTTTGTGATCCTCTGCCGCAGCTTCTCCAAAGTCCACTCATTGTTGAGGTTCAGCTGCCGCAGCTTGTTCTCACTCACCTCTGACAGAAAGACAGCAAAGCGCTTGGAATACAAGGGGTCGTATTGATCAATCAAATGGAGCATAAAAGCAAAGTCATTTTTCACATCAGGAATGTCACTGTAACTGCTTTCCTCACGGATAGACTCAAAGGAGTATTTCTTGAGTGATCGCCTCAGCATCCACCAGAGCGTGTACATGCAGATCAAGCCATAGACTACAACCAAGCTGATGTAGAAAGATGCCAAGATTTTGAAGAGAGTGGCCAAAGGATGAGCACAGCGATACATCCTGTAGCCAGTCAAGCTCTCAATGTCCACCTTACAGTCAACATCAAATGTTATGTTGTTGACATAATAAACAGTATAGCAGATGATAAGAATGAACTTGATTACTTTGATGATGGTCTGTCTCATGTAGAGGCGATACACTATATCTCCCTCTTCCACATGCGTACGGAACTTTTTCACTTTTTCAAAGAGTGCTTTGGCCTGTTCACCTTCCTTTTTGTCCAAGACACCTGTCTCAGATCGGTCCACAATTCCTTGTTCAATTCGAGACTTTGTTCTCTGCAGCATGGGAACAGTGGCTTCCACATCCTCACTGACTGTGGAGGATTTCTTGTCCATGGAGCCATTCATTTTCCCAAATGCTGGCTTGGTATCGCTCTCTTCCACCACTGTTTCAGATAATGCCCTTGTTGTCCATGGAGAGTCAAAACACTTAAGCAAAATAGACACAAAATGCTCCAGCTTGGAGCTGGTCCTTGGAAATTTGAACCAGAAGTTGCTACAAGCCAGGAAGATAAGAGTATGTAGCAGCACCAGATAAGGAAAGTACTTGGCAAACCAGTGAAGGCGGTTCTCATAACACACCGCATCCACATAGTTATACTGGTGCCGGTCCAAATCATATTGGATCCCTGTGGGCCCTGTATCAGCAGAGGGAACAAGACTAGAGTTATAGTATATACGTTCTGGAGTTACAGCTGTCCAACCTCTGACAGTGTCATTGCAAGAGTCTTTGGTAATCCATTTACAGGGCAAACAAATCATTTTGTCCTGGGTGACCTGAAGTGTCCCTCCAAACACTGCAATCATCAGCATCACTATGGAGATGTAGTCCGTGAATACGTCCCACCATGGCTTCAGGATGCGGTATGCTGGCTGAGTGTCAGCAAAGTATCTCAATTCAGTGACTGGAATCATGATTCACCACCTGAAAGGAAAACAGAAGCAGGCATTACTAAAACTCTTTTATTCTGCTCTTCTAGAGGGTATATGGAAACTCACATTTTAAGTGCTGGCAAAGCAAGACTGAATTAAGTCCTAGTTTCAAGTCACCTGGATACAAACAAGTGAGACTACCTGAGTGAGGTACCTGGTTACAGCTGAGGCTGTAAAGCTATTGTGGTGGTGTTCACCCTCACAGGTGAGAGAAGGCATCAGAACTGGTACTTCTCATTAGCAGGCTGCAGGTAGAAAATTCACATTGAAAGAAGGCTTCTAGGACTATAACTCCTATGACAGATGAGTAGTTGGAAGCTTTCAGCTTTATCTGGAGATGTCATTTCAGGGACAAAGGAATTTGACAGCATTATTAGAGAAAATCCACACGCAGCGCAGTTATGTGTTTGTTACTCTTTCACTGAGCTAAGAAATAACTCCACATCTCTGTGGCTCTCCAATTGTAGAGGCAAGAAAGAGGATTTAGAAGCATTAGGTATATTTCCTAGAACCACTACATTGACGCAACCCATATTTGATTAAGAAAATTGGAAAAGAACAAAAAGTTGCTTGATATCATCCCTTTTCCTTCCACAGGAAGAAGTTCTGGCTCTCCACCTCACCATCAACTTCCCAAAGAAACAGTACTTGCCAACAGATAGGCTCACTTCTAAAATCCTGTAACAGCTACTCTTTGTTTTCTTCACTTCAGAAGTATAGGAAAGGGGAAGCATACTTAATATAAAAATTCACTTCCCTGACCAACCACTCCCACCTAGAGTTCGCCTCAGCTGGGATTTAAGAGTCACAAAGGAAATGAGAAGGTTCTGGGAAGGGAGACCTTATGGCAGAGCTTGTTCTGTCCTTTAGAGTTCCAGAAGGAAAAAGCCATAGAAAACCCATAAGCCTGACAGATCCGTAAGTGCAAACTCACAAAGCATCCCCTGTATCTGAAAGGTGACACAAGTGAAATGCATGAAGCCATTATAACTTGTTCTAATGACACTGAAAAAGCAGTAATATCACACCATACTTGCTAGCAGTGTTCAGGCACCAGACAAGCACAAATCTTTGTTGTTTTGAGACTCCCATCAACTCAACTGTAACAGAGGAAGAACAAAAGTTCAATCCTATCTCCACCATCCATAAGGCAGCATTTATACAGACAGTCCTGACAAGCCCCAGGGGGCTGCAGGCTTGATAGAAGCTTTTTATATACCACTGGCTGAAGCCAAGCAGAGTGACCACAACATCTGCTTTTGTAGAATATGAGTTTGTATTTAAAATTAACTTCCAGCCTAGAACTGCAAAGGAAGCCCCTCCTAACATGAACTCAAGAAGCACCACATTCCCTAGAGACACTAAATTGAGAACACTATTCCCTGGTTTGTTGCTTACAACAATAAATGGTAAAATGCCAGCTTTGACTTAGAGCTATTTGGGAAGGCTGCTAGAGATAGGCTGAAAGATGACAGCTATCCCCAAAGTAGCATTTGCCCTTCTGCCTAACCAAGTTCAGTTACTGAAGAGTGTGAGATCCAGGGCAGGATAGCTGACATGCTGCATAGCACAAAGAAAATCAAAGATACACACCCTCCCCAGCACCCTCTGCATCCCTTCCACTGTAATCAGACAGAGGAAAGTCCTGCACTTCTCCAGTCCAAGCAAGAGAAAGCCCACAAAGCTTTACAAAAGGAGAACACCAAGAGTTACTGCAGCCATCTGCTGGAATAGTTAACTTTGTCACAGCTCAGCTTCTCAAATTCATCTACAGGAAAGCACAGCTTCTGTTCTACCAGACTAACAGCTCAGGACCCCTCTGAGAGCAACACATCACCCTAAGGGTCCACAGAGGTCCAGTGTCAGTCTCCCAGCCAGTGCACACTCTCCTTAAACATTCCTGCCAGGTGTGATGTACAGCTTCTGTTGTCACTCCTTCCAAACTACATCTAAGAGGCAACAAACACTGCTGTACCCCTCACTGCTCTCTCATACTGCTATGTAGGATCCTAATTCCTCTTTTCCTTCAGGAGCATGCAGAGAGAACTCTACTGCTGTTCATCAAAGAACTGCTCCCTACTTAAACACTTTCTTACTCCTCCCACCTTACACTGAAGGAAACAGACACTCATCTCCTCTCTTTCTCTTGTCTCAATACCACTTGTCCCCAGAGATCCTTTCTTCTTCCTTCCAGTGCTTCTTCACTCCTGGCAGGGAAGTCTTTGCAGGAATTGGATCCTTCATAGCTGCCCACAGAAAGGTTATGAAATAGAGATGAACTTCTCAAGAAGCAGAGTCTCACGGTTAAGGCATTTTCCAGACTTGAGCTGAGTGCTGCATTGCCAGTTTTTCTCAGTCTAAGAAATACCTCATTGCTTTTTTGCAACAAATCTAAGTAAACACAGGATTAGTATCTCAAGATAGCTAGGAAGGAAAGCAAAAAAAACTAGGGCAACAGGCTCCCTAATTCTATTTACCAGCCACATGGGATAGGAAATCTCCCTTTACATTGTGCAGTTACAAGACAGCTAACAAATCATCTGTTTGAATGTCCCACGATAGCTTATTACAGCTCCATATCAGCATTTAAACCCTGGTGTGGTGGAGCAGGAAATCCCCTGCCCTCCAGTAACAATGATAGGGTCACTGTGTGAAGAAAAGGACATTCTCAGCAAGTTCCCACTCCTCCTGGCAGCTGTGGAAACCCTGTTCAAGTCCCAGATGAAAAGCAATAAAACAAGGGGTCATTTTATAGAAGCTGGAATCCCCCAGGTCTTATCTAATCTTATTTGTGGTAAAAGGGAAAACTGACCACCAAAACCTTAGGAAACCAAGGGGAAAAGCTACCGCCCTCCTCAACCAGATTTCCCATGTGTGCAATCCATTCCAGTTCCTGAAAGACCTGATGACTGTTCTGCAGCAAAACAAGCGTCATCATTTTGTAGACCCCATTTCATAATCTTTTAAAACGTGATTCTGGTTGCAACACTCCCTTCTGGATTCAGGCAGGCAGTTTTGCTGCTGGGGTTGATGACAGCAGGCTAATCTCAAGGAGTCAGATTCTCAGGGCTTATCTCTGCTACCCGATGCTGCTCTGCATGATAGGATTCTTCCCATAGGAACCAGGGTTCCAACCACTATACAGAAACCAAGCGGGCATCTGGAACCCAGACTCTCCCACCAAGTACACAGGCAGCAGAACAGAGATATTTAGGAGGAAGACATTGTTCTAGCACTGTAGTAGAGAAGGTTTGGGGAAGAAAAATCTCAGCTCCTTCAGATTGCACACCTTTCCAGCTGGGGCTCAGAAACTGGCAATTTGTTCACAATTAACTCCACCAAATGGGAGACACTGATACTGAGATTCTGAAAGAGTGCTTAATTCAAGTTTAAAGGTTGAATTAAATCTGCATGAGCCAACAGGTGGGAATATCATAGTTCAAGCCCTATCCTCTTGTCAGAAGGATAAGGAAGTTCTCCAAAGGTATAATTAATTAGGCAAGCTTTAGGAATTGCACACAAAAGATACAAGTGTGCATCTGTCTCAGGTGTTTCAGCTTTCACATTCCATGCCAATTTACCATGTAACTCTCTGAGCAGTCTCCCACTTCTCACTTTAGAAGTGCCATTACATTTGAGGGCTTCAGCTGCACCAAAGCACTGTGCTGCAATTCACATCCAGTGTAGAACAGGCAAAGTAGTTGGAGCCTATACAGGTAAAGACCTATGTGCTAAAGTCTCATTGCAATACAGCAAGACCATAATATATCTATCAATTCAGCCCACAAATACACTCCTAAAGATCTCTGCAATATCCACATTTAGGTACTGCGCATCCCTTCAGTGCCTGCAGATTTACCCAGACTCGTGCTGGCATGCAACTACAGACTCTGCTAATCAAGCAACCTCAGGAAGGAAGGCAGAGCCCATTTAATACAAAAAAGTCAGGACACCATGGCCATCCTGCATCACCTCCCAGGCACCTACCTACCATGTGCAGTATGAATATTCAGTTTTATTAGGCACACCCGGAGGAAAAAATAACTTAGAAAAACAGGGACATCCTGAGCACACCACATCTAAATAATAAAATCATTCAGAAACAAGAATAAACTTATCCAGCTAACAAAAACCTTGTACTGTAGCATGTACCTTAACCAATAAAGACCAGAGTCAAGAGCATGAATCCTTTTCACAAGATGTAAGACTCTTGTGATATTTAAGATCAAGGAACGAATAGAGCAACTGCAGGAACACAAACATCCTCTGATTTGAAGAATTTCTCTATTAAAACCAACAATAATCTAAACATGCAAAGACAGAATTATTGCTGACAGATGCCTGGCTGAGCTGTGCTTGAAATTCCTGCCTGTACCTGCTGACCAGCATACCCAGCTAGAGACAAAGTGAACAGAAACATCATTGTTTAGTTTCACTGGCTGGTATGTTGTCAGCTTGACTCATCATCTGCTGAATATTTTATCCATCCTCCTCTTCCCTTTCTTCCTTCTGTAGACCATTCTGTTGCAAACAGAGCTACTGGCAAAACAGGACTACATGCAAGATCTCAAGACATGCCCAAGAATTTCCACAGTTTCTATCATTTATTTCCAGGACCTCTTCTTGAAAGCAGAGAAATCCATACCTTTAGTGGGATGCAACATCATAATACAAATTTAAATAGCTAGACAAGGATTTATTGTATATTGGACACTTGCAAACTTTTAGTTTTTATCACACATTCTTAAATCACAGTGGCTTTTAAGATTGTAGACTGCAAAGCAGCAGTCAAGCACTGCTGAGAGTTTATCTTTCAGAAGCCCAGAGAACAAGGGAAGTGTTTGTGTGCTGACAGTATCAGAAGTAGACAAGGGAAAAGAAAAACGACTTGGTGCTCTTAAGCCTATAGCCCTGATTTTGACGAGCTGCAACATGTTACAACAAGCTTTCAAAACAGCAGAGCTTCCCTCCCCAGCATGCTGCCACCTGAAACACTAGAGAGGGGCAGAACACAGAGCTCTTTGTTCAAACACCAGGAAATGTAAAGAGCTCTGCAAGTCAGAAGCGGGAATGTAATTTGTGTTCCCTCCCCCTTGTTTATTAGGCTCAGAATTGAAAGCAAAAGGAGGAGGTTAAAACAGAGCTGCTTTCAGTCACTCCTCAGAAAACCTTCCAAACAGAGACAGCCACATGATCAGCTGGAAAAGCCCAAGATGTCAGATGGAATAAGACTCGAGTGATTTTGTTCCTCACTGTTTGTAGAAGTAAACAGCAAGGAAACCAGGGGCCAGAGTCCCAAACAAAAACCAATCATCTTTACATCTGGGTCTGTCTGCAAGATGCCTTCTGAGACAGAGAAGAAACACAAAGTTTAAAGGACTGCACGTCATTCAGACTGGCAGATGGAATAGTGGAACAGTGGCAGCCAGCACTTACACTCTTCACCTGTAGGAACAGCCAACAAACTGAACAGGGAGTAAATTATGTCGGTTTTCATTTAACCACCAGCTGTATGCAACATTCAGCCCCACCCAAGCCACAAGATACAGGAGGATGAAGCAAATTAACTAGGCAACACCTTTACTGAAGCTCATGAAAAAACTCACCTACACTACAGATAGAACTTTTATCATCTTTACAGCTACCTTTTAATTGACTCTTCCTATCAAATGCAAGACTCACGTTCTTAGCAAAGTGCAATAGCTCCTGTTTACTATCACACCAGCAAGCCTGTCCTAACAAGAACATCTGCACAATCAGAACAATCTATGTTGGAGTCCTGGGTTGGCCTGCCCGTTTTCTGCAGGGTTTTATCCCAGCTGCACAGAAGCAAACACTCTGAAGTTATCAGCATCACTGATGCTTGGATCAGGGACCATGTCAGTGTGATATTGCTATGGTAATCCAAATGCTATCAGATGATTTTCCTACAGTGATGCAAACCAGAGAAAAAGTCTGTGTCAGCTTATAAATTATGAATGTGTGTGGTCACAGGTTTGCTATCCAAAATTAATTTCCTTTGCCATAGAAAAGATGCCTCAAGGACAAGGCATTGGAGCTTGTCTTTGAAAAGTATGATGGCTTTATTCCAATGGGACACTACAAAACACTTGCAAGTGGTTGAATTGTTATTAACTACTTAAGATTAAAACAGACAACAAGAGTGTTAACTTGGAACAAGCAGAACAGCTTCAAGCACTCCCTCAGCTGCAGAAGTCTATTCAGCATTTAATTCCAGCATTGGAAAATATACAAAAAGGGGTAAACAATTGTCTTTAATTAAGACTGAAATGGTGAGCAGAGCTTTGACATTTCTAACAAGAGATTGAGAAATCGCGACACTAAACTCAAAGCCAAGACTTTTAAGCAACAATCATCACAATTTATCGCTAACAAACTGACAACATCTACAAATTTATTAGCTTGAAAACAGCTGTGGCAACACCCAGAGAGATGAACCAAAGATGAAAGAGGATTTCAACAAGAGCAAAGTAAGACTTCAGCCATCAGCACAATAATATTTTGCCTCAGTCTGACAGAAGAGAAATAAGCATATATTCACCTGCTTATTCCTGACCTTGCAACCTTGTCTTCAGCACCATGAGCTTCAAAACAGTGACTATGACTTCCACTTCAGGACATTTTCTGATTGTATTCACTGATTGATGAGAGAGGCAATAAAGCCACGACTCTAAAGGAGAATCTGTTAACTAAGCCAGTGCACAAATTTGGCACAGAGGAGCTTTATATTGCCTGGTAATTTTACAGCAAACATTAACAGAACCTAGTATAGGAGGTAAAAGCACTATTATTCCAGCAAGGTGGTTCTGAATGAATAGCTTTTAGTTTCAAATGCAGTTCAACAGCAGCAGGAGGGCCATATATAATCCAGCTATATCAACTGTATTGCCATTTGCAATACAAAAATGCATGCAAAACAGCTTCGAGAAAAAGCTGCCTGGAAGCATTCAAGATATTCTCCTCAAACAACAGAGGCTGTTAAATGCCAGTTCAGCAACAGCACACATCCTAACCAAGGCTATTTTTGAAAACACTTACTTAGAAAAACATGCAGGAAGGAGGCTTGCTACACTGCAACAAAGTAAGTTTGTATTTAATCTTTACCAAAACAGTGGTGAGACACCCCAGCATGAAGAAGCACCACATAAAATGCAGAAACCCTTCCCTTCTGTACTCCACCACCACTCACACGACTTCACTGTGCTTTCCTAGACACCAGCAAGGCTCAGTTTAACTTCAGTGACTCTCACTTCCCTTTTAAATACTCAACTGAATAAAATCCTCCTTTAGAACATGGAAGACTTCATGAAGGCCTGCAATTAGGATCGTACACAGCAACACAATAACTTACATTTGAATTCCATGACTTTTTAAAATTAAGTCAGAGCCCCCCCCTAAGCCAGGAACTGGCTTTCTGAACACCTGCAGCATTTATGAGAATGTAGTAATTCAAAGCATTTGGGAAGTCATCACTGAAAGGCTTCAGGCACTCCACATTTTAAACATGGAAGCATTAGATTTTAACACATGGCTTCTGGTATATCTTAAGGAGTTATTTATGCACACATTCCCTTTGACCTACATAAAGTTACAGCTTCCAAGTATCATGCACGATCAGCACAACAAAGCAAATCCTTGAACTGTCAGAACACAAACCTGCACTTCCCCACTGCTCACCATTTGACCCATCTGGACTGCATCTCATCCTGCAGATAAGCAGGGCACTCTGCACTTCCTTTCATCACTATTCTAGCAGAGACCCAAAGAGACAAAGTTTCCAGCTACCAATCCTCACCATTGCCTAAGTGCCACCCACAAGGGCAGCAAGTCAGCATTCTCCTTAGTTAACTACAGAAAAAAAAATGTTTATGAGATGTTTACATAGCAATACAAACATCACCCTGCTGGAAACTGAAGAATACTGACCAAAATAAACAGAGAGCATACAGCCTTAAAGTACTTTTTTTAACAAAAGTAGTCAGAGTCTATGCAGCCAGGAGTTAGATGGAGGGGTAAATGCAACAGTTAAGTTTTACATCAGACAACACATTGTTACTTCACTCTTTTTCTCCCCCACCTTAAAGCTTAGGGCTCACAGATTTAAATAAGCATATCACCACTCTCCCTGATCCACCACCTTTCCTCCTTGCTCTTTCATCAAACACCTTATTGCTGCCTTGTGCTTTGCAACTATATTTAAGCAGTGTTCTCATGATTTCATTTGTGTCTTTAGCACACCACTCCCAAAATGGCCTGCAGCCCTTACCCTGCAGTTGGGTTCTGCTATCTGCACTTCAGTTCTCTGTGCTGGAAGTGGATGATGTTCCTGCGTGCTGGATCCTGAGCAGGTGCTGAAGCGTTGCATTCCCCACACGCCATGGGAACAGCTTCCCTGAAATCAAGCAGAGATTATCAGCAGAGAGAACGAAGATCACAGATGAACCAAGTTATGTAAAAGTTTGGGAAAGGATGTCTAAGATTTCAGAAACAAACTAGATGGTCATTGGGAACTAAGAAGAGATGCTGACAGTCAGAAAGATGCTAGAAGCTCTAAGTAAAATTTCAAAGAAGAAGCAAATCTCCAACATTTCTTCCAGAAGCTATTATAAAGCAGGTGCCGCAAACACATTTAAAGGAGACCCTGAGTTCCACTATTGCAACCCAACTAATAAAGACAGATTAACCTCCTGGAGGAAAGATCTAAATGCATCAGGACTCTCTGAAAACACACATCCCTCATCATTTTACACTCAAGCAACTATCCCCACTCCTCACAACACATCTACCAACATGAATCTTTTTAAAGCAGTGGCAATTTAGCACCATCAACAAGAACTACAACAGCTTTTTCTCCTTGCTTCCTGCACATCAGTGTGGGGAAGCAGACAGGGGAGCAAGCTCTGGCTCTGAGGGATCCCTCAAGCCTCAAAGTCAGGGAGGGCCGCAGAACTTCAGAAAGCATTTTGTCAACAAGAAGCAGAGGGGAAAAAAGCACTGGAAGAGGAAGAGACATCACTAGAACACAACATATTGGTTAAGATGTTCAACCCAAGAACACGTTGGGATCAGCCAACGCCAGCATCAGGGTTGGCAGACTCGGAAGCGATCTGCTCACAATCAGAGCTTTTCCACTCGAGCCGTGCCCAACTGCTGCAAAGGGACGAGCTAAAGGAGAGGACTCGCTGACCTTCCCTCCCCACCCGGCTCTCCCCCACCCTGCCCTCCTCTCAGGGCTCAGCACCGCCCCAAACCACAGCACGACACACCCGCACACCGACAGCGCATCGCCCCTATCTGCCCACCGCCAACCTGCCGCACCGCACCAGGCTCTGTGGGAAAAACAAACAAACAAACAGACATCGCGACAAAACGAGACGGAAAGAAAGTTAATTCAGGAAACCTCCCGGCTTCAAGCTGCCCCCGGGAACAAGCACGCACCGCACCTCCTCGCCAACGGGCTGCCGGCAGCGCAGGGGCGGCCCGGCCGCGCCCCACACAGCCAGGGCCGCGTCCCCCGGCAGCGCAGCGACGGCGGGCACACGGAGGAGACGAATTACTGCTCGGTTAGTCAGCGAGTCTCCCCGCCCGCGCTGCGCCCGGGCCCCACCTGCCCGCTGCTCGCTGCCCTCCTGTCAGGCTGCAGCCCCTCAGAACCCCCTTCCCGCCCGCCGTCCCCTTCGCACAGGTGCGGCCCCGCCCGGGCGCCCTCCGCTCCGAGAGGCAGCGCGGCGGGAGGCAGACAGGCCGCAGCCCATTCCCGCCCGCACCCACCTGTCCGCACCGACCCTCTCCAGCCCCCGCCCTCCCTCACGCCGGCTCGGGCTCCTTTTGTCCGCACCGAGGCGGCCCCACCCCGGAACTGACCTCACCCACCCGGCATAGGCGGCCACCAGGGGAGCGCCCCGCCGCCGCCTCTAGAGAGGAGCGAAAAAGGGCGCCGCCATCTTGGAGGCGGGCACAAGGGAAAAGGCGCGCCGCCATCTTTACGTAGGGCGAGGCCGCGCAGGGTGGGACGGAATTTATGTGTCCGGATATATCGAGGAGAGAGAGAGGGAGCGAGGGAAAGTGAAGGCGCGGGCGCCATCTTGTTGTAGGGCAGAGCGCAAAATGGTGGAAGTCTTAAAGGGGCAGCCACCGGGAGCTGAGGGGTGGGGTGGGGTAGGGGAGGGGAGGGGAGGGGTACAGTGCCCTCACCTGCTGTGGCAGTACAGTGGATTCCAGAATTCCTTCTTTTCCCTAAATAAAGAGATTTACATCTTCATTAAGGTTTGGTTTTGTTTTTTTTTTTTTTTTTTTTTTTTGTGAATATGAGTGGTATCAATATCAAAGCTATTTAGCAGTAAGAGAACAAATACAATTTAAATAGCATAATTTACCACTTTTCCCTTTAGAACCAACTTACGCAAAGTAAAATGCGCTGAAAGCCCAATTCCTGATCTCTAACAACTGTCCACCAAATGAAGACACTAAAAATGTGGCATTCCTTTCCTCACCGGAGGAAGAGGGACACAGTGGTGCTGTGAGGATTTATCCATGAGCAGTTCTGTGGGATCCTCCTGTGGTTATTTTCATTCAGCTGACTCATTTGTCCAGCACTGGTCTTTTAAAAATTCATAAAGGATGCTTCAAAGGCATTCATTGTAATGTCATTAGTGCACAAGAAGCAGCACAGGGCAGGTAAGTGCAGCCAATTTGGACTGGTGGATACCAGTGGTTGCTGCTACAGTAAAATAAGCACAACTGTGGCTTTCTAGGAATGTGATGGGTCTCAGCCCCACAGCAGCAGGGATCTCTCCTGCCAGTGTTGGAGATGCTGACAAGCTCAGGGCAACAGTGGGGTTTTGGCAAACATGACATTAAGTGGTTGCATTAAGCGCACTTAAATTAACATTTGCTTTCTGTGGTGCTTTAAGCAGACATTAAGGTGGAGTTGCACATTACTGTTGAGCCAATATAAAGGTCAGATCCCATCAGAGAAGGTGGGAGCTCACACTCCCTCCTGTGGCCCCATCTCCCTGTGCTATCCCAGGGCCCAGCCAGCCTGCCGACCTGACAGAGATGAGCCTGCTTTCTGTCAGCAGGGCTTTCTGCTGGTATGGCCCTTCTCGAGGGTCTAACTCGGGGTCCAACAACTACTGATGATCTCTGCTGGAGGGATGGAGCCGCCAACCACCTCAGGATGTGCTGTGTAAATCCTTCTGGGAGCAAACACAAGCTGACCTGCCAGTTGTTTGCTTTAGTGTTTGGAAGTTTAGCAAACAGAGTTTGAATCTGCCTGCACAGAAATTCCCTCCCTTTTAGTCACGGTGGGCCCAGCAGCAGGGTGTCGGGTCAGGAACCAGGACCTTTGCACAGCGAACGTCAGTGCTTCCTTCCCCATGCCTCACTTTTTCCTACTGTGAGAGAGAGACAGTAATCACTTGGAAGAATGTCACGACCTGATTCATCAGTGCACGCAAAGCTCGGTCACAAAAAGGAAAGGGAAACCGAGAGAGGATGATTTGCTCCCTACGCCTCACTTGAGCAATGGCCACCTCTAACAGAACTGATAGAGAATGCAGCTCCTGCATCCATGCTGACACTCCGTCTGAGGCTGGGGTCTGTCTCAGAGACCACACGCAGCCAGACAGAGCCGCGGGGCCTGGCTTTAGGCTGGCTGATTATCCTTTGATGAACCCCAGACCTCCTTTTCCCTGCACAGTTCCCCCCATTGGTGCATCGCAGCCCAACTGCTGCCTGCCCGCAGCCTCGCAGACTCCTCCCAGGAAGTCCCAGCAGCAGATGAAGCATTCCGGGTCCATGGAGAAGCCGGCATTCATGCAAGTTCAGCCCAGGCACCGGGGCCAGACTTCTGCAGCGTAATGCAGCGTGGCCCAGCTTGACGTAAGTCGGTTTTGCCCCCACTGCTGCCCCTGCTGAGGGGCCAACGCGTGTGCCCTCTCCAGCTGCTGCTGCTGCTGCTGCATCCGCCCTGCGCTCCCATTGTGCCCTGTGCTGTGGTGGCTGCTGGGGTCCTGTGTCCCCAAGCCCTCCAGGTGCAACCTGGCAGCGTCTGGGCAGCACTGGGACGGAGGAGACCGCAGGAGTGACGGGTCCCTGCGGTGACCTTTTAGCTGTGCCCCGTCCTGCTTGGCCGGCTCTTTGCAGGGAGCACAGCTACAGCACTGCCTGAAAACCCAGCGAGGAGAGAGGATCCCTGAGCCTTCCCCAGGCTTTTTGGCTCTCTAGTGACTGACCCCATTAAAACACTGCTCAGGGCTGGGGAGGGGAAGCAGAGCCCCTTTCCCCAACCCCAGAGCTCCCAGTGCTGCCTCCAGCTCCTCAAAAGAGCCTTGTGCACAGCTCCCAGGCATGCTCTGCAGGTCGGTGCAACCCAGTAAAGCCCTTTTTAATGCCTCCATTTTGTCACCCACAGGATTAGTTCCCTTCACACCGCCTGTCCTCTGCACAGGAACAAGGCAGGCATTGCACTGTCCCAAACAACACTGTGCTATGTCCCTTGTTTTCCATAAGTCATGCTGTTTTTCCCACCTGGCAAAGATGTTAAACTGGCTGGCAGCTGCTTTGTATTTGTGTTAAAAGTAACATACAATGCACAGAGTGGTTCTCACGTCCTGCACGATGGGAAGTGCATCTAGCAGTTCCTTATCTGTGGGCTGGCCAGCTTCAAATCTGGTGTGGTTTCTTTTTATTGTTTTTTTTTTGTAGGAGGATAAATTAACCTGGTGAAAGTGAAAATGCACGCATCCTCCAGACTCACCCCTTTTATCTAGAGCATCTAACGAGGCAGTGTTATTTCAGCTTTAATACCATGTGCTTCAGCAGTGCTGAGGGAACTTGAAGTGAAAGAATGCTCTGTTTTAGGCACAGAAATTAATTTGAGGCCTTAAAGAAAACCTAAACACCCAAATCCATAAGCATATCTAAGGCCCTTGTTTCCCTTGACAGCCCCAATGGGCAGTGTGTCTGAGCAGCATGGCCAAGCCACAGCCCCAGCAAGGAAAGTGAAGCTGCTGCAGGGGAGGAAGGCAGAAGCTGAAGGCAGCAGGGATCAAAGCAAGCAGATGGGAATGTAGTGTTGGAAACCCAGTTCCTGAGGGATGCCATCTTGCTGGTGTCTGTACCCCAATGCAGAGAAGAGCATGAAAATGGGGGAGAGGAGCAGAAGCTGTGCTTTTTCTTGTGATCCTGCCCTCCTGTGTGTTGCAGGCACAAAGGGCAGTCTCAGCCCTAATTGACATTGCAGTGACAACACACACAGCGTCTGGGCTGCATTTACTACCCAGAGTGCAAAAACACAGCTTTGGGTCTGGATTTGCGCTGTGTCCCCAGGTTACACAGAGCCTTTGCTTTGCGCCTGCAGTCAGGGAGTGATTTTCTCATCCTTTTGCTTTGTGTCTGGGGACAATGCAGGTCTGTGCTGTGAGACAGCAGGAGCCGTGGCATGCTCAGGAGAGCAGGACCGTTTCTGCGTCACTTCTTACTGGAGAGGAATTGCAGCGCTGGATATAGCCCGTACTGCAGCGAGGTACTGAATGCCCAGCATGGCTGCTTCTGGCCTGCAGCCCAGTCCTTGGCTCAGGCTGCAGCCAGAGAGTAAGCCATGGCAGTGGCAGCTGATAGGGCATGTCAGGAGAAGTCACACTGCTGCGATCTCCTCTGTAGCCAGTTATTTCCAGGTAGCGTGTTTAAAGGGAATACCTCACAAGCATGAGAGTACACTTTATAAGAAAAAAGCTCATTGTGGGATTGTCTCACCCGAAGGCGTCTTCTACTAAAGCTTCTTGGGTTGCAAAATATTTTGGAAATGAATATCAGCATCCTCCTGGACAAAGAAACTTGCAGGGCAAGAGAATAACATGCAGCGGGGAGACAGTGTTGGAGGGCAGAGCATGGCTTCAGCTGCTCATTCTGCATTTGCAAACCACTGTCCTGCCTGGCCACTAGGCAAATTGCAACTGGAGGATCATTGTCAATTTGGGGAGCAGAACAGGCTGAAATGGATCTGGGGGCTACATGACCCTGAGCCTGTGTTGCTCTCCAGCACAACAGGCAGCCACGCAGGGCAGCATCATGCAGGTTGGGGATGGGACAAGAAGGCATCAAGGGAAGAAACTTTGCCATTTCCATTTCTGAAAGAGTGTGAGCCTTTCCTCCAAACGCAATTTCTAGACTTATAGCACCTTATTCCTGCTGACCCCATCACTCTTGCCAGTGCTGTCGCATTGTCTGACCTGTGGCCAGCAGCAGCCCCACCACAAAAAATACAGCACTGGAGCTGTTAATGTTTAACCCTCAACTATCTTTTACCTTCCAAGCCACAAATCCTCCTACTCCCACCAAAAACAGCTAAGGCACAAGTCTTGCTGATTGCAATGTTCGTGAGCTTGTGTAGCAGAGAAAGAGAACAGGGGAGAGGCATGGGGGTCCCCTATACCCAGGGAGGCAGCGACTACTGATTGCCCTTGGCCACCTGCCTGGCCCACGGGGAGCACAGAGTCCACTCGCTGCCCTCTGAAACACAGAGCTCCTTGCATTAATTTGCAAAAATCCCCAGCAAGGGTTGGGGTTATGTAAAGAATCCAAAGACCTCAAGGAAAACGTTCTTGGGGCACTTCTCAAAGGCTGAGGCAACTTTGCAGGAAGGGCAGCAGCAAGCAGGTAAGTGGGGAGTTACTGCAGGGGAGACCCTATATCCCCCCATCATCCTGACAGATCCTCTTCCTGCACATCCTAGCTCCACATCTCACGTCTTGGCTGTTCTCATGTGCCTTCCTTCTCCATGTTTAAATGCATTTTACTTGCTTTGGGGAAGATAATTTTCTTGGCTCAATGCTTTGCAGATGCGCTGCTCATGTCCCCATGCTGGCTTTTCTTGGTGCATTAAGCATAATTTGTCTCCAGTTTCCAGTCCCCTCCCTGTCTGGTTGCCTTTTTTCCTGTGCTGCTGAGTTATTAAATTCTACCTCTGCTGCTTTTCATCATCCTTGTGATAAATCCCCCATCAAGGACAGCAGACTTCTCCTGCCATGCTTATCCAGCTGGAAAGAGGCTTTTGCTCTGCACGCTTCTCCCTTCTAGCCCAATAGCCATGAGGCACATGGATATTAGACACCAAAGGGCCTGGCAAAGAGATTCTTATGATGGGGGAAAACAGACACTATTCAAAACAAAACTCTCAGGTCAGGGTTATTGGCCTGGCTGTTAGACCCTGGCTGAGTCCATTTGACCCCATGCTTTATTCCATCTGGAAACAAGATATAAAGCATTGCTAGTGCCCCAGTGAGGGTACCCACTGGGTGAGAAGAGGTGGGAGGGCACAAATATGAGGGCAACCCCCCTGGGATGGCACGTCCCTTTCTCTCGTGGCCCCACTGCCACTGGTGAAAGCTCCAAGTTCTCTTTCTCACTCTTTGCAGGCAAAAATGTCAAGGCCAGTGCAAGCCCGGAGGCTGGAGGGAGTAGATAAGAATATCTGGTGAGTTAAGCTGCTACTGGGCAGCTCCTGCTTTACCCTGGTGGTCCTCGTGGCTTTAGGCAGCCTAATGTAATGGGCTTTGCTCAAAGCTGTGCTGCAGCCAGCTTCAAGCTACAAAGCACTGATGAGATGCTGAGTGTGAGGTGGACACTGAGCCCAGCCAACCTTACCTTTGCAGACCTTTCATGATGTCTGAGTGCAAATTTTTGCAGCTCGAATACCTATCAGAATTGGTGTTGTTTCCTTCAAAAGGATTAAAACCATTCCCACTGAGATAGTACCTGGTTCTGTTATAATTTATACAGGTCTGAAATGCCCTGTGCTTCGGGCAGCAATGATGATGGGCCAGAAAACAGCCCTGCCGTGAAGAAACCCACCTCGCTCCCTGACAATGGGATGCCAACAAGCAGAGCCAGTGCCACCAAGCTGCCCCAAGCTGCCCAGACCCTCTTTAAATGCTAACTGTTCTCTTCCTTCCATCTCTCCAGGGTGGAGTTTGTAAAACTGGCTACCACCTACTCCACGGTGAACCTGGGCCAGGGCTTCCCCGACTTCCCACCACCAGAATTTTTGAAGGAGGCATTCAGCAGAGCTGTCAGCGGGGAGAAGCACATGCTGCACCAGTACACCCGTGCCTTCGTGCGTGGACAGCCTCCTGCTCGGCGGTACCGCGAGCCTTGCCCATCAGATGGGCCATGGGCAACACGTATCTTGGCTGGGCGTGTGGGCTGGGTACCCCCAGCTGCTGTGGTGGGCAGGTGGAAGTGACCCAGATTTGCATTAACAAACATCCCCTTCCTGTAGTACCTTTTCCAGTCTTCTTTCCAGAATCCTGCTTTGCCATTGCAGAGGTCAGGGTGGCAGTTAGTAGTTTCTGAAATGCTCCTCTGACAGTGCTGGCTGGGCAAGGAGAAGCTGTTCTTATTTAAGAGGGACTTCTGTCACCTGCAATTGCAGTGACAGAGCTGGCAATAGCTGGGGTACCTTGCAAGGAAAAAAGGAGAGAATTGTTTCAGGAAGGAAACATGCCCCTGCTTTGCTTCAGGGACACACTGGCTGATGTGGAGGACCAGGACACACAGGGTTTATTGCTAAAGCTCCCATGGCTCAAGGCACCTGAGTATGCAAGGTGCAGCCATCATGGTAGTGAAACCAGACCCAGGGCACTTGACTACCCAGCCCCATCTGAGGGGCTCATTCCTCTTTCAGAAGGCTTCTACCAGCTACTTCCCACCTGTTCCTCTCACCCCACAGGGCCACCCACCACTGGTGAAAATCCTAGCCCAGCTTTTTGGGAAGCTGCTTGGACGAGACCTGGATCCTATGACCAATGTGATGGTGACTGTGGGGGCATACCAGGCCCTTTTCTGCTGCTTCCAGGCTTTCATTGATGAAGGCGATGAGGTAACCCTGGGACTGGGCTTGTCATATGAGCAGCCTTTCCCTGGGAGAGCTCTTTCTAGATCTGCTGGCAGCTGCAGCCTGGTTTTTTTAGCCCATTTGCAGAGCCAGAAAGGCTTTGTCCACACTTCTCAGTATATCTGAACTTCTAAAGGGAAAGCTGCAGCAGGGCACAGACTCATTTCTGCATAAGGCAAAATAATTCTTTTGCCACAAGTGATATTCTTCCCAATTCTCTGCCTATTGGTAATGCATTTCTCCATATTACAATAATTCAGGGATTAAGATCTGAGCAGGGCCAGGAGGGTGCTGACATTCCCCATCTCTTCCAGGTGATAATCATTGAGCCCTTTTTTGACTGCTATGAGCCAATGGTGAAAATGGCTGGTGGGACACCTGTGTACATCCCGCTGAGACCGGTGAGTGGGGCAGAGCAGTGCCACTGAGGAAGGAATAGGAGTTGTATCATGGTGAGCAGTGAGTGGAGAGCAAAGCAAGCTGAGATTCTCCTCTATTCTCTCTAGAAAGCTCCAAAAGAAGGAAAATTGATGTCGAGTGCAGATTGGCAGCTGGACCCGGCCGAACTGGCTTCTAAATTCAGTGAGCAGACAAAAGCCATCGTCCTCAATTCACCCAACAACCCGCTGGGCAAGGTAATGCCTCTGACTTATGGGGACAGCCCTGAGAGAGCACTGGGCTGCTCCAGCTCAGCCAGTCCCATCTGAGGTGCAGCAGCAACTCCACCTTCCTGATACACAAGGAAGAGGGTTCTGTGGGAGCACTGTGTGCTCAAAGCTGCTACTGCTGCATCTCAGCTCCGCTCCCTGCCTGCTGCAGGTGTTCAGCCGAGGGGAGCTGGAGCTCATTGCAGACCTGTGCGTGAAGCACGACGCCCTTTGCATCAGTGATGAAGTGTACGAGTGGCTGGTGTACGACGGGAAGGAGCACATCCGCATCGGTATGGAGAGCAACGGGGCTGATCCTGGGCTTCTCCTGCAGGGACAACATCTTTGGGCAGCTCCATCCAGGAAAGGAACTGGGAATATAACTGGGGCCCCTGGCAATTGTAAGGGTTGCCTGCATGTACAGCTCTAGCAGGCCCATCTCCCATTAGAGGTATTCGGCTGTACTTCAATTTCAGCCACCACACCAGGGCTTTGTTTTGGAGCTTTGACTTCTAGAACCACTGAGTTGTGGCTTCACAACATGAGATCTGAAGAAAAGAGCCTTTTGGCTTCAGTGAAACTGGATATTATCCCTACACTGTAAAGCCACTGTTTTCTGGGTGTCTCTAGTTTTTGGGACATCCATTTCAGGATGATTTCAGAGGTCTCTTCTTTCTGTCTCTGTAACAAGCAATTACCCTGTTGCAGGGAGGTAATGTTGGCATCTCTGGGAACCCTTGGGACAGGTATATGGGTATAAAACCATTTGATTATGAGGACATGCTGTTGAGAAATCTGTCCGGCTGCTTGGGGTGTGCCTTGGTGCCCATCCAGGAGAAAGATGCCATCATGGCCCAAAGAGACCATCTTGGTTCTGATGGGAAAAGAGCTCCCACCCTGTCATTAGCACAGCTCAGACATCAGCATGGCAGAGCCATCAGCATTTCTCTTGCTTTATCGCCAGCCAGTCTGCCAGGGATGTGGGACCGCACAGTGATCATCGGGAGTGCTGGAAAAACCTTTAGTGTCACTGGCTGGAAGGTAAGTTCCCCATGCAACACCTCATTGCCTCTCCATCCCTGTCCCTTTGCTCTAGGTCACACTAGGCACAGCATTGAGGACAATTGCACACTTAACTTTGAGCCTCAGTTCCTCAAACTACCAACTCTACTTTACAACAGCCCTGTCTGGAAAGTGTTACCAAAGCTTGAGGAGGCACCTAATCTTACCACCTTCCTCCTCTCCTGGCAATAGGTGGGTTGGACTGTGGGATCCAACCGGCTGCTGCAGCACCTGCGTACCGTGCACCAGAACTCAGTGTACCACTGTGCTACAGCTGCACAGGTAAGGCAGCTCCTTGCAGCCAACCCCACATCCCCCGAACCAGCCTTGGCCATCTTCCCTCTGCTTCCTCTCCCTTCACAGGACGCTGTGGCTCAGGGTTTCCAGAGGGAGCTTGAACAATATGGGAAACCAGATAGCTACTTTGTCCAGCTGCCCAGGGAGCTGCAGCAGAAGAGAGACCAGCTGGTCCAGAGCTTGGTTGCGGTGGGGATGAAACCCATTATCCCTGAGGGCACCTACTTCTTGGTGGCAGATATCTCCGAGTTCAGTGAGTTCTGGTGTTGCTGGGGAAGGGCAGAGCAAGGGGGTGAGCTCAGCCTGGTACCACTACTAGGGACAGAAACCTGCACAAACACCATCCAAAGAGGGGAGGGACCACACATTTGAGCTCCCAGAGGCTGTGGGTTTGAGGTGAGGCACCCAGCCACAGCCTCTGTGCTGTTCTTCCTGCAGAATCTGAAGTCCCTGATGTCCCCAACTCCAATGAGCCCTACGACTCCAGATTTGCAAAGTGGATGGTCAAGAACAAGGTAAATTTGTCTGCTCCTTTTTCACTGTGGTGACTGTGGGTGGTTTTGTGCCCTCACAAGGAGCCTGTAGCAGCAGCAGTAGCATCAGTAGGCAATGTCCTCATCCAGGCACGGTTTTAGGGTCACGGCCATGGTGCAGGCAGAGCTGGGGCTCTCCCATCCCATGTGTGTGTCCTGCAGCCCAAGGCTGGGGGACATTTGGGGTCTGTCAGGCTTCAACTCTGTCAGCCTGAGCAGAGCATCAAGGGCATTTATGAGCCCATCTATGAGACTTGTGAACAACAGGTCACAGCTTTGCCCCCTGCCCATGGCAGTTACATTACTCTACATCTTCCCCTTCCCAGGGAGTGGCAGCCATCCCACTCTCGGCGTTCTACTGTGAGGCCCACAAGGACAACTACAACAGTTTCATCAGGTTCTGCTTCGCCAAGGTGAGACACGTGGCCAGGACATCACAGCTGGGCCTGGCCAGCCCACACCCCTCAGGTTTGGCTGTGCCTGCATTACATGAGACACAGGACAAGAATTGGTCTTTTTGTACGAACAACAAGTGCAGTGAGGGGGGACCTGGCTGGAGGCCACAAACTGAACCCATGGTGTTTATTTAGGAGGATGCCACACTGAAGGCAGCAGATGACATACTGCGAAAATGGAAACTGGAGAAAACTGCTCCCTGAAGGCACTGCGGAGGGAACCAGGCTCTCCATGGCTGCACTTCTTCCTCTTCCTTTACTTGGCTACAAACTTTGCTACATCCTGATTTTTGTGCTTTCAACCACATTTTCTGTCAGACAAGTGGGTATGAGGTCTGCCAGGCTCAGGTCTGGGGGACACAGCTTTCACTGTGAAACAATCGCAAGCAGCGAGCCTCCATGTGCACTGCTGCCATTTGGCATTCTTCCTTCGTGTTTAAAGACTTTGCTCATCAGTTCTGAGATGTGTCCAGCAAGACACAAGGGTAAGGATGGCTCCTGAGGTCTTTTCCACCACCAAATTCTGAAAAAGCATTTCAGGACCTACCTGCAGGGCTGCTCTGGGTGCCTTAACTCACTGCAGGGCAGCATTCCCAGCAGCGCTCACTTTCTTCAGGAGACTGTGTGGGGTCACTGCCCTCCAGCAAGCTGATTCCCACAGTCCTGAAAGCTGTAAACCAAGAGAGCTGATGTTTCCAAAAATTAGCAATATTCCCTTTGGTTTTGGCAAGGTGAGTACAGGTTCAGTAACCACCTGCCCTCAGGAAACTGGTCTTTAAATGGAGCTTGGCTATAGCCAAACCTTCCCTGTGCACCCACACATTGCACATAGTTGATGCCTGGCAGCATCCCTTGGGCTGCAAAGCAAAACTGGTGCCTCTGATGGGTGCATGCAGCTCAGAAGAAGGACCGGGGCTGGTGGGACAACGGGAGCAGCATTGCAGCAGGTGGTTCATGCATCATTCTTCATTTCAGGCTGGATAAAAGCGTAGGACATGATCAAAAATTGTGCTGGAGCCACGTGCAACATGAGATAAGCATTTGTGACTGTTAAATTATTAAAGTTGAATTAATTGAGAAGTAAACGTGTCTGTAATTATGCGGCAGACGCAGTCTCCCACCTGTTCCCTGGGTAACATCTGCACCACGTCCCACGGCAGCAGTGCTGCAGAACTTCAGCGTTGAGATGCAGCTCAGCGGTGCCCTGCGGTCACCCATCCTCCTGCGCAACAGAGCGCACCCTGCTGAACTCGCCAGGCCGCGCGGGGGATTTAACACCGCCACTGCACCGCCCTCTGTCCAGCCATTGGTTCACGTGACACCGGCTCCAGCCTATCTTAGGCGGGAAGCGGCGCCCTCGGACCAATCACAGCAGCGGAGGGGCGTGGCCAAGGAACGCGTGGGAGAAGATGGCGGACGACGGCGCGGCGAAGCGCCCCAAAGGCGTGCAGGTGGGGCGCACGGCGGTTGCTGCGGTTCCGGCTCCCCGAGGGGAGCGCGGGGGTA
Organism: Phasianus colchicus; assembly: GCF_987193195.1. Classification (NCBI taxonomy): domain Eukaryota; kingdom Metazoa; phylum Chordata; class Aves; order Galliformes; family Phasianidae; genus Phasianus; species Phasianus colchicus. Next base: position 7,564,991 of record NC_143454.1, on the reverse strand, counting down.
ACAGCCGCTGTGCCCGCAGGTTGAGGACAGGAAGGTGAACTGGCGGCGCTGGAAGCAAGAGAGTAAGGCCGAGGAGGGGAGCGGAGCCATGGGGGAGCTCGGCGGGGTCCGGCGCTGCCGGCCCTGAGCGCTGCCGGCCCGGCCGTTAAGCGGAGGGGCTTCGTGTCCGTGCCAGGGAAAGCAGAGAAGAAGAAATGGAAGGAGCTGAACCTGCTGAAGAAGCTGGAAAAGCAGCGGGTGCGGGAGCTGGCGGAGAAACAGGCGAAGGAGGAGGAGGAGGAACAGCAGCAACAGCAGGAGGACAGAGGTGCAGCCGCTGGGGGGGCCGAGGTGGAAATGGTCCGTAATGTGCGCCGCGCGCGGCCGGGGGGCGAACCCTGCTGACCGCCTCCTGCCCCCAGGGCGGCACTACACGCTGAGCGTGGCCCTGCCGGGCTCCATCCTGAACAACGCGCAGTCGCTGGAGCTGCGGACGTACCTGGCCGGGCAGATCGCTCGAGCGTGTGCCATCTTCTGCGTGGATGAGATCGTGGTGTTCGACGAGCATGGAGAAGATGCCAAGTAAGGATGAGCTGTGTTGGTCTGCGGGAAGCTTCTCCTCTGTGCTCCTGCGGTCTTTTTTTTAGCTGAGATCGGGAAAGAAATGTCTGGACCCCAAGCAAGTGCTCCTAACACCAGGATCACAGGGGATCACAGGGCCCTCTGGGGGCAGAGATGGTCATTTACCTGTGCTGGAAGCTGGGACACAGGGATGATGGGGATGCTTTGAAGAAGTGACACCTCTTCCTTCAACTTGTCATCTGGACCTGGCCCTCTGTTCACTGGCAAGCACTGCAATGCTGTAGAATCCAACTGCCAGGTTGTATTAAAAAAAAAAAAATACATAAAGATTAAAAATGACAACAACAAAAAAAATCCAAGTAAGATCTTTGACTTGGAGAGTTCCAAATAGAATTTGTTAATAGTCTCTACTCCTGGAGCAGTCCTTTTCTAACGTGGCCCATTTATTTCTGTAGAGGTTGAGGGTGGAGGGAGCTGCTATTCTTAGATTAAGAGAAGGACTTATTCTTCTGGAGACCTGACCCTTTGGGGCTGTGCAGTCCTGTACCGAGTTCAGACTGTTCTCCCTCTTTCAGGAGCGTGGAAGGGGAATTTGAAGGAATTGGGAAGAGAGGCAAGGCTTGTGTGCAGCTGGCTCGGATCCTGCAGTACTTGGAGTGCCCTCAGTAAGTCCACTGTGGTCAGATTGTGCATCTTATTAGTGGAACTGAAATGATAGCAACTGATGATTTGCACGCATCTCTTGTGCTGGAGGCTCTGGGAGCAGGAGCTAAATTCTGTGCGTGTAGCATGATTTGCAGGAACACAGCATCTGATTGCTTCACGTGTGGTTCAGTTTAACAGAAAGAACAAGAGGGACTTGGGGGGGCTAAGCATGGTTTTCTCCTTTTGAATTAGTACAAAGCTAGAACTGACAATTTTTATATTTGAACCTTCTCTAATAACAGGTATTTGAGGAAATCATTTTTTCCAAAACATGGGGATCTGCAGTTTGCAGGTAATGATTCAGTTCTCTCTATCCCAAGCTGTTGACTCCCCCTCCGTGAGCTCTGGCTCTCATTTAACATGGAATGCACAGAACTTAAAGTCTTTTCCCCACCATATAGCACAAGTGAGATGCTGTGCTCCACTGGAGAAGAGAGGGAGGAGGTAGCAGAGCAGCTGTACTTACATTTATGTTCCCATAGTCCATGTTCTGTCCTTAGCTGTTGCTTTCCTGTGTGCTGTTCCAGGGCTCCTCAACCCACTGGACAGCCCCCACCACATGCGGGTGGATGAGGATTCAGAGTACCGAGAAGGTGTGGTGTTAGACCGGCCAAGTAAGCCAGGCAGAGGCTCGTTTGTCAACTGTGGGATGAAGAAGGTATGGCAGTGTGCAACCTGCAGATCCCAAAACAGCTTACCCTGGCACTCTGTCATGTTTGAAACGGGCGCAGTGGGTTACAGGTACTGCTGGGTTTCTGAGCATCCTGCTTCGTAGCAGGCTGGGATGGGGTTTAATGCTGTTGCTGTCTTCTTGTTCATGGCTTCCCAAGTTCTGAGAGGCCCATTCCAGCATATTATTGCTTTGTGCTGGGTTTGAACCTCTGAGCAGCAAAATAAGTCTCAGGCTGATCAGCCAATCACTGTGAACTTGCTTAGCACAGACCCTGATTGCAGAGTTCCTCATTCCAGCCCTAGGCCAGAATAGTCCCCACCCTTTCTTCTCCCAGCCTTCCTCAGTACCTCCAGACTGTCGTAACACTGCTGGTGTCTGTCTCTGCAGGAGGTACAGATTGACAAACAGCTGAAGCCCGGTCTGCGTGTCACTGTGCGCCTGCAGGAACCACAGAACCCAGGTAATTACTGCTCCATTAGCATCTGTGAACTCAACTCCTGCTGCAGTTGGTCCTTCTGTGCGACAGCCTTCAGATTATTAACGTTTGAGGATTCTCCACTGTGTTCTCTTTACTAAATGCACAATTTAATAACACCCTCACCACAGCTCCTAGTTTATTGGGAAGAACTGTCAGCTCTTTGATCAACAATCCGTAGTCCAAGCATGCTCACTTTCCAGAAGGCACCAAAAGGGTGGCTCTTGGCTGTGCAACAAAATGGTGCCTTAACACAGGAGAAACCTCAGGATGTGGGTAGTGAAATTCAGCTCTTATCAGGTGATCGCTGGGGTTGTTCATCTCTTTGCTCCCTTTCAGAAACCAAAGTACGGAAAGGCACCGTGGTGTCCTCACACCACCCTCGCACGGTGTCTGGGTTGTACTGGGGTTACAGCGTCCGCCTTGCCTCCTGCCTGAGTAAGTGCCCAGAGGTTTCTTTGCTTCTTACTGTGCGGAAGGATCTTAATCCCACCTGGGCTTCCACACCAATCCCAGGCCTACTGGGTACACTTCTGCTGTTTAAAACTCTCATTTTGTCTCAAAATGGGTTCCACCAGCCAGTGATGCAGCTAGCACTCATGTAGCTCAAATCTGAGGGTTAAAACTACAAGTGTGAGTTGCCCCGTTCATCTTCCAGTACTCTGCCCTCCACCTCCACATTACCACAGCTCTAAACATCCGCATTGTGGCAACGCAGACAAGAGCTGGTTATCTCCATCTCCATTTCTGTGCTAACTACCTCCCACTTGTCCACATCAAAGCCCACAGTGATATCGGAGCTCAAAAGCCCTGCAAAATCCTTTTCCACTGTCTTCTGATAGAAGGAACATCATAAGCCATTTATCAAGGAATGGCTCTTGGTACCTGCTGAGCTTTGAGGTGCTGCAGTTGAGTGCCAGGAGACTCCTGCAGCAAGGGAATTAAGCAGGGAAAGGGATAATTCTTCATTTAGAAGGTGCATTAGTGGCACTGGAAAGCAATAATTTCTGCTGCTACCACTCACCTGTGAAGTGTCTGAGCTGCTCAGAAGGCAGCATGGGTGAGAGCACCACTATGATGACCACATTTTTTTGTTGTTGTTGTTTGTTTGTTTTGTTTGTGTTTGTTTGCCAGGTGCTGTCTTTTCAGAATGTCCATTCAAGGAAGGTTACGATCTCTCTATTGGGACCTCAGAGCGGGGTAACTCTGTGGACCAGGTCACCCTCCCCTCCTTTAGGTCTGTATCCAAGTGAAAAAGAAGTGTTTATACAAAGCCAATTCTTAATTTGCTTTAAGGTTCAAGGCACATGAGATGCTCCCCTATGTAAATCTTGAAAAATCTGCACTGGTTAGGGGTAAGAGCCATTCTCCCCTCTCACTCTGTCCCTGTGCTCTCCCATAGGCACATCCTTGTTGTATTTGGAGGTCTTCAGGGCTTGGAAGCTGGGGTTGATGCAGACCCAAACCTGGAGGTCACTGACCCGAGCGTTTTGTTTGACTTCTACCTGAACACCTGTCCCAGCCAGGGCAGCCGAACCATCCGAACAGAGGTAAGGCAGGGGGCTGATGGCACAGGAGGCGCAGTGCCTGTGTGCACAGAGCATTTGTCCCTGGCAGGGACACACAGCCAACTGCAACGCTGTTCCCCACAGCAGTGTCTCAGCCAAGGGTCACTGGCTTGCCCAGCAGGCAACTGAGGGCAGCAGTTCTGACTGCTCTTTGGTCTGTTCCAGGAAGCATTGCTGATCTCTCTGTCGGCGCTGAGACCTCACATTGATGAGGCTGTGAAGACTCCCACTGACAGCTCAGAAAAGGAAAACCACTGACCCTGTCCTCCACTTTGGACTACCTTGGGAATAGCCTGTTGCTGTTCAGACACAGAGAATCACTCCAGGAACCCAGCAGGGCCAGCCTTTGGGAAGCTGAAGATGCAAAGTAACTAAAGTTGGCACCACTGCTCAACCAAATCTCCAGCATCTCTTGACCATTCTGCTGCAACATCCAACCAAAAGCTGGTCAGCAAACTGTCTGTCAGCAATTCAGATGTCTTGGGTAGAGAATAAAACAGTACCAAACCTCCGCTTCCTCGAAAGTCCACCTATGAGCACTTTGTGTTGAAGGTGAGCAGTCAGCATCCAGGTAGCTTGCGTTCCAAGCACCCCTGCAGCAGCAATGTAGCCCTCAAGCTTCAAAAGTAGTAATTTAATCCTTGTGTCAAGCACGTGTTCCTGTCGCACAGTTAGTCTGACTCCAGCTCCCCCTCAACTCAAAGGCTTCATCCTTCCCAAGGGCAGGAAGGGCTGGAGCTGCTGCCTTTATCTCAGCAGGAAGGGGGAAGGACATTCAGAGACTTTGGTAAGAGCAGATAAGAAAACGACCAATCCTTTGTGTTTTCAAAGCTTTACTGCTAAAACCATTTTGTGAAAATTATAAGCAGAAATGCAAGAACCTTTCTTTCCTCTCACTGTACCTGTCTTGCTCCAATCCTCCCCTCTAAGTACAAAAATTAACGTCCCTTTGTGTCTTAATGAGCCATGCACAAAGGGATCAGTTACAGTAACACCCACAGTGCTGCAGCTTAGGGGCAAAGTGCAGAGCACAAGGACCTGTCAAGAACTCTGAAGCCTTCCGTACAGCCTGTCCTTGGGACACTGTGTGTTTCACTGTTACATGAAACTGGGGGAGGGGTTGAGAGAAACACTCTCTCTTATTTCTCGTACTTAAAAAGGCACAGGGAAATAGTCCGTGGACTGCCACTGCTACCTGGATTTGGTCGGTCAGAGTTCAACGCTTGTTTCCAGCTGTGATGGCTTTCAAGCTGCTTGTTCTCTTCAAGATGTTTGGGACAAAGAGGAGCCCCGAAGCTCGCTCAATGCTCTCAATGGGAACCAGGAACCGTTCAAGTGGGATTTTCTCATCCACAGGGCTGTTGGGCATCACATAGGAGCGCAATTCAATTTCTCCACTCTCCTTTTCCAGGATGAGCACCTTGAAGAAATGGGTGGGGACGGCCACATGGTTCTTCCCAATCACCTGGTACTTGACATACATCTTCCCATCAGCCTCCATCCTGTACCAAGAGCAATGTCCAACATTACCTCCTACAGTGGTGCCACTTCCAGCCCTGGGCAAGCCCCCACCACAGTGTGACACAGAACAGCCCTACTTCTGTAGTGTAGATGTAACAAATGCTGCTATAACTGAGGCTGGGGGACATGGGGAAGGTGAGCTTAGGTGGGGTCTACTCCTCCTAGACCCCTTCCTCACCTTCTCTCTTTTTACATTAGGAGGTAAGAAAAGGCTGTTCAGAGAACTCAGCCTGTCAAACTGCTCTTCACACTCCTACATAAAAATCACTGCATATAACATCATGCTCTAAGTGGACAAACAGTCCGTGAAATGAAATCTAGGAGCTTCATTCCACAGGGAGAAGGTGTGCAGTTTAATCTGTTAATTTAATACTCTACTAATCCAATACTGCTTGTGACTAAAAACTGCAAACCAAAGTGACTGGGTTATTTTGCATCTCAGGAAACCCACCCTTTGTACTCCCCAAATAATTGAATAAGAAACACAGAAAATAATCGCAATGCTAAGAAAACACCCTTCTGCAGAAACCCTGCAGGCTGCTGGTCTCACCTGGGGGTCTCAACAGGTCTCACCTGGGGTCTGGGCTGCTCGTTTCTGGTTTGGGGCAGCCGGGAGCTGCAGCCCTCAGCCTGCTTTACCTTCCCAGCACAACACATCCTCACTGCGGTCCCACCTGGCTCCTCGTGTTTACCTGGGCAGGTAAAGAGGTCCTGTGCAGACGTAGACGTTCTTGTTGTTCCTTGCCAAGCTTCTGCTGTATTTCTCAAGGTTATTCCAGGCGTTTTGGTTTAAGTGAGGCACCTAAAAACACAAAGACAGCAAAATCAGTCACCACAGCGCTTCCTCATTGCTCAGACTTCCCATTCTAACACATCTTTACATTCCCAGGGCGCTGTGAGCAGAGCTCACCCCACTGCCACACGTAGGAACAGAACCCCTACGTGCCACACAACCGCTCTGAGCAACGTACGCCGGGCTGCATACCTGAGGAGCGACGTTGCTGAGGTAGAAGGTGTCCCGCATGGCCTTCTGGCTCCACTTGTGGTTGGCGGCAGCAGCCAGGTGGCCGCGGTCAAAGCCGCTGCCTCGGTAATCGGCGTTGGTGGCTCGGTGATACTCGTGCACCGAATCGTCCTCCTGGAAGTCGCAGGCGGTGCGGTCAGAGCTTCCGCTCAGCGTCTCCCGGTTGAGCTGCTCAACGACCCACAGCGCGCTGCGGCTCCTCGGGTCGTAGCACAGCACGTAGGACTCGCGGCTCCGCAGCTGCGCCAAGCCGGGCAGGCCGTACTTGGTCAGCTCGGTCCGTGCCGGCTCCGTGGGGGCTGGAGGTCCTGCGGCCGCCGCCACCACCGGCACCACGGGCAGGCGGCCCAGCAGCCCCTCCGCCACCTCTGTGCCCCCAGCACCGCGCTGCCAGCGGGCGGTCAAAGCTGCGCCCAGCCCTGCGCCCAGAGCCAGGGAGGCCCCGGGCAGCAGCCAGCGGCCCAGCAGCATGGCTCTGAGCACAGCCTGCAGCACAGCCTGCAGCACACACAGCCCTGAGCACACACAGCCCTGAGCACACACAGCCTCTTCCTGCTGCACAGCTGCTCTCTTCCGGCACACAGCATCGCCCCTTAAAGGGCTCCACGCACCGCCATGCCTACAGAAGCCTACAGAAGCACAGCCCGTAGCAGTGTGCAAAGAAACCATTTTATTTGGACAACTCAAGAACAGCATTAAATGAGAGACACGGAAGGTCTCGTAAGGGGTTCACAGGATAAAGTACAAAAGGAAAGAGCAGAAGTTAACGAGGCAGCGCCGCAGGCCCCGCGCTGACCGCTGCAGCCATGGGGCGATGGAGCCGGCCCAGCCTGGGCCTGAACACACGGCAGCGACAGCCCTGTGCCCCTGCCCTGCCCCTGTGCCCCTGCCCTGCCCCTGTGCCCCTGCCCTGCCCGAGGAAGGCCGAGCTGCTCCCTGAGCACGGCCTGGCACTGCTGGATGCCTGCGTGCAGCTGCCTGCTGCGCTAAAAGGAGTGTTATAAAAATAGTGTTTAAAAAGAAGCATAAAAGTAGTTTTAAGAGTGATGAAGTGTTCTCTCTTGACCCCGTTCTGGCGATTCTTTCCAGCCAAGGTAAAAACAGAAGAAAAAATAAGTGTTATTTTGATGTACAACTGAGTGTGCTTCTCACCTTCTGGAAAAGGAAGAACACACCAAGCAGTGCAAAGCAATCACTGACACTCATGGGGGGAAAACACCCTCTGCTTTCCCACAGAATCCCCAAACCTACGTCTGACCTTCATCCCACTCACTGCCAAAGGGTGAGCAACTCTGCTGGGTCACAGAACTCAAACTCAGAATCAGTGCTCTGTGTGACCATCGTCCTGGACTCCATCTCCAGTATCCTTTCCCTTCTACCTCCTCACCAAAGCCAAACTTCCAGATGTCCAGGCTACAGTAAGGGGAAGGCAGCAGCCCTTCCTACAGTAAGGGGAAGGCTCCATGTGCTCCAGGCTGAGCAAATCAGAGCAGGAAATGTCTGCAGGGTGGAGAAGCAGGAGCTGCTTGGCTACATTAGCAAGGAACGACCACAAGCCAGTTCATGCTTCCTGAGCTCAAAAAATGAAAAGTAAAATCATTGTCACCAACAGCTTTTGAGGAATGAAGACACAGAAACTAACGAGGAGATTCAAAAGCTGGTGACTTTTTCTCCCCTCCAGAAAATCCGTCTTTGCTCTTAAAGAAACGAACAAGTCTCAGAAGAACAAACATCATTGCAAAGTAGAGCAGCTCCTTCAAAGCCCTTTGCTGCATCAAAGTTGTTATGAGCTCTCCCCAGAGAACTCCAATTAACCGGTTGAGCAGCCACAGGCCCCCCTGGAAAAAGCTGCAGAATGTATCCCACAGAACCCTTCCAGCAGCCAAAGCTCTCACCCCACTGCAAAATCCTTTTAAAAGTGTTCCCCATCACCTCCCCTAAAGAGAACAGCACAGTATAAGCCCTGTGACACGTCGAAAGAAGGCAGCAGCTGTTGCTACAGGAGCATCCATCCACGTTCCAGGGTCCTCCCGCAGGGGCCAAGTGCAGGGCTTGCACACAACCCTGAAAATAAGCGATGTTTTGATCCCTGTTCATCCACTGCCTTCTCAGGTCATTATAAGGAGAACTGTTATTCAGAGCGGAATCCTCACTGCTGCCCACCTAGCAGAGAGAAAACACAAAGGAAGCACTTCTACAGGAAGACAGCATGAGGAGACTCTGCATGGAACTATGAGAGCTACAGCATTACTTTGGGAGAAAAAGTGTTTTGGAGGAGAATAACCCCTGCTAAGGGTCAGACCCTCTGGTTCCACACGTATAGTCTGACAGATGGCCTCCAGTGCAAGGCACCCGACAGCCAGAACTGCTCAGTGACAGAAGGCAGAAGAACATCCACACAGTGGCTAGAGCAGGCAGCAAGCTCCATCACACAGCTGTCCTCGTCCATCCCTTTCATTTTTCTTGGAGGAAAACTCTACCCTATAGGGATTGCAGCAGAGGGAGATGCAGTTAGCCACAGGTACTAATTAGATTGTTTTAAGCTTTCAATTGCTCATATTGCATCACTGCAGTGACACTGGCTGCCACAGCATCACTCCAGCACCTTCCACAGAGGCAGACTTTGCTTGGAATTGTTAACAAGAAGAGTGGAATGTGCACAACCCATCCTCCTGCCCAGCCTTATAAAATGACAGCAGCCTGCAATGAGACAGCCTTCCCTGCAGGAAGTAACACAGGTAGGATGGATGAAGGCTGACAACACAACACCCCTCTCCTTAGCGCCACAGAGGCCATCAGCAGCTTAAGCAGATGATTGACCTTCAACAAATCAATACCCATAAATACTGAAAACTGCAGTGTTGAACAGCTACACAGAGATGAGCCAGCACAGCACAGAAGGACAAAACATTGTGGATTAGTGTTCACTCAAGAGCTTCTGCACAACCCGAGCACCTGGGTGCTGGCAGTTTCTCTCTTTGAGGCTTATGGTTTCTGATCAGCTTGACACTACTGCAGGTTAAGAGTTCTTTCCACAGTGTCTTGCTCAATGCCCACCTGAGCCTGTAGTACTGTATTGAAATGCAGCGGTTTCCCCCTCAGGAGGGACAAGTGTCCAACTCACAATGGTTTTACTCCAGTAGCACTGGTGCACAGAAATGTGGATTACCCCCAGGAGTCAGATAATGACTGAAATGCTAGTATGCCCACTGGATTACACCATAAAAAGACTCCTTCTTGTAGGTCAGATCTGCAATGTGTCTGCTCCTAGCACAAAGTGCTACTAGACAATATCAAGGTTACCGTGACCAGAGCTTACGCAGGGTAATATCCTGTGCTGAGGCAGGAAACCCCAGCACTATGCCTGTGTAAGTCCTTAAGTAGAGCTGTCTTCATGCAATTAGATGCCCATTTCTTGTGTTTCAGAATCCTGATTGCAGTTAGATATGCTCCAGTTTGAGTCAGGAAAGCAGCCTGAGGTCCCAGCCTCCCTGCAGCAATGAAATCGTGCTCTAAGGCTTAGTGTAATAAGGCTTGACTTCAAACTACACTTCACTCATAGATGAAAACCACCACAGTCTTCTTTCAAGGAGACCTCTATGGTAAGGTGATGCAGGCAGTTTCAGTGCACAAAGCTGCCTGCTGTTATCACGTCTTCCCATCATGGTTCCTCAAGGTCTTTCTCATGAGAAGGGGTCCAAGCTGCTGGATGTCAGATGACAAGCACCAGAAGCTGACACAACCTTCTTTTTTTTTGCACACCCCAGGGACAGCTAAGTGCAGATACGAGGGAGAAGAATCCAGAAGCTACTTGAATGGCAGAACGTGTGACTTCCTTGGGATACATTCTGTTCACAGGAGAAAGATACTTCTATACTCACCCACCAAAATCTACCAGATCCACACTGTCCCTTCCCCATCAGAAGTAACTCCATGCGAGCTACTTTCATGATGCAGAAGGAATCCACCCCTTGAGGGATATGCAGATAGATGGTTTCTTTCTCCATGTGAAGTCATTAAAAAAGATATAAAGAACTGCTTTTGGCAGCACAGAGGCATTTGAGAGTTGAAAAATCTGGAGTGCAGGGCCCAAGCAGATAGGGAAGTAATCAGTTCTTGACCTAATAAATAGAAGAGAAGGAAGTCTTCAAGGTGGCCAGTAGCCCAAATGCAAAACCTGAAGTCCTGCAGAGATCCCTAGGAGTTTTAATGCACTACACAGGGCCATCTCCTAAGATCCTCTGCCATACAGTTTCTCCAACAGCTTTAGTCAGGCTCATGGACTATTTGGAATCCTGAAGTTCCTTGGCCTTCTTCAAAATCAGGTGAACATCAGATATAGGATAATCCTATAGCAAAGAAATGAAGTGTAAGTGCCAACTTAGCATTTGACATTGCTCCACCTAAACAAGGCAAACCTTGACAACAGCACTGTTAGCTCACTAGAACACTGTTAAGTTCAGTTATTCCCTTAACAGAACTCCCTTAACTCCCTGTTCTGTAACTGATCAAGCCCCAGTGTCCTTCAAGAAGTTTCTATTAACTTATCCTCCAGTGGTAGCAGGCCAGCTGACTGCACAAGATCTTCAAGCCAGAGGGCCTTATCAAAGCCTGCACCCCATACAGTCTGAAGCAGGAAGTGGCAGAGTCAGAGATATCCTGCTGTTCAGAGCAGATGTTTCCAACCTTGGGCTCTCATAGATCTCAGAGCTAAACAAAAGCCTCTGCCCAACAAATTTAACACTGCGTGTTTCAAAGCTTTGATGGAAAATGCTTTTTTTTTTTTTGCAAACCAAGGAATGTTATAAGCCTATGTAGTCTACAACAGTGTCTCTGTAAGGCAGGAAGGGTGCATGAGCAAAAGACTGTGTGTCAATGGTAGTGCTGGGCTCCAGACAGCATCACTGTGCCCTGCCAGCAGAAGACCACAGAAGGAACACTGCTGAGCCCCTTGCTATTGGAGACCTGGAAAGGGGAGGAAGGAGAAGAAACCCTACAATGCTAGGAAGCATAGAACAGAGGAAGATAGAACAGAGAGCATGCAGTCACATTCTGCGTGTGAAAATGAAAGCCCAGTTAATGGCAAAGGGAGCAGAGACATGACCACCAAGGAAGTTAAAGCAGTCATCCATCTCAACTGAGCTCAGTTTCCCTGCAGCGGTGGGGATCACAGCATGCAAAGATTTATACTTCCAGTAATGAGCATGCTGTATGACCAACATTAAGATTTCTGCACACGGCCATCAGAAACCTGGTACCTCACCTCAGCAAGACATGCCCATACCACAATCCCTCTCACAGTACTATTTCAAGGTTCTTACATTGCAACCTATGCCTGCAATATTTAATCCTTACCTGTAGCAGCCTCATGTTGAGAGTGAAGTCTCCTTCCAGCAACTGATCCCGGATTAGTCTGAAGGATGGAAATTACTCCAGTTACTTTTGACTCTTTACAGAAGAGCTTCAAAAAATGGACTACAACGTGCCTTTACAGAGACTTCCGAGAACTCTTCCACTTACCACTGTGACAAATGACTGTGACCTATTCATCAGATGCAATAACACACACCCATAGAAGGTTCCTAGACCTATGGGTTTCATCAAAAGAGAGAAAGAAAAGAGCACAACGGCCACTTCCATACTTACGTCAACATGGCACAACACACGAGGAGCAGAAAATCGAAGCGCTTATCGTCAGCAAAAAGGGAGTCCCAGATCCGGATGACATCTGGCAGCAGGAACTCTTGGGACAAGAGCAGCGTCAGCCAGCGGAAGGCAAAGAACTGGGGTTTGATGTTCTGCTCTTGCTGTCAGACATGCACCAGACAAAAAATGAATACAGCCCACCCCACACAAGAGATGCAGCCCTCGTTTCCCTCCCCATTTCCACCCTGTAATAGCTCTATGCTGCCAACCCATGCTGGAACATCAGCAAATCCACCTCCTCCTATGAAAGCTTTCACATTTTTGTGACTGTGAAAGATATTCAATGCAACCACGTTCCATGTCTACAGACAAAGACAGAAAACACTCCTCTAAGACAGGAGTCAAGGAAGCTTTTCTTCCTAAAGGCACTGTGTGTGTTATTTCAGTTAAACTTGCAGAGTAATTTTAACTTCCCATCTGAACACCACTTTATCTGCAAAGCCACAGCCCTCCCCCCCTCCAGCAAAGGCGCTGTTTTTTCAGGATTTCCTCTCCTTTCCAGAAGCTCTGCATTTATCAAAGCTTTACTGTTCACAGAAAGAAACAAAAGATGGGACAGAGTTCACACTGACGGTCAGTAAGACACCGTAAGCACCTCCAGCCTCTAGCTTTCTTGTTTTATTTTTAAACTATCAAATCCAAGAGATTGAAACTTTAAGCACAGTCAAAAAAGCTCAGGATCCTGATGACATTCCTGAAGATTGGTTGCTGCATGGCCAAGGCCATTTCCTGCCAGCCAAACAGTCAGTCATTTATTTTCTCCCCCCTAAATCAGCCTTCAGCCAACGCTGTGGGTTGTGTCACTGTGCTGACAGATCACCTTTTGGATTACTGAATATATCTCACCTTTTCTAAATGCAAAACATCTCCAAACAATCTGGTGAAGGCTGCAGTAACAAGGACAGCTTCCCCTTCCAGATCCACCTTGGGCTTCCACATCACACAGACTACAAGACCTGCGGGGGTTTGCTGCCTGATACTCTACAAAATCCACAGCAATCCATGGCACCCTGAGATCCCCAGTGGAAGGAAAACGGTAGAATTACGCGAGCAGGATTTTGCAGCTTTTCTGCTTGCTTCTGCAGGGAGATTTGTTGATGTTTTTGATGACAAATTCCAAGGAAACTTTACAGCAAAACTTGTGTTTCCATCTCCAGCTCGAATCCAGGTGACCAGGGCTGGTGGCCAAGTCACAGCTGGCAGCCTCACAACAGCTACAGTTTGCACTCACACAGGGGAGGAAAGCTTTGCTGCATCAGCTCACTCCAGCCTTACTCCAAGGAGAGCTTGTTTCAGCTTACAGATAAGACAGCCCCTACGTCCTGCTGGCAAAGGCCTTCCCACAGCTCCTCAACCTCTCTATTCAAATCCAGGAACAGCTGAACAAAGTTGGCTGACATTTGAATGCTCCCTCCCCCACATTCCAACCACGACTAAGAGAAACACCCAGCTCCTCACCAGCTTCAAATACAGCTCCACATCCTTTTCCTTCAGGGTAGAATAGACCTTCTCCATTTTGTAGGTTATACCACACTGAGAATCATCCAAGCTCTTAATGAAGTTGTCCCGAATTTCAGCCATTAGGTTGGTAAAGCAGAAAAACGTGTCAGCTTCAGCGTGTTCTGGGGAATTGAAGAAGGAAGTGAATGGAAGCACAGAGAAAGCATCGCTGTCAGAGGCACAAAGCTGCTCTGGGCTGATAACCTCATTGCTGTAGTGCCTCTCACAAGACTTTGGCTGTGTAGAGCTGCTGCAATGCAGGCCTGTGTGCACACTGAGGTCGTTGTGACACTTTGTGACACTTATCTGTGGCCCAGAAGACCACCTAGTCTTGCTGCCATGAGCACACAGCCCCAAAGCTTTGAAGTGGGAGCAACACAGAACTCCCCAGTTCATTATTCTTCTTGCCCCACCCTTTCTGTTGTCCTTGTTAATTAAAAACAAAACACACACACACAAAACAGAAACAAACAAAGCAGCAGAACAAAGAAAACAACCCCACCGTAACCCACACAGACGTATTTTTAGCACAAGAAGCAACAAAGGACTTGTATGGGGATTTCAGGTTTCAGTCAGGAACAGAACTTTGATTCATACAAAACAAAAAATCCCCCAAATCTCCACTTCTGATGCCCTCAGCACTCACAGCCCATTCAGTTTCTGTCAGTCTACTGTGCTCCCAGAAATGCACATCCCTTTCTGCATTTGTTGGCTTTGGGGGTTTGTTTGGTTATTTCCTGATCAGTCAAAACTGAATTGCTTAGAGTCTCCATCCTGAAACACTCCTTCACACAGAGCATGCAGCACAACAGCCCCTACCCAGCATCCAAAAGAGCCTCTCACCTTTCCACTCGCTGTTAGGATCTGTAGCAAAGGTGTAGTAAAGGGGCCCCACTATTTCATTCATCCCCTGAACGTAGGCTATCCCGGGGTTCAGCTTGGCATAGATGAAAAGGATTCGCTCCACCACTTCCCAGTGAGCTTCGCAGCCATTGGGCAGAACTTCGTACTCACCCAGAGAGTTAGGAGATGATTTAAGAGGGGAGCTCACCTGAAGAGCAAGGCAAGACTAGAGCTGATGAACAAAGCAGTCTGTGCTGCAACAGACAGTTCCCCTGAACCACTGCATCACCTGATCCCACGCAGTAAGGAAACACAGCAGGGCCACTTCTTTGTGATGCAGGAAAAGGGGACAGACTGCAGCCAGCCACCTTCCCCAGCACCCAGTGTGCAGCACTTAATGATCTAACACCCAAAGAGGAAAAAGACAACACGTTTCAGCTCTTCCCCAGCTCTTTTCCCAATTACAGTTTGAGGAGACCCAGCTCTGGAAGACTCTATCAATTCAGCTTCAGTAAATTAACCCTTCAGTGCTTTGTTCCCATGCAGGAAGGGACATCTCAGGCATAGCACATCTTCCTGGAACTCGGGAAAAAATAACCCTTAGCATTAAACACGGCTATGACTCCTGCCAACTCTTAGGCATGCCAACTGGTTCTCTAAAGCTGTCTAGCCACCAAATACACCGTATCTGCTTCTGCATTCACATAATTCCACCAAACAAACACAAAAAGCCTGAGAACCACCAGCAGCCCCATCAGGGACCACGCCATGCCCCACGGGCAGCCCACACCCAGGCCTCACATTTGTAACCCCGCTGCGGTTCCGTGCCACCGTCTGTGACTTCAGTGTGGTTTGCTCCACCCGCTTACGCAGCGTCTCAAACTCATTTTGGGGGTCCAGGATTAAAAGGCAGGGGTAGTCAGTTGGGCGCTGGAAAAATGCCATGTCGGGGTACAGCCTCCTAGGATGGATGCAGGAGGAAATCAAGCATAAGAAGGAAGTATGTGCCCAGTGCTAAATAGAAAGTTCAGTTGAATATTAAACTCGATTTTCAAAGTACAAAGTATTAAGCAAAGCACTCAGGCTCACAAACCTGAGTCACTACACCATACACACCTGACGTCTTTGTCTATCTGGAGGAGCACCTCATTATCCTTGAAGTAAGTATTCCACCGGCTGTCTGGGTTTGGATTGAGGGGCTAGAGAAATAAACAAGACAAAAACAAGCATCCTTCAGGTGCACCAAAGCCCTCAGTAAACGCACACTGATGTACCATTCCTGCTGTCAGCCAGAACCAGAACATGGCCCAATCCTTCTGGCACTCTGCTCAGTGCTGTTTCTTCAGACAGCACACACACACACTGTAGGAAGCAGATCAGAACTTGCAAAATAAGTGACCGTGTAGATTCACTGAAGTTAGAAACCAACATCTCCAATTCCTTTTCATATCCTTCTTCATGACTCAACTCCCAAATCAAGCATCCTGTCCTCTACAAGGATTCTCAATTGCAGTTCCAACCTGTATGAAGGAGGTCTTTGCACCCAGTCCAGGAGTTAAGGCAACACATGAGTACCGTGGGATATCTCAGCTCTGAGAAGGCTGATTAAGCACATCCAGCATGCCCAGCAAAAAGGAAATGCATTATTAATGCAAACAACCTGTCCCCTATCTGTCTAGTTTTCCATTATGACAAAGTTGGCTCCCCCTCTCCCACGGGCGCTTTCTTTTCTCCAGATCAAGATCTGCACAAGTTAATAATCATCTGACAGGAGAAAAGAAAACACCATAAAAGGAACATTCCAAGAGATCCAAAGATCACCGTAAGCTGCCAACGCACGGAATGTTACAAACACTGTAGTTTTACAGCCCTGGTGGCTCACAGCAGTGCAGGTGACCACAGGCCAGCAGAACATCAACGTTCAGCACAAGCCGTGGAAGCAGCTGTAGCATTTACAGTCCTTATCTTCAGTTATATCATCCCCTGCCTTGATGCAAACTTCGCAGCGTTTTCAAAGCAGAAAGGGATGCAGAAAACAGTCAATAAATAGTAATTAAAGAAGTCATTCATCAGCAAACTGGAGATAAATCAGCCTTCTGCTGCGGTCCAGCTGCACCCTCGTGCCTTTCAGAGCAGCCTGTTCCCAGCACACCCACAGATACAGCAACCCAGCAGAGTGTCTCCTTGCTGGAGGGACCTCTCACAACCCTCTGCTCTTCCCCAGCAGACCCACAGACCACACAGCCCCAAAGCAGCAGGGAAGACACACATGCAGCTGCACACAGCTCCATCCCCAGCTACCACTGCTTTGCCAGTAACTCAGCAGCTAAAGGCTGCTCAGGCACACGGCTGGCACCCAGGAACTGCCCCTCCTGCCAGCACGGGGCCAAGAGCAGCACAGCAATGCAGGCTACAGAACCACAGTTGGGAGCTACAGGGAATGTCCTGCAACGCAAAGGTCAGCAGCACTTACATGGTCCTCTAAGGTCACATCTTCCCTTGAGACACCGAGGTTGGCTTTGGCGATCCCAGGCTGAATAATCATTTCTTTTAGGAACTGGGAATACAGCTCCCTTAAGGAGGGAAACGAAGCAGATAACATCAATGTAAGTGCTCAGCCTGCACCGCTCCGCTCAGCCTACGTCTCATTTTCTATCGAGCTGAGTTCAAATCCACAGACCCCAAGAACAGCACACGAGAGCAATTCCTTTTACAAAGCTACTTAATTATTTAAGGCACCGCTCCCCTTCTCCACAGATCCCATTAGAACGAAAAGAGCAAGCAGAGCCGTCCTCACCTCTGCTTCTTCAGCAAAGAGCTCCATAGGGCCCTCTCTAAGGGGAGGTAGTTCAGCAGGATCTGCGCAGGACACAAACACACGTTAGGATCTGAGGAGCGCGGTGCCAACCTGCGGGCCGGGCCGAGCCGAGCCGAACTGAGCCGAGCCGAGCCGAACTGAGCCGAGCCGAGCGGAGCGGAGCGGAGCCAACCCAACGCGGGGCAGCGGCGCTCCGCACATCGCTCAGCGCTCTGCCCGCCGGCCAAATCGCAGCGCCCGGAGCTCAACGCACACGCGGCCACCTCCGGGCAGCCCGGCAGCGACGAACTGCACGAACTGACGCGGATTCGAAGCGGCTGCCAAGTTCTGCACCGTTGTTTTATTTATTATTATTATTATTATTATTATTTTTAAGCCGTTATGCACCCCAAAGCACCGCCGGAGCGGCAGCACGCAGCGCCAGACGCACCTTCCAGCAGAGGCAGCGCAGCCCTCCGTCAAACGGGATTCCTGCGGGACAGCAGAGACGCGGCCGTCATTGCCGGTACGGCTCAGCCCCGACGGGGCGGCCGCGCCGAAGTTCGAGGATCGGAGCGGGAGGGGCGGCCGCGGCCACACGGAGCGCCGCGCCGCGCCGGACCCCCCCGCCCCACTCACCGCTGAAGCAGAGATCGCGAAGCTTGCCCAGAGCCACCGTGGGTTCGCCGAGCACCTCCTGGAAATCCGCGATCCTGCGGGGAAGCGGCGGCCGTTAGCGAGCAGGCGGGCACCGCTCCGCGCCCCCCCGGCCCCGCACCCACCTGCTCCGGTGCAGCCGCGACATGGCGGCCCGACCCCGCGCAACCGCTCCGGCTGGAAGCGCCGCGCCCGCTGGGGGTGCGAAGCCCCGCCCCTCCGCCCCTCGCCCCGCCCACCGCCGCAGGCCCCGCCCACTTCGCGTCTCCCGGGGCGGCGTGAGGCGGCGCCGAGCTCAGCCCGCGCCCCGTGACGTCAGCGCCGCCGCACCTCGTGGCGTCCCGGTGCCCGGCCCGCAGGGAGGACCGCGGCCCGGAGCCGCCGCCGCCGCTCCCGGAGCTCCCCGGTGCCGCGGGGCGGTCGGAGCGTTCCGGCCCGGTCGGTGTTTCCTAGGGGGAACGCGGCGCGCATCCGGTGCGGGCGGCCCCGGCTGGCGGAAGTGACGGAGGGGTTTGTTGACAGCGGAGGCCGAAGCGGGGGGAGCGGGGCCCGAGGAGGACGCGGAGCCGGGGAGAGCCCGGGACCACCGCCGGCCCCATCCGCCGCGCCGGGCGGGGCCTGGGCCCAGGTGAGTGCCGCCGGTCCGCTCCCTCGGCCGGGCTCCGGGCGGCTGGGGGCGGTGCCGCCCCTCCGAGGAACCGCCGCTGCCGGCCCGAGCCCCGGCGGGACCGCGGGGACGGCGCCGTGACCTCTGGGCGCCCCGGGGGCGGTCGGGCCCCGCGGGGCTGCGCTCGGGACCGCGGCCGGCCGGGGGCCGTGGGGCCGCACGCCTCCTCTGCAGCCCGGGGGGATCGGATGCGGACGGGGAGCGTTCGCTCTGCAGCTGCAACGGCTCCGCTGCGTGTTCGGTTTCCGTGCTGGAAGGCAGCGGTGACGTTTCCCGCACCGCTTGCGATGAGCCATTAATGAACCGAAGCGCGGCGGTTCGCGGTGTGAAGCGCCAGCTGAAGTGACAGTGCGGTTTTCCTGCAGGACGTGCCCCGTGCCACATTCTGCGTTTGCGTTAAATTGGTTCTTTTAAAGCCGTTCCTTGCGGTCGGGTCACATCCACACGCGTTGTTTGTCCTCTCCTCGGACCAATCGCTGGCGCTGGAAGCTTTGCCAATCGCTTTTGTGGCGATGTGAGCGTTGTGCCGCTGGCACGAAGCCACGGTGAGTCAGGCTTGGAGAGAGACCGAGAGAGAAGATGGTCTGAAGTTCAAGGTAGAGATTGGCACGGGCAGCCCCAGAGCAGCGCCAACCCTCGTGTGCCAGCGCTGCCAGAAATGCCCTAAAGCTGCAAACGTAGCCTGCAAAGAAGCAGCATTTGCCAAAGAAGTTGCCTGGATCTGCGAGGCTGCTGATGGGGGAGTGAAGCTGCGTGTCTCGGCGCTGCAGTTTCCTTTGGGTGCTGGGAGGGTGCTGTTACTCCACAGCAAGGGCTGCAGGTGGGTACGTGGGGTTTTGTATGCCTGCTTCGAGGCGCTCCGTTCCTTTGTGTGCTAAAATGAAAGCAAAACCACACAGGAAAATAAACTGGAAAGAAGATGCAGCTGCATTTCTAACTTTTTGATTCCCGCACTTGAACTTTTTTTGCATCTTTTGGCCCTTCAGAAACACACGTGCAGTAGGCAGCTTATTGCCATCACTGGGAAGCACTGGTGACAGGCTGCAAGGCAGGCAGCTTGCTGATGTATTGCCTGCAGAAAGCTGCCCGAGGATAGTGATTAGGCAAATGCTAATGATTTGTCAGCATCTCTATCTAGTTTATTTTTATCAACAAAGCACATTGAGCTTATAGCTAGGGACGATATTGATCAGTGCAGCTGTTGGCTTCATTACTTCCCTGCCCACATCGTATCTCGAGGCCGGTTAGAAGAGGCAGGGAACAACCTGTACAAAAGGACCACAGTCACAGCAGCAGCTCGGGTGCTTCTCAGATGTGCACAGTAAATCACGAGGATGAATGTTTTTCTCTGTGGACTACATTCCGATTTGGGATTTTGTTGGTAGAGTGCTGGGAGCTCAGAAGTTGAAGCGTAGCTGATTTCTCCAGGGCTGGGATCAACCAGCTGCATCGTGCTGCTTGCAGGGGAGGTTGGTAGAGCAGCAGGACGTCAGCCTTTGTCCTCTGGAGCTCTGAGCTGCTTGGACAAGTCCCAAGCACGGGCCCTGTCAGCAGCACATAATAATAGTTACTGAGAATTTAGAATTTGGTTTAGTTCTTTGTCCAGAAGCAGTAAAAAGTGGTAGGAGGCTGGCTCCAGTCCTGCTGTCTGATGGCATGGGTGGACTGGTAGGGATAGCAGAACGTGTTTCCCTCCTGGCTCAGATCTTCCTGTTGATCTGGCCTTTCTGGAAGGATTCTCTCAAGCAGGCTTCAGGCAAAATACGTTCTGGAGGTGAAGCTGTTGCATCTCTGAAGCAGAAGCCATGCAGAGTGCAGGACAAGCTTCCTCCCACATGCATCCTCTTAGGCAGGATCTCACTGCTAGCAAGGCAGTGCTCTGCTCCCAGTTGCCCATTTATTCCTTGGATTTTCTCTCCCACCAACTGTAGAGGAGGGAGCTGTTGATTATGGGTTTCTTTCTCTTTTAGAATGAAGTTTACACATTTTCATTATTTGTACCATATGCATCTCAAAAGTCCCCACGTTACCACAGCACCTCTAAGAAGTCATAGTAGTGTTGTTAGCCCCCTAGATCAAGGCTCAGCAATGCAGGGAGGTTACCTTTAAGACTTTTTAAGATCACCACATTAAGTACATTTTTGTGATTGCTGAGTTTTTACTTATTTCCTCCTCTGCTGTTTCTTGGAGACCTTTTCCTTCTTGAGCCAAAACCAGAGGACCTGCCTGAGATCACACTGAAAAGGCTGTGAAAGTTCTAGGTCAGAACACAGCAGGTCAGGAGTTTGGGATTTAAACATGATCCTTACAGTTATTTACAGGTACAGTTCCCAGAGATGTTATAGGAAGGAGAAATTACTGATCCGATTCAAGTGAAACCAGGTTCTGTCCCAGGTTTGTCCGCTTACACTGGAGCAAGATTTGGCTCAGGGAGACACAGCCTGGGGTTGGTTGTACCCCAGGAATGATGCAGCACTGCAGTTCCTCGCATTGCTGTGCAAGAAGTAGCTCTGCTCATCCCATTTGCTTCTTGAGAGGCTCCTTTCTGTCTCGGGTTTATTCCTTGGTCAAGTCTTTGTCTCTGGCACTAAAGCATGCTCTTAAATAAAGAATTAATGAGACACGAAAGGAAGAAAAGAGCTTCGATTTGCAACTTGTGCAGCATAAGGAGGCACCAGAAGGCTGGGAGCATGGGCTGCCAGGCAGGCTCAGTCACAACTGTGTCCTGTTTCCCACAGAGACCATGTGGTGCCTGAATCTGAAAGGTTACCTCATCCACAGCTTTGATGGATCCTTCATCCTGGTGGCATGACCCAGACAGTGGCTGAACAGAAGATCTGGAAGGGGAGGGAGGGTGCCTGAGTCACCAGGAGTGCCTTTGGGGTTAGTGTTTGAGGTGAGGAAACTGAGTTAAATGCTGAGATTGCAGGAAAGAAAGGAGAGCATCTCTGGCTTTCTAAAGACAAATACCCTGATCTTTGCAGCTGCAAGACAATAACAGACATTTTGCAATAGTTTCCCCAGCTGTGCTGCACAGAAGAATAACTGACTCCATAGCTCTGATGTCCTCGCTGCAGCAGGAACTTACCTACTGAAAAGACACAGATTTCACCTCACAAATAAACATTTCAGTGCAATTTGTGTGTGCTCATGGAAACACATTAAAGGGTTCAGATTAAGGTTGCTTCTAATATGATTTGGCCCTGTAAAAGTGAAAAGGTCTTTAGTCATTTCTCCTAAACACCCTCAGTGCACTCAGCTAGTTCTGCTTCGGTGCTAGTGAGCAAGCCTGAAATCCAGGGCAATGAGATTTTTGAAATAAGGAAACAGACAGGAGTAGATTCCCCTAACTGCCTGCCTCACTATCCTCCTTTATTCAGTAGTAAAAGCCAAGGAGGGCAGAAGCCCCTTGCTTTTTTCCATGTCGGTCACTCATACTTTTTTTGACTGAATTTGGAATGTTTTAGTGAGTTCCAGCTGCCTGCACAGTGTCCAGCATCCCCTCTGGCTTCTGATCCACTTCATGGTCTAGTTCAAACACTTGCATGGAGCTTCTGGCTTGGAGCTGCAGAGAAACATCCAGCTTGAACATGAAGCTTCACTTGGAATGACAGCAAACAATTACAGGCACAAGGTTTGGGGTCACCAGATCCCACTGGGGCTATGCAAAGGATCCTCCCAGCTGTACCTTCTCTGGTGGTTTGTTCAACCCACTCCGAAGGAAACCAAGCGATGTGGTTTCCACCACTTCCCCTTCAGAAGCCTTTTGTCAGCCAGATAACTTCTGCAGCGAGGAAACGTGTTAGGAAATGAGACTATACAGCAAGAAAATGTTTCACATTAACTCATTCCCCCGGTGTCCCCTGGGGGAATTTAGTGCATACTCCCAGAGGGACCAAACCACTGCAGGTGCTTCAGAGGTCAGCAAGGGTTAGGCTGTAACTGGAACTACTGACATCCTGCTGGTACAACAGCTATGCAGCATGCTTTCCAATGTGCCTTTCTTAATGAATCCTTTTTTCTCCTCCACTTATAGCTGCCCTGATGTTCCTGTAAATTCATCCTGGAATTTCATTTGAGGAAAGGATCTTCTGAATCAAAAGCTTCCTTCTGTTTTCCCCTCCCCACGGCTCCCCTGAAGATGGCATCCGACAGCCCGGAGTCGCTCATGACCTTGTGCACAGATTTCTGCCTTCGCAACTTGGAGGGAACTCTCTGCTACTTACTGGACAATGAAACGCTGCGGCTCCATCCTGACATCTTCTTGCCAAGCGAGATCTGTGACAAACTCGTCAACGAGTACGTCTGGGCCTGTGGAGGAGCTGTTGTCTGGTTCGGATAGGAGCTGGGAACTTAGGGAAGGGGGAATCGTAGTTTTCTAAAAAAGTGATGGAAAGGATACAAGGAAAAAAATGGGAGGAATTCATAGGCCTGTTTTGTTTGTTTTTTTTTCTGATGAGCCTCATGTTGGAAATAAGGATTTGCACTAACTTCAGAAGGAATTGTCCCCTGGGAGTTACTGTATCCCAGCAGTCACCATTTCCATATATGTAAACCCTGAGTGAAATAAACAGTCCCTGCCTCTTCCAAGAACATCAGTAAGCAATAAAGGAGCCTCCCTGTTTCCCACCACTGAAGCATTACAACTCTCTCTCAAACCAGAAAAATAAAAGTACAAAGTGCTAACAGATGTTGCATTTTAAGGCTGCTGCTCCCATAGCTTTACAAAGCAACCTGTTTCCAGGGCTTTATCATTTGGCTATTACAGCTTCCCTTGGCTGAACCCTTGCTTACAATGTCTGGCAGAAAACTGCCCAGCTAATTTTATGAAAATGAAGAATCAAGTTAATAGGTTTAAACAGCACAGAAAAAAAAAATTCTAGAGTTTGTGTTTGGCAGAATCCAGTTTGCTCAGAAATACACGTGACCTTGCACAAATCATTGCCTTAGTTTTTCCTAAGGACTGTTTTGTGGAGGAAGAGCTAATAGCCCAGCCTCTAGGAGGAAGTCTGTGCTCATGCACTCGGTAACATCTTGTCAGAGCCAGGAAGGGTGCCAGAGCTGTAACTGAGCCTTTGTCTTCTGTTGTGCTGTGCTAACCCCATTGCCTCAATACAGGTATGTGGAATTGGTGAAGACGGACAGCATCTTTGAACCCCATGAAAGCTTCTTCACCCTCTTCTCAGATCCGCGGAGCACCAGGCTAGCTCGGATCCACTTGCGGGAACAGATCGTGCAGGACCAGGATCTGGAGGCCATCAGGAAGCAGGTGGCATTGCAGTGACAGCCTCCTGCTGCCACTTCACAAGGCAGCACTGTTGCATGGGAACCAGCTAGAATCCCAGAAATCCAGACATTCCCAAGATTCCATACAGGTTTCTCTGGGAGAACCTCAGCATTTCCTTCCTCAGCTCCTAAAGCTGCTGTAGGGAATGGGGTGGGGATCCTGGCCAAGTTTGGTGGTACAGGTTCTCAAGCTGTCCCTGGGAGGTGTCGTAGGGAGCAGGGTGGGCACTCTGCCTTTGAAATTCTTCTAATTGTTCAGTTTCCCATCTTCCAGGATCTTGTTGAGCTCTACCTGACTAACTGCGAGAAGCTGACAGCCAAGAGTCTGCAAACTTTGGTGAGCTTCAGCCACACACTTATTTCCCTTAGCCTCTTCGGATGCTGCAATATCTTCTATGAGGAAGAGAACCCCGGAGGCTGTGAAGATGACTGTTTGGTGAACCCCACTCGCCAGGTTTTGGTCAAGGACTTTACTTTTGAAGGCTTTAGCCGCTTGCGCTTCCTGAATCTGGGCCGCTTGATTGAAGGGGTCAATGTAGAGACGTTGCTTCGGCCTTTGACCTCCCTTGCTGCTCTTGATCTCTCTGGGATCCAGCTGAATGATGTGGGATTTCTGACACAGTGGAAGGACAGTCTGGTTTCCTTAGTGCTTTACAACATGGACCTTTCAGAGGAGCACATCCAAGTGATTGCACAGCTTCACAAGCTCAGGTCAGCAGATCTCTTCTTCCTTATTTGTCTTTTTCCCACTGATAGGAACCACGCAGGTCTGTTAGGAATGGGATGCATGCCTTTTCATGGACAGCCATCCACTGCTGGCTTCAGCTTATAAACATTCCTGTGAACAGGCTCACTCACCAACTCGATGCACATGTCTGACATGGTTAAAGCCAGACTGGGTTTTGTTTGCAAAAATAGTAAATGCACACACAAAGAAAGAGCTTCCCTTCTCCCCTCCCCCAAACAAAAAAAAAACCAGCAGAACTCCCAAGAGATGACCAAAAACATGGCTGTAGATATACACAAGTACTAGTATAGTGGTAATCATTCCGAAATTCAGTCCTTCAAAACAACTGTTAAACAGGAACATCCAGACTTTGCTCTGAGGTAAAACCAGAACAAACTCTCAGCTCAGAGCATCTGCTGATTGCACGCTGTGTAAGTATGCTGTATGTGGATGGTGCAGTCAAGCAAAAAAACAGTGCAAAGAAATAGACACTCCTGAGCTGACAGCACTGACAGCAAAATGAATTCCTGACACAGAATTGAGACAGTTGCTGTTCAGACTGCACAGTGGTATCAGAAAAAGGATTCAGGACTTTCTCAGCCAAAAAGAAAAGCCTTACCATTCACATGAAGGATAGTCTGCAATGGCTTTAGTACTGTCTCTGCAGCCTGCAGACACTAGGGGGTACCATGTAGATGTATGACCAGAGTCTCAGCCAACCTCCTGGGTAACACTGAATAATTGAAGTGACTTTAACTGCTTGTGGTTTGCAGTGAAACTTGGTCTATAATATGTAGAAGACACTTTTGTAGGGATGATGTTGGCTTCTGTCTTAGGCAGTTTAGTTTCTCCCAAAGGATCTTTTCTTGTCAGACAAGCAGGCCCTGTCCTGTAAGGGACACTTGCACATTGTAGCCAATGAGATTGTCCCACAACTTCCTCAGCTCCAGGGGTTTCCCCAGAGCTTAAGCATTTAAATATCTGAAGATAAATGAAATAATTAAGAGAATAATAGCCTGGGGTAGGAAAAAAAAAAATAAGAGATCAGGAATGCAGACAAAAACTTGTGTCAGTTAATTTGTGGGATGAAGCAACAGGAATGCAAAGATCCTCTAGTGCATCTCAATCACCAGGCAGAAATGCTCAGGTGGCTGCTTTGATGGAGCTTGGGAAAGGCAGTTCCAGAGCCTAGAGCAATTTCCTTTGTGATGGCATAGCCAAATGACTCATTGTGCTCCATTTTAAGTAGACCTCCACCAGATATTCTGGTAGACAAGGCCAGATCCTGCTGCCTGATCCCACGGAACCACATTCCTGTATCTTAGGAAGGAAATAACAATCACCACCACACTCTGCTTGTCATTTTCCCTTGGCACAGCCACAGAAGCCCCAGCTGATGCTTTCCAGGCTCTGAGCTGCTCTCTGTCATTTGCAGACACTTGGATATCTCTCGAGACCATCTGTCCAGTTACTATAAATTCAAGCTAACCCGTCGGGTTCTAAACCTGTTTGTGGAAAACTTGGTAAACCTCACCTCGCTCGATATCTCAGGGCACACTATGCTGGAGAACTGCACTATCCCAAACATGGAAGAGAAGATGGGCCAGACAAGGTAAGGAAACAGCAATTACTGAGGTCTGCTTGGATTAGCTTGTTGAGTCAAAGATGAATTAAGAACTGTTCCCACTTTTGGGCTTCCAAGTTCTGTGGGCCTAACTGATAGTAAAAAGCAAGATACAACTGTTGTTAGTTCTTGATGCTGAAGTCTAGTGTGGGAATCAGCTGTGATTTTTGTAAGTGACACAGGTAAGAATACATAAGTACTAATAAAGAATTTGTTCTACCTAGCTTACATACATATCTGAAGTTCTTCCAGAGGTCTCTTGCAGTGGTTTATATATCCAGAGCCCTTTACACATTTCTACATAAAACACATAAAACATTGACTGAAATTAGGCCCTTCTGAGACAGAAAGTTTATACACTCAGTCAGGACATCAGTGTTCATAGGATGACTGAGTGCTTTAGAAACTTAAAATCTAAAGGCAGAGTTTCAGACCTGAATGCTGAACAGACCAACTTTTGAAAGTCTTGGTGCACCTCAGTAGGACATACCTAGAGGTGTGGTTTTCCAGGTCAGCCAAGAACTCTGCCCTCCTGTTCCCTAAGCACTTACTGGACAAAAGAGAAACAAACGAGACAGTACTGTCTCCTTCCCAAAGTTGATTATATACATATATATTGGCTCTTGGTCAATAAGGAACTTGGCAGCAAAACAATAAGTGTTCTTGCATGATCACAGAAGCAGACTAGCATGTTTATCAGATGATACACTATCAAGTTTGCAAATCGTTTAGATCAGTGAAATCCACATTCCTAAGAAGTCTTCACCCTACCTAGTACGTTTCCAGGACAAATTCTGTCCAGGAAAGCTGCATTCTGACATAAATTCTTACTGCTGTTTTAAATTCCTCAGTGTGTTTAGCCTTTCACTCATGTTCAGCTGGGACTCATCATGCCTATTTAGGTTTAGGAGAAGCTGGTTAGTGCACAACTAAAATACAGATATTATCACTCCAGTTACAGAGCAGTACAGACAAAGTGAACAGAGAACAAGCAGCTGTCTCTGTGGCAGGAGACACCTGGAGAAGCAGGGTGCCAACAGGAGTCATCTCTTTCTTTCCTCAGCATTGAGCCAGCAAAGAGCAGCATTGCTCCCTTCCGGGGTTTGAAACGACCACTCCAATTCTTGGGCCTTTTTGAAACATCTCTCTGCCGCCTGACGCATATTCCAGCCTATAAGGTAATGAGGGTGTCAGAATATTGGTAGTAGGTACTTGGTAGAAGTTCAGAGAACTGCCTGCTAATAGAGAGGAGTTCTTAGGGTTTTGTGTGTGACAATTTAGCTCTCACCTTTCAGTAGCTGCTTGATAATGCAGGAGGGTGGTCAGAAGGCAAGACCCACACCCCGCACAGTTTTTACAAGTGCTAAAGAAACCAAAACAACAACAGAAAACGCCAAATGCTTCTTACAAATCATCCTGACTGAAAGACCAGGGTGTCTGTGACTACCAGAGATACCATTTTATGTCCTTCTGGGCTGAGAAGTGACTCGCCTTCTTTGCTCCCATCATGGCCCTAATCCTACAAACCGGACAGAGGACAGTTGTACCCTCTGACCTTTCAGACCTACCTAGAGTTCTCACACCAGTTTGCTTTCTTCATTCTTTCTTCCCTGTCTCTTGTTCCTCCATGCCAGGTGAGTGGAGACAAGAATGAAGAGCAAGTTCTGAATGCTATCGAGGCTTACACTGAACACCGGCCAGAAATCACTTCTCGTGCCATCAACCTCCTTTTTGACATTGCCCGTATTGAGCGTTGCAGCCAGCTGCTGCGAGCCCTCCAGGTAAGCATCATGTGAGCATTTAACTCACACTTATAAGGGAAATTTTGCAGTCCCAGCCTTTTTTTCACCCTGAGACACCACATAATTCTGGAGAAAGTTCTAGTAGTACAGTGGAACTAAGTACCTTCACCTCATGAGCATGTTCCTGCAGCACCTGAGCTGTGCATTCCTTGTAGCCTTGTAACAGCTTTTACCACCACAGCCATAACTGTCACTCCAAGACTCCACAACAAGTCAGTGGCACTGACGATTCACATTCCTTCCTTGCAGCTGGTGATCACAGCCCTCAAGTGCCACAAGGATGACAAAAACATCCAGGTGACAGGCAGTGCTGCACTGTTTTACCTGACCAACTCCGAGTACCGCATGGAGCAGAGCATAAAGCTGCGACGCCAGGTCATCCAGGTGGTGCTGAATGGCATGGAATCCTACCAGGAAGTCACAGTAAGACTGCCCAGCTTGCTTTGGCTCCCATAGTTTTCCTTCCCTGTATTACATCTTTAGCCTGGTGTTAGGATTTGCATCTTCTAAGCCTCCAATGTGTGAGCTGAGGCAGGCATCAGAGAACCTATTGCCCAGATCTGCTTTTTGTCTTCACTCAGGTGGTAGGGATTACACACAAGGTGCTCCTTATCCATGTGATGTTCTCCAGAACCAGGAGAAGTAAGTGATGATAGCAAGGCACCTTTTTAGCTGATGTTAGTGGTCAAAAGATGTACAACCCACAGCATAGACGTCCAGCACAGACTATGAGTTGAGAAATGGTGAGGGTGTTGGGGGTATTTAGTCAACAGAAAGAAACACTATGCCAATGCACTCTCATCAGAAGTGCTGACACTGGGCTACAGCAGGTGACTTCTGAATAGAAAGCTTATAGACTGTGAAGAACTGGCTTAGAAGGTGACACGTACTGGGTGATTGGGTGGCCACTCGAGACCAGAGTGACAGTGAGGAAGAAGAACCTAGTGAGAGCATAGCTAAAGCAGAGCTGTAGGGAAGAGGGTAGCAAACTGTAGTAGTAGTCAAACAAGATTACTGCTATGGTTTCAGTACCAAGCAACAAGGGAACATGAGGTGATTAGGTCATGTTTTATAGCCACCTGGTGCAGCATTTGCTTCCTTATGACCCAGGTACAGAGGAACTGCTGCCTGACACTGTGTAACTTCAGCATTCCTGAGGAGCTGGAGTTCCAGTACCGCCGAGTAAACGAGCTGCTGCTGAACATCCTCAACCAGAGCCGGCAGGATGAGTCCATACAGCGTATTGCCGTGCACCTCTGCAATGCTCTGGTCTGCCAGGTGGACAACGATCATAAAGAAGCTGTGGGCAAGATGGGTTTTGTCATGGTTGGTATGGTCCCACGGTGTCTTCTTATCCATAACCCAGGCTACCAACATTTCCTTGCAGCCATGCACCAAATGCATCCAGGCAGTGAACCAAGCTTACTGTGTCATAGAAGGGAGCTGCTGTCCCAGCAAGACTAATCTATCCTCAACCCTGCCCCTCCATGTGGCATCTTTTACTGGCTTGCCAACACTAGAAATCATGGTCTAAGGGACAGGCTGTCCATGAAAGCAGTGTGACCTGACACGTTTTATCTTCACTACACCATACAATTTCCAGAACTGGTAAAACCTTTTGACTATCTCCTTCTGCACCTCCCTGAGCTTGCATCAGATTTCCAACTTACATCAATGCATATTTCACCACTTTCAAAGAACTGCAGAGGCCACTGCTTTGTTGCAGTTACACCACATTCCAAACTTTGACTGCAAACCCAGCAGTTCAGGGACCACGACATAGTTTAGCTCTGCGAATACTTGCAACACTGGACATAACCTAGTCCCACTAGTTTAGAGAAAGGTGTACTAGTTAGATATTCTGCAAAAGGTCAAAATTGCATACACTTACAATTTGTTGTAGCCAGCTCTGCAGCACCTAATCCTGTTGGTTTTAGCTCTGTGATTCTTGAACTGTTCTCACCATTCCCCTTCCTCTGCCCACAGACAATGCTAAAATTGATTCAGAAGAAGCTGGCTGATAAAACGGTGAGTGTTACCCATAAAATGTATAAATAATATTTTCTTTACTCTGACTTGGGTGTGGAGATAGTCTGGAGCGCCAGCCCAGCTTCTCTACCTAACATGGGAAATCCCAGCTGGCGCTGCAGAATTTTCTGTCACAGTGGTGAGGGCTGAAGGGACAAACATAGCAGGGAAACAAAAACGATTAAAAACAAAAACCCACTTGCAAACAAGTTGAAGACAAATAACAAGATCTTCTTACCTCTGAAGTTATCTGGGGTGATGTCAGAGATGAAGCAAGTATTTGGTTTGCACCAGGCTCTTACATTAGCAAAGCTGTTTCTTCATCCTTGTAGTGCGATCAGGTGATGGAGTTCTCATGGAGTGCCCTCTGGAATATTACTGATGAGACTCCTGACAACTGTGAGATGTTCCTCAACTACAGCGGTATGAAACTGTTCTTGGAGTGCTTGAAAGTAAGTATGGCTGGTTTCCTCTAGATGAATGCTGACATTAGCAGCAGGGATGAAAATAGCTAAGCTAACTCATAAGCAATACTTCCTATATTGCATAAATGGAAAAAGGTTGCACATTTCATTCTTTCTGTGATCCAACCACCCAACCAGAAGAACAGAGAAACTTAAACTCAGCACATCTTCCTTTTTCCTGTCTTATACACAGACCTCCTTAAGGAGGGCAGCAGTGAATGACAAACCCTAGCCTTGATGTTCTCATATCACACGTATCTCGAATGCTAGAGATACCATTGGAAATCTACTAAAAAAATACTGATAGCTATCCAAAAATCTTCATCCTTTCTAGATGCGCTTTCTGCATAGTTTCTCATTCCTGTTGTCACCATGTCTCTGCTACTGTATAATCCCATCTCTTGCTTTCTTAGGAGTTCCCAGAGAAACAGGAGTTGCATCGCAATATGTTGGGCCTCCTGGGCAATGTGGCTGAGGTCAGGGAACTCCGTCCACAGCTCATGACCTCCCAGTTCATCAGTGTGTTCAGGTGAGTGCCTAGCTAACAGACAGCTGGGCTGGGGTAGGGGGAGTGCTCTGGAGCTCTGCTCCCACATCACCTGAAGACTTTTCAGCTTTTGATGCATCAGATTGGGTTTTTGGTCATTCAAAAAAAGCTAAAAGGAAATAATAAGATACCTTTGTGAATGCGTTGGATTGTAAGGGTTTGGTTGTGATGTTAACACTACTGAAAAGCTGTATCTCTGAAGGGCACAACTCCTGTTTCAGGCTGGAGATATTTTCTCAGTAATCATCTCCGAATGTAGATAAAAGATGTGATGGTTTTTGTAAGATGCTGAATAAGGTTATTCTGGCACCTCTAAATGATTTCTTCTCTCTTGGCAGCAATCTGCTAGAGAGCAAAGCAGATGGGATTGAGGTATCCTATAACGCCTGTGGTGTGCTCTCCCATATCATGTTTGATGGTCCAGAGGCTTGGGGTATATGTGAGCCCCACCGAGAGGAAGTTGTAAAGAGGATGTGGGCAGCCATCCAGAGCTGGGATATCAACTCCAGAAGAAATATCAATTACAGGTGAGAAACAGAGAAGTTTGGCCCATTAACCCAGAGCCAGGATTGTCACAGAAAGCAAACACCAACAGATGAAAGGAAAGAGATACAGCCGAGCATCGAGGCTGTGCTTGGAGTGGAGGGGAAATCCTTAGGAATGTATTCTTTAGTGAGAGTTTCACATCTTCCTTTGAGTCAAGGTAGCATATTACACAGGCTGCTAAAATTTGATAGCTTACCTGGCAATTCTTATGGGAGGAACATGGGAACACAGCAGAATTTATCCTGCATGTTTCTGGTGGAATTGTATAGTTCAGGAAACCCGTGATCTGACTGTCTGGTGAGACTGACTAAATAATGTTCTCTGAGGCTTCCATCCTTTGCACCTCTTCAGTACTGTTTAATTCTGTAAGTCACATGCATTGCTGTGCTTTCACTCTCCTTTGGAGAATATCTAGACAGAGTGTCCAGCAATCTCTTAATGGGTTAATACAGTGGTGGAATCCTCCGAAGCTTTCCCTCTATAAGGGTATCAGGTGCTCTGTTTTCCCATAGTGCTTGGCAGGGATCCCAAACAAATGGCATTCCAGTGCCTTTGCTACAGTCTGCACACGTTATTGTTGTCATAAGAAACAGCAGCTATTGCATGTGAGCAGCTGGCAGTGGATGGATATAATTTTGCTTTGGACCTTCTACAGAGCTATCAGTGGTGCTGTTTCAGCTGTCATGAGAAAATGACTGACAGAGAATAGAAAATAGAAGTCAGCTGACTTCTTTGTGGCTATTTATTTGGACAGCATGCTGAAGTGGTAGGGCCTGTAAGCCTGCCAGTGTTGCCATGTGACACAGACTTGCTCTTTGATGCCAGAATCTTTAACATGCTAAAGGATTTACTGCTATGGTATCTATGAACACAGAGTATGTATTGCTTTGAGTGACAAAGGTGCTGAAAGAAGTAGTTCTTGGATTTTTAACAACTTTTACAATATTTCTGTGCAGGTCATTTGAACCAATCCTTCGACTTCTTCCACAAGGGATCTCTCCTGTCAGCCAGCACTGGGCTACCTGGGCACTGTATAACTTGGTCTCTGTCTACCGTAAGTTTTAAAATCACATGCACTGCACAAGTTCACATGGTGGATCTAAGCTTCTTAGTAGAAAACCTCATCCCAGTTTAGCTGTGTAGTTAGCAAGAACCTCATTTGAATAATTTAGTAATGCCCAGGCAGCATAGCCAAGCAACAAACAGCACGTAGTGTATAGGAAATTCTTTCAGTGTTTAGATCACTCTGGCCGTGCTCTTCTCAGTCATTTTGTATCTTAATTTTACAGTCAAGGCACTCTTAACAGGTTGGTTCCATAAAAAACTAAAGTTTTGTTACTTCTCCAACAGCACCCCTCCCCTCCTGCCACTCTTTATACTGCTTTTGGAAAGGTTAACAAGGCCCTGTCTTATTCTTTCCTTGCAGCTGACAAGTACTGCCCACTGCTGATCAAAGAAGGTGGGATTCCACTTCTGAAGGACATGATTAAAATGGCCTCGGCACGGCAAGAGACCAAGGAAATGGCCTGGTAGGAAACTAATGCACTGTCATCAAATATTCGGTTTAACTTAAGTTTAGTTTCCTGTTCCCCTACATCAAGGTACCAAAGAAAGGCCTGTGCTGTTTAGGAGAAGTGAAATAAACACGAGCAAAGAGCAGGAAAAGGAAGATAGAAACAGAAGATTAGAGGTGTTTATACATTTGCAATAAACACTGATAATCAGTGTTTATGAATACCAGGCAAATAGGTTCTAGAAGTGGCTTGTTGGGCAAGAAAGCTGCTTATTGCATCTCTTAACCTAATAGTTCCCAGTCATCACTATACTTCATACTTGAGCTGTGAAGCCCTTGTCCAGAATATCAGTCTGTCAGTGGAAGAGCTGACTGCATAGTTTAAATCAAAGGATTTTCAAAATGTGGAAAGAGTGCATCACTTTTGTGAGCCTTCCCAGCTTACTGTGTGACCTTCCTTTAGAGTCATTTTTTCAGAGTTTTAAGACAGCTGCAGTTTCTAATCACCAACAAACTGAGATCTGTAACTTCATATCTGCAGGATGAATATTAAAGAGAAGTGTAAATCAGCTGGGAATACATACCTTGTAGGTAGCAGGCATTCCCCACAGCTGAAAGGCTGCTAAATGCTGGAGATGGTAGAAGCCTGCAGAAGACTATCACAGGTTAGGGAGATTACATATGGTGATGCAACAGTCCAAGAGCAGTAAATGGAAAGAGTAGAAAAAGCAGGGACAGGCAAAAGTGGAGTGTATGGAAAGCATTTGTATGCATGTGTTTTCTGATATAATTCAAAGTTATCTGATGATGGAGGCGTGGGGGTCACAAATGAATGATCTGGAGGTATACTAACATGACTTGAAATTCCAAGAGGATGAAATTCTAAGCTCTTAAGCTGCTTGTGTGGAGCATAGTGGTTTCTATACCAATATTGGTTGATGTATATCAGAAGAGACTGCCTGCTACAAAGAGCAGTTCTTATGTTACTGTCCCACAACCATAACACAATAAGCATTAAACTAAACCTTCTTTCCTTGTCCTGTTTTATCCCTAGGAAAGTTATAGAGCACTGCAGTAACTTTAAGGAGGAGAACATGGACACTTCCAGATAGAGGCAATCATCTAATGCCTCTTGCCAGCACTGTATCCAGCTTCTCTCTAATTCACTGTATATAGTGAGGACTCTTTCTTACCAACTTGCCTGTTGGAAGGAAACTTTATGTGTGTGTGTGAGACCCTCAGTAGATGAAGGTGAACAGGGGAGGGGGGGAGGGACTTTTTGCACAACAAAATGCTTTCCTTAACTTAGTGGACTTTTTCGTTATGAAGTCTCAGATTGAAGTTCTGTGTGTATGATTTCTGTATAAAAAGAAAACAAAAAAGACAACTACATTATGTATCTTTTAACCTTTTTTTTTTTTTTTTAGACCATACAGATTGCCCCAAATGATCATGAGCTTGGAAACCCAGTTGTGTGATCACTAGTGTGACATTTTATTTCCCACTTTTTAGAAAATTCCCTTTTGCTGTATTGCGTGAGGTCCTATAATGCAAGAACACCAGTCCTGAATCAGCATTGGCCACTCAGTGGGTTTACAGGCAGAAATGAGTTAGTTTTTTTGCTCTGAGAGGTTGGGGAACACATTACCAACAAGTCAGACCAAAAGAACTGAACTTTTTGGTAATATTTTTAAGTAGAGAAAAGATCATTCTTCCCTGTTTTAAGTCAATTCATTCTCTTAAGGGTTTTTTATGGTTGACTCCTATTAATGGAAACACTGCTAAATGTATGTGGATCATTTGGAAGTAAGACATTCTCGTTAATGTCAGGAATTCTGTTTTGTCCCCTTTGGCAGTCCAGTAGGATCTGCCAGCCCACCTAGACTCACATGGTCAGGGATGACCAGTAAAACCAGTTACACATCCTTGGCAATGCAGAGCTTCTCCCTCTAAGGGAGCCTGTGCATAAAGGAACAAGGTTTGTTCACAAAGGGCTATACATCTTCATACCAGTTTTTCAACACTTTTATAGTTTTGTTCTGCTTCACAGAGAAGGGCTACAAATGCCAGAAAATGGCATAATAACCCCTGGCCAGAGCGGCTCGTTCCACTTGTGCAAGTCCTGGTAAACAACTGAAGCTGTTCTATTCTTCTTCAGTCTGCACTGGTGCAAGCCATGCTCAGTGGTAAAGTAACCTCACTGCAGCACAGATGCTGTCATTTGAAGTGCTCACATCTCCTTCTAAGGCTGAGGAGTTTCTAGGAACCCTTTGGAATACCATCTCCTAAAATAGCACCTCTTGTTCCACCCCAACATCTTCCCCCTCCTCTTCTGGCACTACTCTTATCCTACTGCTAGCACTAACCAGTGCAGTCCCACTCCCATCAGCAGATTCACTCCAGTTTATATGGTTTAGAGGAGAGGAGAGTTCCCACTAAGCTGGTCACAGAATGGCCAGATTTGGAAGGGGCCTCAAGGATCATGAATCTCCAACCCCCTGGTCTTCACCTGTAAAACCCCAGGCCTACAGAGTCTTAAAAAAGCCAAGGGCCAAAGGTTGCTTCACAGCCAAGCACTCAGCATCATGTTGTGCAGTTCATGCTCAGAGCCCCACTTGTCACAGTTCTTTCATAATTCACAGCTCTTCCCTTAAAAGTGGTTTTGAAAAGATTTTATATCTGTAGTGAGAGGAAATTGTGGCCATGTGTGTTAGGACATTTCAGGCCTCTGGGATAGCACAGTAACCATTGCTGCTCTCTTCCCTCATTTACATTGCTTGCTGCTATGACTGAGGTTCTTCTGATGCTCAGAGCTAATGCTGTCATTGCTGAGCATGTTATGGACAGATCCTAGGGACACAAACTGACACTTTAAATGACAGAACACAGCTGCCCTGGAGGGGTTTACTTTTTTCTGCCAACACGGTGTTATCCAATGTCTTTTCTTCTCTCTTTTTAACCATGTCATGTTTTGATATTGTGAGATCTGTACTTTTTCTTTGAGTATTTTTCAAACTATATATATATATTTTTGTGTCACTTTTGAATTGTTTTCATACAGTTTGAAAAACTTGACAAATTACACTTTTTTGTGGTTGTTTGATTGAAATGTATTTTTCTCTTTTATTCCTGTTCCCTAAGAATTTCTGTCCCTATAAGCTTTGAGACAGAGATGTTTATTTCATGATGTTTTCTGTGTAATGCTTGCTAATCATTCTCCTAGATGCAAAACTAAGAGCAGCTGCATATACTGCTGACCAGCCTCCATGCACTGCAGGAGTCAGGCTTTGCTCACAGTATTCTCTATTTAGTGCTATCCTTTTGAAGTCATCTCATGTGACAGTGCCACCACTAGATTTTCTTCCATTCTAACGTCCACGCAGTGAAAACTTCCACCACTAAAATCTTGAATCAAGTGACAAAAAAACTCTAGTGATTCTGACAATGTTGGCAAGGTGGGATTGGAGGAGATGGGGAAACATCATGGATACACTAAGTGTCAGAAACCTGTATCCTCAGAATGCAGCTGCCCTGCAGGAGAGGCAGCTGGAGCACATCTCAGCCTTGCACTGAACTGTAATCTGCCAAGTAGGCTTTACTCTGAGATTTT
Source organism: Phasianus colchicus (assembly GCF_987193195.1). Classification (NCBI taxonomy): domain Eukaryota; kingdom Metazoa; phylum Chordata; class Aves; order Galliformes; family Phasianidae; genus Phasianus; species Phasianus colchicus. Next base: position 7,528,147 of record NC_143454.1, on the reverse strand, counting down.
GACAAAACTACTTCAAGGTTAATGAACAAGTGATGGCTTGGTTCCATCAGCCTCAAGCCTGAAGGACCCCAAACATTCGAAGCAATCCCTCTGTAAGTTGAGCTGTTACTGAAGTCACACCTGCTGCAGCTGCACTGTGGTATCACAAACTAAGAAACCTTTGTTTCACATAGCAAAGATAACTTCTGTTCTCACTGCTCACGTATCCTTGTGTACCTGAGTCTGAACCAGAAAAAGATTTCTGGTTCCCAGGAATGTGGAGATTAATGGAGTCAGGCCAACCTGACAGAAAAGTTTAGCTCTGTGAATCTGCCACTTAACCATAGGGGGTAGGGAAAATTATTACTGGTCTATTACAGCTAGCTACATAGAATTATAGAATCCTCAGAGTTGGAAGGGGCCTGTAAAGGCCATCTAGCCCAACTCCCCTGCAATGCACAGGGACACTGCAGCTAGATCAGATCAGGTTGCCCAGGGCCTGATCCAGCCTCACCTGGAAAGTCTCCAGGGATGGAGCATCAACCACCACAACACAGCACTAGGTAACCTGTTCCAGTGCCTCACCACCCTCACTGTAAAAGATTTTTTTCCTTTATATCCAACCAAAATCTACCCTCCCTGAGCTGGAAATGTACAGTTTAGAAAAGAACTGTCCCACTCAAACCCCATACTGCAGAGGAAGGAGGCTTCAGTTCCACACACAAGATTAGAGAAACCAATCCTGACCAGAAAACTGTAACAGGGTTTCCAAATGTAAGGTGAAAATACAGCTGGAAAGAAACTCACAGTCTGATCAAGTATGGCAGAGGGACTCCTTATGCTTTGCAGTTGTTGTCTCATTCACACTCTCATTCATGTCTTTATGTTTACATTTGCCTTAATATTCAAAAGCTGGGCAGGCAGAACATGAACCAACTCAGTAATTCTCTGCAGAGACTACTGAACAAAGAAACCCTCTACCTCCAGTGCAAGTAGTTTCCTTTCTGGCTGGAAGATGCCTCATGGTTCAGTGGCCCAGCACAATGATGCAGCAGTCCTCAGCACGCAGGGTGTCAGGTGTCTGCCATTTTCCCTGGAATAGACATGACAGCAAGTTGGTGGGCAGCTTTCCACAAGTGCTTCCATTTGACAAGATCCGTGGGAGGAACTGCTTATACAGATTGGCATCTGTGCGTATGATGCTTAACATGTAGCAGTACCAAACTTTCTCACTGAGACCATGCTGAGAAAGTTTAGCACTCATACCTGTGGCAATTATTAACAATGCAAATAATTAATCTGACCCTTCTGCATCATAACTGTTATCGCCCTGCACCTCTCTGCTAGCTCAGATATTATCTGGTCAGCACTGAATCCTACCCAGCCTTCTGTTTGAGTTGCTTTGGTCTCTGCAAAAGATGAGGGGAAGAAAAGCCTTAGAGCTGTGAGCTTATTCTATTCATCACTGGAAGAAGATGATGAATTATCAGGGCAGCAGAGGAAGGGGCACTGCATGCAGGCACTATTCCACAAGAAAAAATTTCCTGAGACTGTTTAGGAAGACAACTGCCACAGCTCAGGTGGAGGGGGTGGCATGCACTGGAAAAAAAGACAATAAAAATTAGGGGAAACAGCTGATCTCCACGACAACCATCTGTACAAAGCAAAGAGAGTAATGGTTGTCAGGGAAGGATGAAAAAACGGCACTTAAGAACAGGAATTAGGGAGATTTCCTGCTTCACTGAAACATTTCTACTCTGACAGACTATTTTGGCTTCAGATAATTGTCACTGATTCTTTCTGTAATTCCTTTTTGTTAAGAAAAAAAAAACGGTTTTTAAGCTAACCAAATAGCTATTTCCACATTCTGCACACAGAAAATAATCTCAGTAATAATGAGCAAGCTTCTGCTTTTACTCCGTCCCTTGACCTGCCTGTGTTGAGAGGCCTGGTTTGAACGTTTGTACAGGGTGAAACCAAGCAAAAACCAACAAAAAATAAAATCATGCACAGTTGTTGCTTCCTTACAATTCTGAATGAATTAACTTTTCTGTTGTATCCATTGGGATACTCTCTGTGTATTAAACCTAGTGCTTAACAATGTCTTTTTCCTTTGGTCTATGAGTGTGGATTACATAGGTACATTATTGGTCCATTTGCTGTCATATATTTCATTAAAAATGAAAGGAACTGCCATGTGTTGATTGTGCAGTTCAGTGGCTTTTGCTTTCATCACTTTGAGGGATGCAGCACTGTTTGTCAATAGAAAAGAGACATGGAGAAAGAGAGTATTGTTATGAAATAATGTCAGAGGGGAAAAAAAGAAATCAGAACAATATTTGACTGTACAGATTGCCTCTGAACTCTGTAAGGGATCTGTGGCTGTAGCATTCTGCAGCCTTAGCACTGCGAGTGGGCAGAAGCTGAATACTTAAAGAAAAACTCTTTTTAGTTTAAAACAGTCAACCTGCTTTAAGGCCAGCAAGACTTCCTTCTTAAGACACTGATCTCACAAGAGTTCAACTCCCAGTTAATCCAGTGGTCACTGTAAAACCTCTGAAGGGTCAGACTCTCAGTGGCTGAAGCAAGAGAAAGAGTTATGTAAAACAGAACTACGCACAGGGAGCTGAAAATGGACCACACTGCAGAGAACAGAGGTATCTTAGGCTTCCAGCAGCACGACATTCCTCGCTGGAATGCCATAAGAATCGAGATCCTCTGCTCAGAAACTTACAGCTCATAGAGGGTTTCTAACCAAGCTTAACTTCAACCAGCAGCTCTTTGGGTTGAAACCCTTGAGGCAGAGATAAGCTCTCATTCAAGACAGGTTTCAAAGCTATGAAGAACAAAAAAAGCATAACATGCACCAAATTATTCTAATCACAAAAAGAGAAAGAATACATCCCTTATGACAGATTATTCTGGAATATCAGAATGTTTTTGCTTTGAAGTGGGTAACGCTGTTACTACTCAAATTGCTTTCATTAAGCTTTAAAGTTCACACCGCTCCACAAAGAAAGGAAAAAAACTTCCCACCTTTTTTTTTCCTGGTTGCAGACAGAGACTGATGTTACTGTTCTGAGCTCCCTACTGCTCTGAAAGGTTTTCTTTGAACAGAAAGATTTTCAGGATATTTAAAGCACGCAGACAGTAGCAGGGCCACCTCCAAACTCTCAGTTTTGACAAGCGCTGATCTCATCCAGGAGGTTTCTGAGGGAGGATTTCTGTAGGTTTCTGAACTACCTAAATAATTAAAAAGAAACAAAAAAGAAAAAAAAAAGGATTCGAATAACCATTGCAAAGGCAAATTCAGGCCATTCTCACAGAATCATAAAAGTTAGAAGGTACCTCTAAGACCATCTTGCCCAACCATCAGCACCACAGCCACTAAACCATGTTCCTGTTTTTATTAACATTCCAATGCAGCTGTCTTAAATAAGTAATTTGTGTCACCTGTGCAACCAGGTGCTTCCCTGGAATCAGCAAGTGGCCTCTGACATTTAAAACAGACAGAAATAATCCAACGGTCAAACAACACCAAGGTATGGGCTGCTTTCCAGGGGCAGAGGATACAATCGCAAAGAGTGGGATTCCTCTTCTGAGTTTACTGGGAGGGAAAGTAACAAAAGCAATAAACAAACAAACAAAAACCCCCACTCATTTCGGGATTTCTACAGGTTTTTGGTGAGCTCCATCTCCTCAGAACAGACGCAGAGGGTACATCTAAACAAGCAGAGACCAAAGCAGGGTGCAATTTGGAGCTGCAGATGGCTGTATTTCCTTCCAGAGCTGCTAGGAGAGCCCAGGACCCCTCAGACACAAACGCCTGTGCTTCAGACGTCTGAGCTGAGATCAGATCCCACCTTGGCAGCCCCACCAAAGCTCCGCCACGTTACGAGCACCGCTAACAGTGCGTTCTGCTACGGACGTTTCTGAAACCACCCGATAAAATAAACCGGCAGCGTCTCACAGAGCCCCTAACGCACAGCTGGTCGGACCCCCAGCACCGCCGCGTACGTTTAGCAGCCCTGTCCTCGGCTCTAACAACCCCGTTCCACCGCAGGGCCGCGGTACACGGGGAAATAGGGCTGAGGGGCCGCGTAGGGCAGCACGGTGCGAATGGAGGCGGGCAGCGCCCGAGCGCTACGGGAAGGAGCGGAGAGAGCGGCGCGGCGCTGAGGGGAGGGCCGAGGGGAGGGGAGGGGAGGGCCGGCGGCACCCCGCCTCGCGGCGCTGCTCCTTCCGGGCCTGCGGCGCCATGGGAGCCGGCGGGCTGTGGGTGAGGAGCGCCCACACCGCCCTCAGCGGGGGCTTAACGCTGGGGCTCTTCCTGCACCGCACGGGTGAGGCGGGGCCGTCGCAGCGCCCGGCCGGGAATTGGGGGAGGAGGGGGTCGGTGCTCTGCGGGGCGGCGGTGCTGCATGACGGCCCGCCCGGCCCCGCGGCTGCGGGGTGGCGCTGGGGGGTCAGGCGGCTGTGGGGGCTCGGAAGGCGTTGCTGTGGCGGGAGGAGGGATGCGATCGCGGGGTGAGAAAAGCCCCGAGGGCTGTGCCGGGAGCCGCCGCGATCCTTTGTATGGGATTATCTTTCAGATCTGCAGAAGGAAGCGGAGCGCGGAGCCGTGCTGCAGCCCGCGATCTTCGTAGCGCTGCTCGGGTGCTCCGTGCTGCTGTACTTCAGGGTGTCCCTCATGGACCCGGGCTTCGTTAGGGCTGAAGAGGAGGCAGAGGTACATCGCTGTGTGCGTGGAAGGTGCTGGGGCTGCGCGGTTTTTTGCTACATAAGAACAACTTGAAATGATTTCCCTTGTGCTTGGCGCAAGGAAAACATGTGCAGCCCGTCGGGTGATGAGGGCTGCGAGGCTTTGGCTCATGTTCTGTAACAGGAAGGGTTTGCAGCTTCTGCGTGCTTCTGTTACCCCACGTCTCCCTTAGCCAGCACCCTGTGCCATCAGTCTGTCCTCTTTCCTCAGAAGCAGCTTCGCCTCTGAGGAATGCAATATATTTGGAATATGGAATATTTACATCTCGTATTTTATGCGAGGCGCTGCTCACTGGTATCAGCATGGAGAACCTGGACTTGAAGGCCAAGCTTAGAAGAAAGTACTCCCTGCAGCTGTATTTACTGCACTGTGTGTGGATTTGCTGCAGCGGGGCAGGTGGAGGTGCTGAATAACCGAGGTGTATTCTGCTCCAGGTTCACTGCTTTGCTGGTTGCGTGGGACAAGAGATTATACAAGGCATGGCCAGTTTTAATCTTCCATTGTTAACGTTGACATTGGCTGTGTTATGAGTAAACAGCACTCTTTATACTGAAGACACCGTGATTGTGTTTGGAAGTGAAGTCTAGCCTTGTTTGTTTATGTCCTGAATTGTACTTGGGATCTGTGTGGTATCTTGTCCACAATTATTTCCGCCTCTATACAAGTGTTCTTTTGATGGTTACAGTAGCCTTTGTCTCTGCACGTACCCTAAGTATCTGCAATGGAATTTCATGCCAGAGTATTTGTGTAGCAGTTTCTGTACTTTGCTAGGAATTATTTTGTTTAACTTTCCTAATGACAGAGATAACCAGCACTATGTAACTGTCAAGTAAAAGGATCCAGGTAGCTCAGCCTTGCCAAGCAGGCCAATAGCTGCCATTCTTCAGACAGCAGCACAGAATACATCTTTCATTGCTCCATTTATTTATTTATAGGCAGACAAAAGTGAAGAGCAATGCATGGTGATACCCCAGGTTTCAAGCAGTGTTAAGATGCGGCGTTGTGGCTACTGCATGGTGAAGGTAGGCATCAACACTGTGCTAGTAGAGAATACTCAGCTATTGCTGCTTAGTGGTTTGGAGGCATGGCAGAGCTGACCAGTTAATTCTGGCACAGTGTCATCCTGATGCTGAAAAACCCACTGAGGAAGCAAACACAACTTGTTGACAGACCTCAGGTGCATCCTCAATAGAAGAGTGATCCAACTGGACTGCGTGGCTACAGGTGTAATGATAAACAGTGGCATGTCTGCTAATTTTCCAAGGTTGAAACAAGTCCCTGATGAGTCATATAAACATGGATCTTCTTTTCACATATTCCACCATGGGAAAATTTTGTTCAACATTCTTACTGCCACATCAACCAGACCTCACAGCACTGCCAAAAAGGTTATTTTGAAGGTATCTTGATAGGGAATCAGAAAGTCTGTTAGGCATTATATGCAGAACTGCTGGTAGCTGTGAGCTTGTTTAGGGGTCTAAAAACAACAAAACATTAGAGTGAATTGTAAAAGAGTGCATGAAGGAAAAATTAAAGCAATTAAATTAGCTCTTGAAACAGTTTGCCTGAAGCCTAGAAATGCCTATTTGTACAGTGATCCTTATCAATGTAATAAAATCCAGCATTATCCCAGCTCCCATAAATTCCTGAAGAATATCTAGCGAGAGAAATCAGCTTATTGCAAGAGGATATTGTAGCAAAACACACACACGTTTCAAGGAGCAAATCCTAGGAGGCACAGTCATACTACTTGCCTCAGCTATATATTGTATCCTATCTGCTCTTGGCACTTGAGCTGTGCAAGTCTCTTTTATTTCCACAGAAAAGGAGAATCTGTCCCTCTGCAATCCCCTGAAGACGTCCCACCCCTGCACACTTCCTTCAGCAGCAGAGGTCCTAGAAGAACTAGGAGCACCCCTCAACACATTGCTCACACTTTCCTAAATAGACTGATTTACTTAATATTCCTCCTTTGCATGCTCAATTTCCTATATATAGGTAGATAATATATATGGATAGTGTGGAAGAGTCATTTAATTTAGATCTCACTCACTGGGATCTGTGCTAAGGGAGTCTCAATCCCCTTCATTTGTCTCAGCCATGCTGATATTGTTCTGTTATCTCAGAATGGAGTGCTTTTGGGAAGTGGATGTTTTTGCATAATGCTTTTACCAAGCAGAAAGTTTAACAAGACTGGATTTATTGCTACTGTTTTGTTTTTGCTTTGCAGCAACCAATGCGAGCCAAGCACTGCCAGCTGTGCCAACGCTGCGTTCGGCGCTACGACCATCACTGCCCCTGGATTGAGAATTGCGTGGGAGAGAAGAATCACCCCCTCTTCATAGTCTACCTTAGTGTACAGCTTGTAGTTCTGCTGTGGGGAGGACATGTTGCTTGGTAAGGCCTGGAAGCAGCACTTTGACCACTGAACTTAGGAGTCTTGGTGCTCCTGGAGATCGCCCTTAAGGGGTTTGTGCAGAATGTAGCAGTGACTGGATCGGCTTTGTGTCTTCACCCTGATTTGCATCCTAAAGATCAGCTTTTCTGAGCCTTCTGATCTGCTGAGGAACAACACAGCTGATCAGTAGCTGAGCAGGATCTAATATTTTAGGTTTCACTGCTTATCTTTGTTTAGAGGTTAAATTAATAGAATTAACAGAAGTAGAAGAGCAGCTGATTTTGCTTCAGTTATTGTAATACAATATTTATGAGATTTTTGGAAACTCCATCTGAGTTTCAGCCATGGACCTATTCAGGAGAGGAGTCAGCTGAAGATGACTGCATCTTTTCAGCTGTTAGGTGAACCCATTGTCTTTTAAATTTCTTAGAACCTAAGGCACTGCTGTTGCAATCTGTTAAGAACTTACAATATATAAAATGACCTGCATTACATGATGATCAGAATCTCACCAGTTATGAATCAAATTAAATATGACGCTTGGTTTATATAACTAGTTTTCCATGTTTAACGTTGACTTTATTTCTCTTTAAAAGGTCAGGCCTTTACTTTAAACAGTCCTGGGAGTGGCTGCGGCACAACATTTTCCTCCTCATATCCTTCCTCCTGATAGTCATATTCACCATTGTTGTCTTGCTGCTGCTTATTTCACATCTCTATCTGATCTCATGCAACACCACCACCTGGGAGTTCATGTCGTACCACCGCATCTCCTACCTGCGGCACTCTGAGCTGGAGAATCCCTTTGACCAAGGAGTAATCCGCAATCTCTGGAGGTTCTTCTGTTCATGCCATCTCACTGCATGGGAGAAGATCTATTTTCACAGGAGCAATGAACCTGTCTAGTCATAGTGGTACCTAATGAGTAAAATGCCAAAAGACAGCTGCAGGTTGTTGGATAAAGCTTTGCATACGTTGCTTAGAACTTTAATACATCGCAGATTATGCAACATGTTCCACAACCTGTCCATCCATAAAAGCAAATCAAGAAGGATAATCAGGGCTATTTTTTTTATATATGAATAACACTGTTAAAGGGGAGGCACTGGTTCTGAGGTGCTCAGAAGTTCTGATGTCTTGACCAAGGAGAGATATCTCTTTAAATACCCTTCCTTGTGTTAACTTGCATCCTCACCTGAAGAGATGCAAGAACTGCATGACAGCCTTGTAAACTTCTGCTCCCCAAAGTTTCCTCTTCATTTGCTGCTAAGGAACAGCAGCTGTTACCAACAAACCAGCCAGAATCAATACAATCCCTGTGGCCTTTCTTCAGCATAGCTCTTACTGTGAAGAACCACAGTGCCTTTTGTCAGTAATGTTGGATACATAAGAGAAATATTTGAATAAATATTTGTACAGTCAAAAGCAAATTTCATTTTGACTACATGCCTAAACTGCACACTTCGAGGTTTCATAGCATTAACGTCCATGAGAAACAGCTGTAAGGCACCAAATTCAGCCGAGATCATTAGCTTTTACCTTTTGATGTCCTGATCAGCATCCTAACAGGTTTTTTTTCCTTTAAGTTGATGGTGGTCAAAAATTCATAGGGTATTTTGAATGAATTCAGCAAAGAATGATGTCAAACAGTTTGGACAGAAGAGCAATGCTTGTCTATAGAGTTCCTTCTGCAGATAACCTCATGCCCTATGCCTTTACTGTATCTAATGGGGAAAGAGCCAGTAACACAGGTGAGCACTTCTTGCCTAGCTCAAGTAACACTAGTGGTAATGCTACTACCTCAGCATGTAAGTACAATTTTAATGAAATAATGAAATAATACAAAGTGGCACTGGAATGGAATCTTGCAAAGGAAAGGTTCTAGGTCCTATTTGTTTGATAGCATTCCAGGATGGCAGCAGCTTTACTTGTTTTTCATTGTAATAGAAGGTCATAGTTCAAGTTTCCATAAGGACTGGAAGTTAGGATCAACAATTTAAAGTAGAAGGGCCTGTGGTGTGAATTTTAGTGCTGACCCTTTTCTACTTTAAAAACAAAAAAAGCAAACCACATCCAACAACTTAGTTATTGTGCCTTAATTGCTTTGATTCAGAAGTTAACAGCAGCTCAGGAATACATCTCGCAAGCTGGCAGAATGCAGTCAGGGCTAATGAGCACTCAGGAAAGAACAGTATAGAGTCATAGAGTCACTAATGTAACATGATAGTCCAAAAGCAGATTGAAAATGCAGACTTTTTTTTAACCAAATCCAGAGTCTGTAACCTGCATCCAGGCTAATGCGTTCAGAGAAGGAACTCCTGTCAGAGGGATATCAGAATATTAAGAATTGTTTTCATAATAATGATGCACAGTCCAGAAGGGACCCTGCAGTTGTGTCAATGTGGTGCCTGTTGCAGGATGGCTCATTTCCTCCTTAGCAATTATTTCAGCTATCACTCAAAAATATGCCAGCAGGTAATAAAGTTCAAAACACAGCGTTGTGCTCTTTGGTAATTCTCTTGTACTTGCACTGAAATGGTAGCTTATGGTATTTGTACTATAAAAGTATTAAACAATTACATACATCTTGTTTGTTTCTTTTTGCCTCTCTTTCTGAAACTCAACTTCTAGGTTTCACCTGAACTAACAACTCACTGTGCTTAACGCTCTGAAGAAGTCCTTAAAAAAAAAAGGAAAATCACGAAACAACTGCAGGGCCATAAGCAAGCCAACCATTACATTCAACTGGTAGAGGAAGATGTGTATCCTCCTTTAAATGGTGCAGAGCAGAAGGTTGAAAGTATGTTTATATGCTGGAAGTTTCAGCAGCAGTTATACTTGGCTCTGAAAATAGGAAAACAATGTTCAGAGTGAATTATTTGTTTTGCACAAACATATGCTCTTACTAAAGCTCTTAAATGCCTCTGAATTCTGAAGCACTTAACCCAGGCAACTCACGAGCTGCTTCTTATCTCCAAAAATAGCACAATTGTATTAACTTCTGTCTACCTCTGCTGAAGAAAACTGAAAGAATAAGAGCTTTGTGTCCTTATTTGTCTTCAGTGAAATGCTTCATTTCTATACATGCTTTCCTTTTTTTACCCAGCAAGTTAACATGAATTATAGAGAAGAAAATGAATCTAACCAAGTTTAATTACAAAGTATGTTGCTAGGCAAATTAGATCAGCTTAAGCATCCTGATTTTCCAGCACTAACACTGTCAATATTTAACTATTCCAAAAAAGATACAGGATATACACATTGATGAACAACTGCAGAGAGACAACTTGACTGCAATCATTTGGATGTGACAGCTGATCATACCATGCAATATGTACACAGACAACTTGGGATGGAAGGAAGGAAGGAAGAAAAATACTACCCTGACATTTACAGAGAAAAATAAAATCCTGTCTACTGAGTTTACTATGGGTAGCACTGATCTGAAACATTCACCTAACGCCAAGGAGATGAAAAGCTGAGATTTAATTATAAGGAATAGTATCTTTATTTAAAAAAAAAAAAAAGAAGAAGGAAAAGAAAGCATGTGCAAAATGGTGGCTTCTTTACATTATTAAAATCCATAGCTAAGATTTCACATCCTGAAAGAAGTATAAAGAGTTTTGTTTTGTTTTTACTTAAGGTACATCACTTGGATCATTACCAAACTCAAACATCATTACCTCAGTTGTGTTAAAATCCATTCCTTCTCTGGCATACACAAGTGGGAACAGGAATAAAATCACTACAAAGAAGGAGCACTGCATATCTCTTCTAGAAAACAGGAGAGGAGCGCCCATTCTCCCTGGTGTTATGTAACCCAAAAGAGCTGCATTCCTTTGGCTCTTTGTAAAGAGTAACCTGGGAGGCAGAGATGACAATTAAATCATTAAATTAAGTTCAGATTAAATTCCAAATTACTATATATATATATATATTCAGTGGCAGCAGAAGACATCCAATCAAAAGTGAACTTCTCAAAGGTAATTCACATCCAGTATTCCTCCAGCAAGCAAGGCTGAAAAAAACACAGCAGAGTAACAGTTTGCAGGGCACTTTACCACTACCCATTCTATGAAGTTTGTTGACTTTTCCATTGCCCATGCCAAGTCCTCTCTATGCCCTCTCAAGATGGTAACAATTTATTTGTTCATGTTTCTTAAGCACAGGAATCAAGCATACAAAAGGTGTTTGGAGACAAAATCAAAGTCCTTGAAGACAGCCTGCTCCTTACGGGTTAGGAGAGCAACCTCCTCTGGAGGAGTCAGAATTGGCTTCTGTGATGTAAACTCTTCATCAAAGTTGCTAACGTCTGTTGGATCTTTTAGAGTGGGCACAAAAGGGGGCTTCAGAGTCCTGGCATACAAAGCATCCCAATCCATTTCCTGTAAGAGAAGGAAGTGAACAGGCCAGGCTGACATTATTTGTAAAATGTGAAGTTAAAATGAAGGGAAAAAACATGCCAAAGCAAACAATATGGTTGGTGCAGGCCAGGTAGTATAGAGATTCAACAGCACCTGGAGGAATGGTAACACCTTTGCCTAAAGCAAACATATGCCACTGACCTAAAGCAAGTGTATCTTTAACTCCAACTTCTCTTAGGATTCTTGTATATTCTGCAAATGTAGGTGCCACCAACTAGACTGAATGGCAATGTCTTTCATCACTGGACCACATCTTTGTCTGCTGCAGTTTGATTTATAACAGAGTATTTGGTGATAGCTTAAAAGAAATATATACTCATACATAGAAGCAGCACAATCTGGAATAACAAGCTGGTCCTGGAAGCTTACAGAGCCCAGAAAACACACTTAGGGGTGCCATTGCCAACATGAATTGAAACACTAATGCCTGAATAGAGCAATAAGATGCAACATAAGCTGCCACTAAGATCTCACTGATAAATAATGGAAATTTGCCTCAGTACCAACAGAAAGCAAACCACTCATCTCAAATACAAGAGCTAAGGAGGAGGAGTAAAGTGAATTCCTACCTTAAAAAAGGGCTGGATTTTAATCTCTTCTGCATCTTTTTCCCCTGCTCCCAGTCTACGCTCTGGACACTTTCGAAGAAGCTGAAGGAAAGATCAGTTCAGAATTAAATAAGTGGAACAAAGATGGACAAAACCAACATTCTGAAGATAAAAACTGAAAGAGATGAACCAGCTCCTCAGTATTTTCTCATTCACTTTCTCTGCAGCAAAGTCAAACTGCTAGTAATAGCTCAAACATAGCTCCTTGTGAACAGCTTGTCAGTGACATACCCACTACAAACTGTGTGTAGAATCTCATCTTAATTGTAACTACCAGGTTACACTCAAAAGCACCTGTAACTACCAGGTTACACTCAAAAATCAAATCAAGCCACTTTCAGTGAATGACTCTAATACTTCTGTCTTTGAATCAACACTTCATTATTTCAGAGTTTGCAGCAACAGACCTCAGTGAGAAGATTCCTTATTCATTCTCAGGCTGAAGAATAGCATTTATGTATAGAGAAGAAAAAATATACATAAATTTTAAGTGTTTCTTTAATCCATGTAGGCAGCTGTAGGCTACACACACAAACAGTACCTGGTCCTAACAGAGTTCCTGTGAATCCATTTATGATAAAATACAAATTCCTCAGGCACCCAGAGACCCCTCAAGCCCATTACCTTACGGATTATAGAAAGTGCCTCTGATGAAAGGAATCGTGGATACTGGACTTCATCATTGACAATGCTATCAAAGACTTCTTCCTCATCATCTCCAGGAAATGGCGACTGCAATTGTGACAATTTTTAATTTAACACACATGGCATCCATTCCTTGCTAATATACAGGAACGAGAATAGCAAGGAGTTGTACAGATCAATTATTCTTTGGCAAGCACAGAAAAATTATCTAAATACTACAGTATTATTAATAACTAATAAATAGTTTGCTACTTTCATCAAAATCTCAGGTGATTGGGTACTGCTCTGCCCAAGACTGCTTGATGATATTCTGTAAGAGATATGCGGTCTTACCTCACCAACAAGCATCTCATAAATGAGCACACCCAGTCCCCACCAATCTACTGCCCGAGTGTAAGAGATGTCTGTGAGGACTTCTGGAGCCAGAAATTCAGGAGTACCACAGAAGGTGTTTGTGCAGTCTCCAAAACCTATTCCTGCAGGACAAGAACACTCTTATCAAATCCAGCACATGCTTCTAAATAGATCTCATGCAGTCTCATCTTCTGAAAGCGATAGGTTACCTCTTGATAATTTGTTGTTAACCATGTAAAGGCTCTCATCAGTGTTTGCAAATACTAATGAGAACGTATGATACCTCAGGTCCCCAACAACTCTGAATAGCAACTCAGACAATGCTTAAATAAGCAACTCAATCAAGAAAACCTGCAGATTCCACTGTTCATTTACTTAAGTACATATCTTGTAGCATCCTACATCCTTGCTTCTTTCAGCAGAGAAGTACACTGTAAACTCCTTCATAAGGTACCTGAAGAGCAAAGGGTACTCTTTCCAAGTTCATCATAGGCAGACAGGTGACATTTATTTTTTTTTAAGTGGAGATGAATACACGTTTATTTTAAGTGGAGATAAAGTTACATACAGCCACCTGGTACTCATATTTGTGAACACCTTACCAAAGCCCAGACCCTAAGCTTTGTTCTGATGCTTAAATATTGGCTTCATCAAAGGAACTCACCTTCCTTACACAGTCCAAAATCTGCAATCTTCACAAATCCTTCAGCATCTAAAAGCAGATTATCCAATTTCAGGTCCCTGTCGGCAAAGAAGGGGGTGAAGAAAATGGTGGATGAAGTCTGAGGACTGCCATCCAGACTCTTTTGCATGAGGCAGAAACTAGATGTTCATAAAAAGAATAAGTATCTACAACCAGTCTACATTCAGTTTAAACCACATATTATTTGGAAGATTCCCCTCAACTTACTGATGTTTTCCTCTTAATGAAAGCCTCACAAAGCAGCTTAGAGATGAGAAAAATAAAGACAAAGACTAGAGACTTCAGCAAGATAGCTCCAGAGATGTAGCTACAGGAAAAAAATAAACTTTCAAGTTGCTAAGCTGTCTTATATTTGATTTTTCACTGCATTACCTATAAACAATTTTCTTCTCATGCAGAAATTGGAGTCCCAAGACTACGCAGGCCGTGTAAAACCTAGCAAAGAGGAACAATTATCAGGAAAAATATATGAGAACCAAGTTAAACACTTACAATGCCTGGAAACTAGACTAATTGTAACTCACTGTGCTGTACGCTCTGGAAAAACATCTTCATGTATGCGCATCATAAGATCACCTCCTGGAGTGTATTCCATCACAAAACAAGCATGATGAGGTGTTTGGAAACATGCAAACATGTTCACAAGGAATGGATGATCAGAAGAATTGACCACCTCAAATATTCGCTTCTCACAGTTCAAGCTGCCAGGATTCAAAGAATTAAAATGTCAGTGTTAAAATTTGGCAGAAAAACCTTTTTCAAGAAAGACAGAATGAAGATGAAACTCTTTACCTCTTACGATATGGAAATAAAAAGCGTGGTTATTACAATATTTGTCTTATATGCTTCCAAACCTTGAATTTTAGATCATTCTTCAGGTGCGTATTATTGCACCAGAAGCTAGAAAGAAAGTTGTTGTAAGTTCCCTTACTCCTGATTTTAGATACCCCAACCTTAAGGTCATCCTAAACATTAATAGCACTAAGACTAGTATACATCATACCTACAGATTACAGATGTGATAATGTATCATTGGCAATTGTACGACAAAGCTCACCTATCAATTTCATCTCTCCTAATGATATCTTTTTTCTTCAAGGCTTTGATAGCATACAACTTCCCAGTTGCTTTGTATTGGGCCAGCAGTACCTGAAAGACAACAAAAATGCTGTACTCCAAACAAATCTGTTATTTCCTTGTTGGATTACTTTGACTCCCATTAACAGAAACTATTTCCATCCACTTCAGACAGTCATTCTTAAAACCAGGCTCAAGCGGCTCCAAAAAATGGAGCTTTTTCCCTACTCCTTGAGCTGCTGCAGTCCAGGAAGACATCACTGTAAGTTATGATCTTTTCAGAAACAGCAGCATTACTGCTGTGTTTTAAAAGCACCTCAATACTCTTACAGCAAGCACCTATACGCACACTTTGTGGGAATCACACTATTCCACCAATGATCACAGTGATAACGGAACGAGTGGTAACACTGTGCTCTATTAGATAGTTTGGCACTCCCCGGAGGGTTTCCTCAATGTTTTGAAGCCACAAATCTTCAGGACTTTTGGCTGTTAGCAAGAGTACCATCTGCTCGTGGTTTTGTTTGTAAATCTGCCGCGCAACAAATCTGCAACATTTCTATTCAGACTCTGAGGCAGAGGCCCACCTTCACAACAGCAGCCCTACAGCCCTTCACAGAGAAAGCACTTCTACACTACCTTCCCAAAATGGCCACGTCCCAGCATGGCGATGCAGTGAAAATCCTCAAGATGAACTGCCCCTTTCCTGAAGACAAACAAACAAGATTTGCTGAGACAATATACAAAAGATGCAGAAACAGAATGCAGACGAGTGTGTATTTGTGTTAGAGGAAGAAGCTCAGTACAGCAAAAGGCAAGGTGAACACCTGCCACCTTGGCTGAAATCCTGAGAAGTTAGGCCTGCTGTTCTGCCACTGGAGTGTACTTCTCATAACAGAATTAGTTCTCCCACATCCCCCATCCTTGGGAGAGTAAAATTCAGATTTGCCAACACTCCTTTCAGCAGGCTCATCTGCAACTGCGACAACCAGCCATGAACATGTATACCAAGTGCCAGGAGGACAAGGGAATAATAAGAAGAGAAGTTCTCAAACAGGAATTGGAAATGAAACAAAGAGAGACAACAGACATAAGATGTTGCTAGGGAAATAAAATTAAAAAAAAAAAAAAAAAAGAGAGATTCTATAGAACATTACATCAGCTACAAGGTGTTACCAAGGAAACTCAGACCACAGAATTGCTTGGAAATAATTTAAAAAACAAAACACCCACCCCTCAAAAGCTTTACACCAGGATCACCTTTAAAAGGTAGCAGATGCTCTATACTCCTCCAGAGAGTGAAATGAAGGGCTCAGTAGGCACCCAACTCATTAGGACCCAACTCCCTCCTAAGCTTTCTCAGAGAGAAGGTAGGTAATTGTCTGAATGCATCCTGACTCCAGCATTTTCAAGACGGGATCCCACAAAAGTGATGATGAAGTTATCAGAATATTCTAAGATCTGAACTTCAAGATCTGCTCAGGCAGGTCTTATTTGTACTTTTTCAGTCAGTGTTTGTTCAACAATAGCAATTTTTTTACTTGTTTTTGGTATGTATACTACTGTGTATCTTTTCAGTATACAAGATACGTACTTACCTGCCACAGACTATAAACAACTTCCTGTTTTATGCCTCCCTATATAACGAAAAACATTTTGTCTTGCATATTGATGAAAACAAAAGAGTGAAAAGGGTGCCAAGAGTGTTTCTGAAATACATGTCTTACAATTCTACTTTGGTGTGTCTAAATGCACTAAACTATAAAATCTTAACACAAGGAAGCACTGGAAGGCAGTTAAGTGACCTTAGTTCCTACTAACATTGGTTATTACATTGTAAAGTCTATTAATAGGCTAAGTAATGGGATTTAATGAGCAAGTAAGGGGTAGCAGACATTTGGAGAAGTAAAGTTCAGAGCAGACTTTTCATGGTATTGCCCACAAACAGCACTAAGAATCTGCTGCTGAGAAACCAAAGCATATCTTAAGTAAAATTTTTGTACTCTATGCTCAGAAATTTCAGCCCAGTGCTTCTTAAATCTGTGACCCAAGACATCTCATGCTGCCCACTGTTACCTTGGAGATGCCTGGATTGCAAATTCTGTTAAAGCAGAGCTGCAAGTCTTCTCCTCTACATGCAGCCTCTTCAGACACTAGGAACAGAGAGAAAGTTGCAGAATGTAATTCTCTGGAATCACCAAATCAGGTGTAGATACCGTGATCCAAATTTCCTCTGGTGTAACAATACGGCATGACAAGTATTTGAAGTTGGTCATCACTTCCGCTTGGAGGAAAGCAGATCAACAAAGGTTGTCTGTGGTTACACAAAACTACTACCATGTATGCTTTAAGAAGTCTAGGAAAAAAATATTTTCTTTATAGAAAAAGAAAAGACATTTCAAGCGTCTAAAAGAGCCACAGTGATTAGAGAATGCAGACTCCTCTATTGTCAAAGCCAAAGAAGAAATGGATTAGACATGGTCGAACACAAGTTATTACGCATTATATCACTCAGAACAATTTTCCTGCTCCTTTTTCTCAGAAAATGAGAGCTTTTCTCTCTTTTTGCCCAATTTCTTTAACAACAAACATTTTCACCTGGTCCTAAAAGCCTGTTGAACCCTACTTTTTATTCATAGATATCTGTTGGGTACTTCTGCCCTGAATTCCCAATGCTGACCTACCTCTCATTTTGCAAGAAAAGCTATATATTACTAAAAAAGAGCTGCAAGACTTTCATGAATACTCCATGCCAGAATAGCTTACTGGGCTCTGAAACCTTGGAGACCAATCAGCTCAGCTAATGAGGAGGCAACTGTCAGAAGCACAGGTAATTTCTCCAGTAATAAAATAAATTAGAACTGGGCCTTGAAAGAATATCAACCAACAAATAAAAGTCTCGCTATTGGCCCAGATTACCGGAGAATCTGCAGGAGATGGTGTTGGTTCTTTGGACTTGGACATCAGAAAGAGACGTGGAGGCTTGGGTGGTGCTTCATCATCATATGTAAACTTTGCCACAGGAAAGTCACTGCGTTTGTAAGAAAAAAAAAGAAGAAATTGCCTTAGAGCAGAGCATTGTATGGAAACACAAATATATCACCTTTAACATGTAAGCAAAGTTTATTTCAGTCCAATACAGTGGACAAGAGGACCATTTGATTCACAAGACAAGTGTGTGAAGCATCAACGAGAAACATGCTCTTCTAAATAACCGAAAACTATCTATTAAGTTGTTGATTAGACTCATGTTACTTTTGATAATCTGCTTTATTGTTTTCTGCATCATAGTGCTTAGTTATGACCACTTCTATACCCACAGTTCTCACTGCAGAGAAAGACAAAGTTGCTGAAATTCCCCTTGTTCTGGAGCACACTGCTTATTGGGATGGTGATTTTGGAAATTGGTTCAGCTGCCAACAATAATTCAGAAGGAACCACAGAACACTGAACAACCCACCAAGCCCACTTCATTTCAGGCAGCATCAGCTTTTCTTAAAATCCTGAATTAAGTTTTACAGATACAACTTCCATATTAATATATTTTTCCACCTCAGTAAGGCGCAATAAAATTTTAAGGTGTATTTTATGCCCATTCCAGACTGTCATACAGCAATATTCAGAACATGACTTACCTATTCAGCTTGGTTATTGAGTTGACATGATTTTGTAGGGGAACTGGAGAGAAATCCGCATGCATGGAATCATGAAGTGGGGGACTCAGAGTGCTAATGGAACTACATGGAGGGAGGAAGCTCATCATCAGGCGACCCCAAGCAGCAACACTGATGTTCATTTGAGGAGCTCGGAGAAATTCTTTCCCTGAAGGGGAAACATTGCTGAGATTACAATGTACAGATTACAGCTTGATGAACTGTTAGACTACCATTATCATCCAAACACCTGTGGGCTTACCAAGAAAATAGAAATGCACTCTGGGAAGAATTAACTTTCTTTTAGGGAATGAAGTCTAATCATGATGATGAAATAGATCCATATAACATCATAGCAATCCTCAAACAGAAGCTTCATAAAATATATTTTTTTTATTATTTTATTTTAAGCCAAGTTTTCTTCTATTTGTACACTGTATTTTAATCACCCAGCCTGTTAACAGAAAGCTTCTGAAAATATCTCAAAAACAGTATAAAGCTTTTGGAATCCTTTTATTATTTTTACCACCTCCATAAATATAAAATCAAGTTTATCCCCACTGCCAAGAATCCCGTGTATGTGAAATCTTACCTTACTCTGCTTCATGGAAAAAAATAAATAAATAAAATTGCAGACTAAAAAGAAAGTATGAGAGTTATTCCAGTCCCTAGTCTGACATGCCAGTTCCAAAGCCTTGACAATCAGTAGCCTGTTCATGCTACAGTTTTCTACGATTTAGATTTTTCCAGGAAGTTTTCCAATACCTGTCCTTTCATCAGTAACAACACTGCTGGGCAAATTAATACAGCTCAAGTCCTAGATCTTGCTAAGAAGTCTGTTAAACAGTAGTAATTGTATCATCCTAACACTGGTAATTGTGAATAGAAACAGTGCAAAAATATCACATTAAACACTATGCTGCAACCAGACAGCTTGAGTTTTTTGTGACTGAACACTATAATATAATAATGAAATCCACCTACTTACACACAGTAATTAACAAGCATTTTAATGCGCCTCACAAATTTAATGAGATAGGAGTGCATGGCAGACTACTTGCGCAAACTCCTGCCCCTCACCCACACACCCCAGTCAGTCAGTTACCTTTCAGCTCTATAGGAGCTCACCTTTCTGTTTGGGGAAAATACGTTTCTGTCGCTGCAGTTTTGGCTTTCTCTCAATGACAGGATTACAGAACATCACCTGTCAAAGAAGCAAATGGGATTTTTCAAAATAGTGCATTTACATTGTGAATGTGAACTTGCACACATGTTCTCTCATCAGATTCTCCATTCATATCTTTTTGGTAAGCTAGGAATCACTCCCACAGATTCCAGATCGTGTTATTCTAGCTTCACTGTCTAAACATCTGTTATTTCAACTGTGGTTGAAATTTTCTGTGTCTTGAAATGAAGAAAACCCAAAAACTTGAGACCAATTCATATCCTAAATAAAATTAATCTAACTCAAACCTATACATAAAAAGCTGCTTTATAATGCAGCTATTTGTAAGGTGGGGAAAAAAAAAAAGCAGCAGTCCATGGCACAAAAATTAAATTAAAAAAAGAAAAAAAGTCAACCACTAAACACAAAGGATAGGAGGTAAATTTTGGTCCGTAAGGTCAAGATCCTGCTTTTGGAAAGTTAAGCATGGGATCTTTTATCGCAACACAAACAAGAAAGCACTGTAGCACGTAAAGGATTATCTGGATGATCTCTTCATGATAGCATTTAACTCTTTATTACTATCTTCAGAAAGATGGTAAAATAAGTATACCCAGAGGGAATATGAATTCTGATTCTACAGCCTGTGTAATTCAAACCTGACCATTAAGCCCTACGTCTAATTAAAGTGTCACCAATGACTCATAATGAAAGCAAATTAAAAAAACAATGGTTTTCACAGTGCACACATGTAAGTACAGAGGAGTAGCTGAAGTGTCACTTCAGGGTATGTCTTACAATATCACATTGCTCCTTATTCATATACATGATATTGATCAAAAAGTATTTCAGGTGTCACTCTACCCTTCTAGATTATTACTCCTTCTGTTCCTTGTGTACTGGGTTGAACAACTGCTCTCAGGACAGGCACCCTGAACAGACAGATTTCTCTGAAAAAGAAACAAAGTTGACATTTCTACCTCTGCAAAAAGCATTCCTTGGGGTTCAAGCAAGAGGCACATCCCATGGCGTTCATTATCAAGGAAATCATCCAAACGTAAGAACTTCACTGCACACAGTTCTCTCCAGTCTCTCCAATAAATTGAAATTTCGAGTTCACGAGACTAGAGGGAATGGGTGATGGGTGGTGGAGACAAAAAAGCAGAAGAGTTACATGCTGCCCCACAATCCGGATGTGCCACACACACACACTGCTGTTAAATTCGGTTAACTAGACTGTGTGCATAAGAAACTTCCTCATCCTTCTGCTCCCCCTCTGCCTCTGACATTTTCAGATCTTCCCAGCTACAAAACCTTTTGGAAACAGCTGCCTTTGCTCCACATTTCAGGAATCTTTCTTAGAGTCACTTTGCTAGTAAGATAAAATAAAACTATTTAGATACAGAACAAAGGACAACAGATGTTGTTCAGGCTGAATTTCTGCCAGAGATGCACTGCCTTGAGGGGAAGACTAAGATAACTGGTACACAAAAGGGCATAGGGACAGTGCCAATCAAATGGAATTGCAACTAAATGAGTAAATTGTGTAAGGTGAAATGGAAAAACAAACACAACTCAGGAAAAGGTAAGCCATCTTACCCTGTCTAGCTCAATGACAAAGCTCTGGTCCCATGCCTGGTTATTTACTGGTCCCCAGTTTGTTTGGCCAACAACTTTATTGTCCACTTTGAGCACAGCAAGGACTTCATCTAGACAAAGGAGAAAATGTGGATTAAAGACTTTTACATTGATATAAAACTGAAGATTTAGTCATGCTGAAGGTGACTATCCCAACCAAATATAATTTCCAGGAGATAGCCAGGAGGATTAGGTACGATGTGACTTAGTTTTGCAGCCTTGTACTAGGCTAATGTAGTTCTCACATCTCAGCAAGGAGCCTCATACTCACTACATAGCTCTTCATTTCGCAGGTACTTTCCTGCAACACTACGGCCATGGATACCCAGGCCAACTCTTGTTAGGGAAAAGGACTTCAAGTCGCCTGGGCTGCCACAGATGGGAGAAGAACCAGCCATTCGGGAACGGCCGGGAACATTTTCCAGTAAATCCTGACATCCCATCAGTCTCACTTCCAACGTTCCTGAGGAATTTTAGGAGAGTAAAGAATGTTATTCCATTAAAGACAACAGTGATTCCAGTTAATCTATCCTCATACGGGTCCAAGAATTTCTCAGATTCATTATTCTTTGGCTAATATAGCTTAAATCTACCCCATGTTAGAATAACATAGTATAGATAATATAGTCCAGTTGGAAGGAACATACAGAGATCAACAAGTCCAAATGCCTATTTAATAAATGACAGATATTTAATATATTAATCAACTACTAACTCATACGATCAGAAAGCTTTTAGCAGCATAGAAGAAATAAGTCTTATTCACAGAAGATCAAATGTCCACATAACAAGAGGCATTACAACAATTAGAAGAAATGCAACTCATTTTTAATTTCATCTTCTCCACAACAAGATGCTGTGCAGGATTTACATACCTGTAAGAGCTGTAGGTTTGATGACTGAAGTGGGTTGGATAATGCCATGCTGAGCTCCCAGAGAAGAGGTATTTACTAATTCCTGCTTGATGAGAGCTCGTTTTGGGTGATCTGGAGAAAGCCCACTAAGCTGACGTTCCAAGGACAAGCGCAGCAGGTCAATCTTCTGAGAGGACTCTTGCAAACGACCCTGAGCCTAGCAATATGAAGTAGAACAGAAAGCAGGCAGAAGTTTTCAAAGGAACAGCTCCAGTCAAGGTACTACTATTCCTTTATGAACAACTAGAGTTGGTCTCAAAAAAAAGGGCTGATAACATCTTAATAACAAAGAACTTAAGGGAACATTTTCCAACAGATCCTGACTGCCCCATTGGTGTCTAAGTAGTTTCTAAGTAGCTTCACCAAAGCAAGGAATATTATCCATGGAAGAGAAAGTGATCCCAAACAGTCTGTTCTCACAGTCAGGAATTTGCCAAATTCACAACTTATGGTTAGTTCTGCTCATTCAGGCTAAATCACTGGTGTTGAGGCATGAAACTGCTCTTTAAGACGACCTGAATAAGTGCTTACCTCAGCCAAAAATTTGCGATCTTGTACCCGACTCCCTCCTAGGATCTTCAGCACATTTTTTGCCCCCTCAGCTACAGCAGCTTCAATACGCAGACGATGCCTCAGCTCCTCAATGCGCAGCTCCACAGCATTGATGGTGGCTCCCAGCCTCACTGGGTATTTGGGAGATAAAATACAGTGAGGATCAAAATAGACTATTCTGGCTCTTAAGGTTTTGGCCACATCTTTCACTTAACACACCCTACCTGCTGGATCCACCGTATCTTCCATCCCTCCTGCTGACTGAGACACCTTCACGATGTGCATGCGGATAATTTCAATCTTTGTCTTACTGTCCTGAAGCATCTGCTTAGCTGTAGCCAGCAGCTTCCGCTCCTGCCAAACAGAAAGCATGTGCAGAGAAAGGACCATGACCATTCAAAATAGATTATGGCGATGTGTTCAGCTAAGGAGTGAGATGCTACCTGCAATAAGGATCATATAAACGATTCTGAAATAGCATACATAAGCATTTATGTAAAAGAGACATTGCTGAGGATCAAGGACTTTGAGATCATTATCTCAGTTTTTAGAGAGAAAGGACAGGCCAAGGAGTCTTTGATGGACTATGACACCAAGGGAAAAAAAAATGAGTTGCTACAAAATGCCTTATAGATACGTCAGTTAGTACCAAATCTTGCAGTCAGCTGAGACTTGTAGCTCATTACTTAGTTGTACTTACAGTGCTCTTGAGCATAATGTTTGAGAATATCAGAATAGCACACGCCTGTACACTGCTGGTCTTAGTGAATTAAGTTTGACTTTTGACTTTTAAATATGATTATGCCAAATTCAGTAAGTGGGATGAATATGAAACTAGTAAAGCACTGAAAATTTCTCTCAAATAAAGAGATATCAACACACTTTAACTTAATTTTCCTCACATTACCAACTGAATGTATCTCTTATACTACCCTCACTATCACTATCTTCTCAAGCTAAATAGAGTTAGAGAATATCTCTGTTTTCTAGAGATAGCACTTCTATCATGCTACTTCCTATGAGATACTTTTCTCCAACTCAAAGCTGCCTCCAAGCTCAAGTCACTACGAACACTGAGGTTGGATGTCTTAACACATCTACATGGACATTCAGTCAGCCAAGTTCAGCATCTACACCAAAGGAGTCATGAAGAGTCTGTAGTGTGTAAGTAAGATTTTTCCAAAAGGTCATCCATCGATTCAGGAATGAACGAGCGTGCCTACAGCAACTCTTTATCTAACTAGAACTTTTCATAGAAGGATTTAGGTGGCTGAGGTAAAAAATTAAAAAAAATAATTAAAAGAATGATTCCCAACGCTATCATTAATACCATTAAGCAACATTCAAGAGCAGAAGCACAATCAGCATTTGCCATGGAAGAACTGCTATAAGGAGCAAAATTGCTAGGCTGTGCCAGTCTGGCTGGTCTAATAATTCCCCTCTAACAGTAATCACCACATGATTCATAAAAGACAAGGCAACCATAGCATGGGCCAAAGTGGACTAAAAATGCCCTTCCAGAAAAGCCTTGCCCTAACATCCAGTAATTATAGATTAGCTTAAGCTCTTGACAAATGACATATGTGCCCTCCAATTCCTTTTCAATTCCTGCAATCTGTGTGTCAGATTGCTGCAACATGTTACTTTCATATGACTGGTTGTCCCATGCAGTACCATAACCTGCTATCACTATGCTGAGCACCAAAACGCAGAGCTAGGATTCAGTCAAGCATGCTTCACAGATTAATTTCTTTCACATACCAATTACCAGAGAGAGTTTGTATATGGATTTAATACAGATACATTTAATTTCAGGGATCAATATTTCCAAATTGTTGTTTATTCCTGCTTACCTTGGATGTTGCACTTGAATACATCTGGATCATATTCTCAGCTCCTTGCTTGACTTTCATTTCAACATGCAGCTGCTTTTTGAGAGCTTCAACCTTCCTGGCCATGGGATCTGGGTTTCTTTCCCAGAGGCAAGGGTCAGGAGATAAAGATCCATCTGTACAAACTATGTCATAAACATAATTAGTTGTCTTTTCTTGAGTTATTTCACTGCATGGTTCTAAATGATTCCACACAAGAAGGTTAAGTTACAAAATAACACATAAAAAGGTCTCTATTCTCTACAAAACTGACTGCAAAATATTGTTTCAAATGAAGCTTAAGTTTCTAAGTATTTCTTTTTATCAGTGAACTACTCCTACCAATCACTCTTTCAATTTTATACTCACTCACATCCCATAAAGTACTTAAATGTTCAACTGCCTATTCAGATCCCTTCAAGTTCACCTACAGCCTGCTCCTAAATATTGTTCATGCCCAACATTCTTCCCTCTACACCAATCTCTCATGTTGCCCGACTCCTTTCACCTCAATTGCTTCTGTTCCCAACCTTTTACTGCACAGAGTATTTCATCAGCTGAATACCAACAGGAAAAATCCCCGCTAGCATTGGAGCACCACAAGATTTTCCTGCCAGCTGTGACCCATGGCTTACCTGTCTTATTGTCCTCCTTGCCAGTTATTACAATCCTCGCATTCAGCTCCTGAAGTTCCCAATGAAGTTGTTCTAGTTTGCGGTTGGAGGATTTCAGCACGTGCTCTATATGAGCCAGATTTTTTCTGTCTGTTGTTGCTTTACGCAGGTTTTCTGCTCCCTCTTTAATTTTCAGTTCTTTCTGTATAGCACGACGAAGAAGTTCCTTCTCACCCTCCAGTTTTTGCTGGAAGCTTGGATCCATTAAGTTCACACCATTGCCCAGCTGCAAGAGACAGCTGCCCTGCAATCAAGCAGCATTGGGCAAGAGGATTTCAGAAATAAAACAGTTTAACCTTCTTTTTAAGGATGAAACAATACCCTTAAAAGATTCCACTCCTTCATTTCATTTAGAAAATGGTTCACACAAACTCTGAAGCTCATCTTTTCATGAAGTTTTCAAGACTTAGATTCAAAGTCCAGAGGATAAAATGCAACTTTGATCATCCTGTGCTGTAATTCAGCTTTAAATAATAGTGAAAACAAACCTCCATCTTACTTTTCTTTTGGTTATTTAATGGCTACATAAATCTTTGTTCCTACAGTATCAAACTTAGCCAATATTTGCCTTTGTCCTGATCACGTTCTACTGGTACCATACAGTAAATACAGATTATGTATCCAAAGACACACAACTATCCTGTTAGAGACGTTACAGAATGTCACAACCATGCATCAGCTCAAAGCTGTTACCCCGAAGAAGACAAACATAACCCCTACAGCAGCTGCTTACAAACGAGCAAGCAAAGAACAAGCTTAACTTCCAGCTGTGTCTGAAAAGGGAAGCAGCCTGCTGTTTCAACCTGTGGTTTACAGGCAAGGCCACTCAACGTGTTGCATTTAGCAGCCAACACACTTGCTCTGGGCTTTGTTTCGTATTGTTTTCAATACACCTTGTTCTGCTGAGATATGCCTCAGCAGCAGCTCTGGACAGAGGTGTTCTGTATACAAACTCTGAACCTTTGAACCTGCACAGTATAGGCAGTAGCATCTAAAGTATATCTCACTCACCAAACAAGCACTGAATTCAAACAGCAGCTCTTAAAACTTTATCCAGAAGGATGCTACCTAAACCTAAAGAAACAGATGAAAACAAGAGGCTGTGCTTCTCTCTTCTGCACAAGAGGTGGCTTTATGGCATTAAGAGCATTTAATATCTTAACGTAGCATGATCACATTCCTCACTTAAATGCAAAAGAAATGGTTGCACAGCCAAACTCCACCAACCAACTCGGTACCACACAACCACACTAAAGAGAGAACTCAGGAATCATGATTTCATGATTTGCTTTCATATTCCTTAATTGCTTGACCATGTTCCCAACAATAAACCACACTGGTTTTGCATTACTCACATACACTGCTGCAGTTTAAGCGTGCTATGCACCCAAAGCCCATGCCACTCACACAGAAACAAATAATTATTCAATCACACCCTTTGTATATTTTGTTACACAGCTCAAAGACCCAAACCAACATCCTCGACCAGTTCGCAGTACAAGTTCAGCCCAACAGCAAAATAATGAAAGAACTAAAAGGAAAAACAAATCTATTTTAAATTTGGCCTAAAACCAAGTTGGGTCTGCAAGGGATACGCTATAGCCATAATAGGAATTGTTCAGATTGGTAGCAAAACAAAAAGGTTCAGATTAACATCCTGAGTCCAGGAAGTTCTCGCCCAATTAATAAAGCCAGGAACTAAGCCAGAGCTTTGAAAAACATCCAGGGTTTTGCGAGGAAGAACTTGAATCATGGAGTTCCTGACTCACAGGCTCAGGCTCTACCCGCTCGAAGTTGGAAAATCAAAAAGCTCTTTATCCACTTTGTAAGAAGTGACTAAAATTAGTCTGCTGGTTAAGTCTCATTTAAAAAAAAATAATAATAATTTAAAAAAAAATCAGAAAAAGCAGGCAGATTTATTTTCTATCCAAACTATGCAAACAGAGGTAAGCAATCCATCCTCTCCATCTGCACAGAGCAACAGAATGAGTGGCTGATGCAAGATTAGTTCTGACAAAGGGTACCGAGTGCAGAAACCTGGATAGGGGTTCAGAGAACAGCTGTAGTCCAGGCAGTAGTCAGGTCAGTTTCCCTTCAAGTCACTCTGCCAGAAGCTGGACGGAATGCACCACACTCATTTTCTAAACACAATTAGAACGTAAGCATGGTATGTTTTACTGGGTCCTTCTACCCCTCTATAGAGCAGGGATGCCTTACCATAGATATAGTTTGCTCCAGGAACGTAGAACATTCTATTCTGAGAAGGATAAGAAAGCTGCATTTGCATTTGTGTTGATGCATTTTGCATTCTGACTGAGGAATGTCGCTGGGGTGTCGGGATGCCGCCACAGCCCACGTGCAGCTGTTCCTGGCCTCCCAGAGGTCAGCCCTTCAGCTGAGCTCAGCCTTTCAGCACAACCCAGGCACGCAATCACAACTTGCACAGAAATACCCCCAGCTAGCTTAAATTAGCTCACTTTTGGTACTTTTGCCTGCTAGAGCTCACCCAGGGCTTCAGCTGCACTCGGGTTGTGCTGAAGCATCCAGACTGCTTCCTATCCAGCAAAGATTTCAGCAGAGCCCAAGTTGCTCTTGGCCCTCTGAATTGCAGCCCCTGGGCCGCTACCCAGCCCGGCCATCAGCTGCACAAAGCCCAGCACAGAGCCGTCCTTCAGAGCCACACCGCAAAACTGATGTGATGTAAGGAGCTGGATGTGATGAAGCATCCCGCTGCAGACCACACGTCTTCACCGCAGCATTTTAAATCCCTTCTTTCACAGCAGCTTCGTGCTGAGGCCCGCGTCGGGCAGATCGCGTTAACCACATTCGCTCTTTACAAGAAAAGGACACAGCTCGGTTTGGAAAAAAGCGATTGCAGCCCTGCCTGGAGCTGGTCCTCTTTCCAACACTGAACGATGAGATTTTTGGCAAGCGGAGATCCCGTGCGGCCGCGGGACGGGGCACACCCTCAGCAATGGCACCGAGAGCTCTTTGTGCCGTCTCCCCATCACCGCTTGCCCGGATTCGGCTCGAAACGCCTCGAGGAGGAGTTCGTACCCCTGTGCCGGGGAGCTCACCCCAGAAAGCGCTGCTTTTCCCCGCGGGGAGCCGCGCAGCCCCTCCCACTCCGAGGAGGACCCCGCTTTCCTCCATAGCACCCCGACTCCCCGAGGAGCGCCGGGCGCTGCCTGCCTTCCTACCCCCCCCCCGAAGGAGAGCCGCGATCCTCCCTGCCCACCGCCCCCTCCCGTGGGCTTCCGGCGGAGCACGGAGCCGAGTTTTCCAGGCGGGAGGACGGGGAAACCCCCCCGAAAGCCCCCAGGACCGGGCTGAGGGACGCCTCGACGCCCCCCGCCTCAGGCTCGCCTCGCCCTTCGCGCCGCTCACCTGCGGGCTGCCCGCCGCCATCGCTCCGTGCGGCGCCGCCAACGACCGGCACTTTTTCAAACTTCAGCCTTCCCGGGGAGCGGCGCGGCCCCGCCAGCGCCCTCTCGCGGGGTCCGGGTCTGGGAAGTCCCGGCGGGCGGCCCTCGAGCAGCGGGGATCCTCCTCCCGTGCCCGCGCAACGCCCGGCTGCGAGCTCAGCCCTCCGCCCTGAGGGAACGGCCGGGATGGCGGCGGGAAGGAGGGGCGCGGCAGCCGGACGCTGAGGAGACCGAGGCACCTCCCGCCTCCGTAGGCACCGGCAGCGGGGTTTTGTGGCAAAGCGACGTTACGGTGACGCCGTGACAGATCTTAGCTCGGTTCGTGACATCTCCGGGCTGAAGCCGGGCGCTGTTGGCTGTGCTGGCCCTGCCGGCTGTTTGTAGCTTGCACGTAGGGCAATCCGCAGCTCTCCTCCAGGGACGGTGCTGCCCTGGAAAGGAGACGACGCCCATCTATCTGTCTGTGACCAACTGATTCTGTGTAGAGATGCCCCTCTGCGGGGCAGGACCGAGACAACGCTGCTTCAGCTGAATATTTGGGACAGAAGGAACCCGAACCATTGGCAGCGTCGCTACAAAACGCCGAGCGCTGCCTCATCGCCACGCAGAGCTGACAGGCGGTGCATCGCTGCCTTCAGGTGGCACAAACCTCCCCTCGCATCCCTCCTCGGCAGCACTGAGTATTATTTGTGCATTAATATGCTTTTTCAGCCCTGGAGCCATCCAGAGTTGATAGTATTCCCACGTACGTGCTTAGAAATAGGCTAATAAAGAGAACGCTTTTCTTTTATTTAATTAGAGCCGTTTTTTCTAACATAAGCCCGTTGTAAATAGTCTACAAGTGAATAATTAGTATAAGGAAACCACCAGAAAATGTAGAATTGAAATCTAGCTTAATCAAGTTGAATTAATGAAGCCTTAGACTTCTATAAAACCTTTGAACATGCTCCTGTTGTTAATAAACCCAGTGCATTAGATTAATATAAACCCTTCTGGAACCTGCTGCTTTTTGTAACGTGGGCCAGGCTCTGTTTAGTGTTTAAGGAATGATTTTAATTAGACTCTTCATTCTGTGGAAATACTAGGAAAGGAAAAGATGATTTAGTTGGCTTTGGAGTTTCACAGGAGCAGCGGACAAACCGTCCCATGTGTAGAGATTGAAGTTTAGCTCAGTGAGGTGCAGAGGTCGGTCTGCCCACTGCTGTGCTGGGGGCTTGTAGGGGGGCTTCCTCATTCTTTTTGGGCCTCTACCTTCCCTGCGAGGCTGGGCATCAGTGTGTGGAGCCCAGGGAGCTGTAAGAGTTGGACAAGGTTCACTTGGCTGAACGAGTCCTGCAGCCAGGAGGGATGGGGCTGGCAGTAGCCAACCCTCACAGCACGTGTGTGCCCAAAGGCCAAGAGGGTCTGGCTGTGCTGGCAGCTCTCTGCCTCCCCTCCAGTCAGAGATACCCATGGCCAGTTCAGCTATCCCTTCTGTTCACCTCTCTGTCCCTCGGAAAACGTCACTGCTGAAAGCACAAAGTGCCCATCCAGCCCTTCCGACATCCTGCTGGGAAGAGGCATTGAGTGGACACTGGTCTGCCGCCAGCACAGGGGTACAGAACAGCCCCTTCAGCTGCCAGCGATGCTCCCAGGCCCAGCCACAGAGTAGTCCTGCTGGCCAGCAGCAGGACTTGGGGAGAAGCAGCAGCACACAGAGATGCTGCTCCAGCCCTTGGGCACTGCAGAAATCCTCTGAGTAGCTGCCCAGGGTCATTGCTGCACAAAGTGATGCTACTTTGCAGGCACTGGGTGTTAGGTTTTATGGGACTCCCTCCACTACAGAGCATGTTCACTCAGAGATGTGGGATCAAGAGAAAAGCCTTTGAAAACTCCATTTTAATCCAGGAAAAGGAGTGCAAGAGATTAAGCAAAGAGCTGCTCCCCTGCAGAAGCAAGCTTCTTGTTCTAGGGTCACTTGTGACCTCACCTTTACCATAGTAGGCACCTGCAGTCCATAAAAGTGAGCACACAACTTCCACCCAACAACGCAGTTTGGGACTAATAGCTGATTCTTTTGAAAAAGACTCTTAGAAATGGTAACATCAAGTTACAGTTAAAGGTACTTTAATTCCTTCCAATAGAAGGATAGCTTGAAGGTACATCAGAAGTGATTTCAGGTTTTCTTTTGGGAAAAAAAAAAAAAAAAGACATGGCTTCAAAATTCAGGAACAGTATCAGATAAACAAAGTGCTACCATTATGCACCTGTTTTGAAGTGGTACAAAGAGAAGCTTACAGATTCAAACAAATGGCATGAATGACTGAGAAATCGATTGTTTACAGGGACAAAACCTGTATTGACAACTATGAATAAGCATACATGTTAAAAAACCTATTTACACACATGGATGTATTTGCTTTCTTTTGGCACTAGAAATTACAGACAAAGGATTCCATTTTATAGCAATCAAATTTCAAACTTAAAATAACCTTCAAGTCATTTAAGTACAGTAACTTTAAATTGTCACCAATTCCAAATTTTAACCCTGGAAATTCAAGCCATAAAGCCTAAATTCAGCTTCCATCTGTGACAAGTTTCACTCAGTAGGATCAACCGCATGTGAGGAGCTCAAGCAGCATTGGAGAATTAACAAGAGATAGAGATAGATGTTTAATAGAAATTAATCTCCCATTCTTATCCAAGGTGGACATTACCTCTAAGTGCTTTTTTGAATGCAAGCACAGATTAGGTCAAGTAAAAATGGGCACCCGTTACTTATATTCAGTCAAATTAGACATGATGTGAACAGCCAGAGCGCATGATGCCCATCTGCAGTATTTCCTCACTGTTGGTGAGAAATGTGTTAATTCCTATTCATTTCTATTGCTAGAAAAAGATATTTAAGATTACATTTAAATATGGTTTACTTTTTTAGTACATTAGTTTACTCGTTAGCTCTTGCCAGTAGTAAACCTTTCTGTTTCACAGGAAATTCAGTATCATCAGTACAGTAGCAAGAATGTTTTGTTATCCTGTAAAATCCACACAATCCCTGTATAAATGGATAAGGAAGCCTCTAAAGAAGCATTTCAGTATCCATACTTTGTATTTTCTGCTCATGGAATTTTGACTTTACAGAACCTGAAACTTTGATTACTTTCAGAACAGTTTTTATAGGTTTTCTGATAATAACAGACATTAGCAACAATGGCACAGGTTGTTTTCTTTTTTTTTCCACAAAGCATTAAGACTAGGCTAGATTATTATCCTTAAAGATCTACAATCAAATAGGATTACATAAAAATTAACATTTGTGAGGCATCAGGGCAAGTAATAATAGCACATCAACCTGCTACCACAACAAGTAGCGGACTGCTATCTTAGAGCCAAAGAAGGAATCAAGCAAAAAAGTTATAGGCTTCCTAATTTTCATTTGTTCTCTCTTTAGATGGCAAAACAAAACAAAACCCAACAAAAAAACCATCACAGTTAATATTTTCATTTGCTTTGCAAGCAGCAAGACCTGAGCAGAAGCTTTAGTTGAGATGGAATAAAGTAGATGGCCTTATTTTGCACTGATCGCATGCAGACTGGATGTTGTTTCATCTCCGGTATCCGGACTGAATCCGCGGTGGACCCAACACTTACAGAATACTCTCCCATTTCCTATGTTATTTGGGCACATCTCAAGTAGAGGTTTAATCTTGCTCTGCTAAGTGTATTCTTAAGCATTAAAAAAAAAAAAAAAAAGAAAAAGAAAAAAAAGCAGAATTTGATTACGGCAAATTCTGTGAGAAAAAAGAATCAGAGAATATAAGAGCAAGTCTTCCCAGAAGACAGTCTTCTCTACACATCCAAAGAGAACTAGCTGTTTGAATTTGAGATTAGCTAATACAATCTTTTAAATATTTCAAAAGCACAGCATGTTAAAACAACTTTCATTACACTTTGTGAAATACCAACAACCTCTATGTGAAATCATTACAAGCTATTCAAACAGTCTCTTAACATGGGGGGAGGAAAAAAAAAAAAGTATATCTAAAGCATATTTACAGACTGCTACCAAGGAGAGAAAGCAGTAAGTAGCAGCTTCTTTATACAAAAGCTTCAAAGAATCTTGCTAATTGAAATAACCCAAATAGTTTGCTTGCACCGAATATTTTCACCTGAACAGAATTCCAGAACCACAGAAAGTCTTACTAGAGCCCACCCCGTCTATTTATTCTGAGTTTGCACGGTCTTCTCATGCAAACTGATTTCCTTGAGGTACAGTACTCCAAGTTAGTACTAAAACAGCTGAATCAAGTGGCTTTTCCTTTTGCAGAACGTGAAGATACACTTTATCTTCATACCAGGCATATGCACTACAGCCTCGTCTCACGACTGTCACATAATTCAAGAAGATGAGCGCACAGCAGTACCTGCCAGATGAAGCATTTTCCAAGTACTGAAATAATGGAACCTAAATGAACTGGTTATCAGTCCACAGAACCACAAGGTTGCATTGCATTACATAAATATACTGACCAAATGCCCCCAAAAATGCTAAGAAACTATGTGCAAGTCCAAAACAGAATATTACAACTTTTTCTTTCAGTGAAGACCAACCAGTCCCTTTGTGTACACATTTAGTTTTATTGTAACAAAGCAACTTGTACACTTTAACGTTTAAAACTGAGCATCTTTCTTTCCTTTCCAGTGAAACAAAAAAAAAAAAAAAAAAGAATTTAAAAATAAACAAGAACAAAATTACAATAGAGAATGTCAATTCCAAATAAGATCCTACAGGTTCTGCTGATTCTCCATCAAGTGGCAGGGCTCAAAGTCATCATTAGGAGAAGATTTTATTTTAAAAGTGTCATCTTAAACTGCAAGGATGTTTGTTAAACATCACAATTAAACATGCCAAAGGAGAAGAAGCCATGTTGTCAAAATGCCCACTTACCCCACCCACACATCTGAAACCCACCCCAGGCTGACCTTCTATAACCCCATTTTTTTTTTTTTTAGCTTTTTCTTTTTTTTTAAACAAGAGAAAGTAGACAGATACATGTTGGTAAATGCTAACTGTCCATATTCACATAGAGACACAGTGTAATCTCTGAGCCCAATATACAGAGAAAGAAGGAAAAAAGCTAGATTCTATGCACTACTACACAGGGGCCTAGCACTCTTCAGCTTCCAGCAGAGTGAAGGGAGCAGAAGGTTTTCTTTTTTCCCACAGAATATGGTGTGTTGATTCCATAAACAGTTTTTGTTTTGAGACAGAAAGGGATAAAAATGAACTTGAAACAGAAACTGGTAGATTCTTTTCCACTGTATTCTGCTCAAGGTATTTTCCCCAAATTAAATCGTGAACCATGGTGTAGAGGAGAGAAAAAGAGACCTCAAGAGAACAAGGAGACTGAGCACAAGAAAAAAAAGACAGCAACTTGCTCCCAGGGACTGGAGAAAAATTAAAAAGGTAAAAAGGGAATTTGGAATCCATCAGTGTTCAATTAGTCATCTTCTCCTTCATCCTCCTGTTGAAAGATAAACAACAATTAAAAAAAATCTAATCACTAAACACCAGATAGCACGAACTTTCAAATGCAGTAACTAGCATGTTTTGCTACCCTAGAGACTACAGTCCTACAGTATTACTCATAGCACTGTGTGATCATCTGTCCTTCTTCACTAACGGTGACACTTATCATGAGTTATGCAGCCACACAGAAGTCAGTCAGTACTGTATGCCCCATTGAAAAAACAGTTTTGACAAAGTTACCATGACTTAGAATCACTAACATTCATCATTTAGAAAGTGAATTCATTCTCTTTGGTGTTTCCTTTTGAAATCAGAAGAGCCAAAATTCTTCAACTTTCAGATGCTAATATTCTAGGTTACAGCCCATTACTCAGCATACAATGCTGGTACCCACAGCAGTCCTCCTGCCTCAGTAACCAGAAACAAACGCTCAGTTTCAACTTCCCAACGCCCTGAGTGCTGTCTCCAGAACCCTATTTGCTACTAAGCAAAACTTAATTCCTGAACTCAACAAAGAGTCTTAACTAGAATGCCAATAAGTCAAAATGAACCAACAGGCAGGAGAATCACAGAACTGGATGCATCAACAACAGCTTTACAAGTAAAGTTTTGCTACAATGCTCACTAATTAATGATTTTTTTAAGCTAGAGCAGATACTAATATCCTAATTTATCTAGAGCACTTTGCTTGCAGGTTTACTCAAACTAGGTTATTTGCACACTCAGATGCACAAACGTACTTACCACTACACTGAAATACTGTAAGTTAAAGCAGTAATAGTTCTGCTTCTCTCCTTCTAAAACTTTGTCAATGGCTGTACAGAAAACTACCTTTATACCAATGGCTCAACATTCTCACAAAGTCCCTCTATATTAAACTGATCCGATTCCCACAGATCAGAGAGAGGGAACACGTAAAGGCTGAGTGCTCACCTCTCCTTCCTCTCCCTCATCATCATCTTCATCTTCTTCTCCCTCATCTTCATCTCCTTCTTCATCAATATCCTCCAATCCTTCTTCCTCTTCATCATCATCGTCGTCTTCCTCTCCCTCCCCTTCTTCATCATCCATATCAGGAACCTTCAAGACACATACAATAACTACAGTGATCAAATTCACTTTTATCTGCGCAGCGCTTCTGCAGGTAAGGATAAGAGCACAGTGCTATTCTTACCAAGTAGTACTGTAATGGATTTGGCCAGATGTCATCCTTGATGACCTCTCCTAGCTCATCAGCACCTGCATCAGAGTGGTCAGTGAACCAGGTAAAGAAACTTTCTGGCTCTTCATGCTGCCTCTTCCTACTGGCTTTGTTCTGTGTCTGGCTTGAACGTTTTGTCAGATCCTGAAAACAAAATTAAGAAGTTCTCTAAATACATTTTTACACTTTTTTGTGTGTGTTCACCCCCCCCTCCACATCCCCACGCCCCCCAAAAAGTAAACACGAGCACCATTTAGAAACATACTCATCTAAACAACCAAAATATGGCGTTTATTCCATCTTTCAGGGAAAAATCTTAAAATAAATGTTTGGAATTTTAAGGATTCATAGCAAAAGCTACCACTCAGCAATAAGCCTACTTGCTTCTTTTAATGACTTCCACTGACACACTGTGGATACACAAGAACTTGCACTTCCTTTATGCCTCTCTGTCATGGGAAGTAAACAAGTGTTTAGTGAAATGCCAAACTTAAAATAGCTTAATACTGCTCTAGAGTTGCTGTGATTGTAGTTCAATGCTACAACTACCGCACAAATACACAGTTTAAAAATGTTCAGTCTCCACACTTCTAAGCTCTGTCTTTAACTTAATACTGAGATGAAAGCCTGCCTGGTGCTCTTATCTTAACATACTCTGCTTTGAAGTCTTCAGGACATTCTCTATGGTAAGCAAATAAAAAGGCACACGCCACTAAAACGTATGGCCACAAGAACATACATCCACCACATCAGCCCAGAACTTCAACAACCCGATTCTAAGTTTGAAAAGAATGCAACCATCCTGTATTTAACCCATTCTTTCTTGGGTTATAAGGCAACTCAAAACTTCCAACGTCTGTTTTCTTAATAGAATTGTAACACTTATAAGCTTATATTATATAAATGAAGAACAATACTAAAATTTGCAACAATTTCGTGGTGTATTTTAAAGACCATTCAGCTACTTCATACTAAAGCTGTAACTTCTGCACAGTAGCTAAGTTGAGCTATTGTACAGAATTGAGAACAAATTATGTATCTCCCTGTAAGTGTTGCAAAGCATGAACTACACATACAGAAAAGAAGGAAAGGGATGGAAAGGGGAAGAGACAGCTGCAATTATGAAAAAAAGAAAGGAGCACAAATGAAAATGATGGTATCACATACAGCAGCAATTGCCTCTCCCAGATACAGAGACACACCTTTCCAGATTTCCATTTGATCTCAGTTGATTTTGAAGATGGGTCTCCGCTTTCATTCAGGTGAAACTCTTTGGAGAGAACTTTATTTTCAAAGTATGGGTTCTCATCAAAATACTGCAGAGTTGAAAGCAAAGAGTTAGAACTCACAGAAAGTAATCATATACGTGCCAAGTCAAATCTGGGACTAAATAGACAACTGCAAAGATTAAGTTACGCACTACAAGCCCATACACAACTACTCAAAAAAGCAAAGTCAAAAGCGAAGGAGTATTCAAAGTACTTACAAAATCTATTCTGTAACCTGATTTGATGTCTTCAAATTCTGTCACCTCGACTCTGGTCAAATAATGCAGTGCCTCTTCGTCTTCTTCTCCCAGCAGTGCAGATACTGAAGTAAAATTAGGAATTCCAAGTTAACAAAGCTATTAAACTTATGTCATAGATATGAAATATAGGAAGTTTACACTGCATACGATCTGAAACAACACATTTGAGCCAACTTCTCGTGGCCCTTTTTTTTTTTTTTTTTAAGACAGAAACCAGAGAACAGACTACTAGCAGCTGTATTTTCTTTCGAGGGGCTCATCATTTGTGGAAAGTGTGAAACTTGTCATTTAAAATACAGGAAGAAAATTGCCATGGAATTCTAGTGATCAAGATGTTCCTTTGGTCAACAAACGCAAAAGCCAAAAAGTTATTAAATGTACCCTGTGACAAAAGGAAGTGTTTGCATATGAAGGAGGCTTCTGTGTAAGTGTATGCCTAGTAACATTCCTAGAAAACACTCAGAACTGCAAGAGCCTCACATTACAAGCAAGGAAGCATTGAATGTACGGAAACAGAGGGCTATTAGCAATATACCTTGCGGGTGGTTGACAAATGTTGTTACCCAGAAATTTGGGATTTTGGCGATCAATTCTGACCTCTTCTGGAAGAATGGCTGGCGGAGTTTGTTGTATTTCTGTTCTACTTTCAAGATTTCCTCACTGGCTTGTTCATTCAGTCTGTAATAGAAAGAGCCATGCTAACCTCACGAGAGAAAACTTAAAGATTTATCATCAGTAGTTAGCTGCAAACTGAACGGATTTAATTATAATAGCCAGGAGCCCAAACATAAAACAGAGGCCCAAAGCTGTAACCACTGGCAAGAAACGCCTTACCAGAAGCAATCACACACATCTTAAAGAAGCGTTTTAAGTGTATTTTATGCTTTCCAGCATTACATGAGGGGCAGACCCTTATTTATGCAACGCAATGTAGTATTCAACATCTTACACGTTTTGTTTGCAAGACACCTGTTGATGTGTAGTGTATAACACTATTACCCATCCTGTATAATTTTGGGGCAGGTAAGCATGACTATAGCAAAGCAACTTAGTACCCCACATCAGTAAAGCCTTAAGACAGAACACTTAATTGGCTTTCTAAAAGACAGAGCCCTGAAACCACAACTCGAGCCTCACTTCTCACCTGCGTGCATAGCAGGATAGTGTGCATGCGGATGAGACCCAAATACTGACAGAGCATGCACTAGCTGGGGAAATTAAATTGTCAGTCAACTTTTCTACCTGTTACTCTACAAACACACACATATACAATAAAAATATTTTAAATAAATCTACCTTTTCAACTTCACTGCTTAAAAGCATGAGAATACTTTTGCAAAACGGTACACGCGTCAGCATGGAAAATCAGTAAGTAATCAAGCTCTTAACTATCACAGTGAGTTTAAAAATACAAACTCGAGTTCTGTATTATCAGTTTAAAAACTGTTAAACAAGAAACAGAGGTACTTATTCAAAATTTTGGTCACACACCAATAATTCTTAAAGCTGGTCAGGTCAGAACACAACACACCCCTTGGAGGAACCTGGAGGGACTGAGAACCACTGCCAAGCACTTCGCTGAACGTTTTTATCTTTGGAAATCTTTTACTTTACACTAAAGAAAAATGAAAGCTTTGTAATGTTTACCTGTCTATTTCATTCTGTACTTCATCAATGTGTTCAATTGCTTCCTGTTGCTCTTTTTCTGAAAAATAAATGAAAATGCATCAAAATCCCTCAATTCTTGAACCTGAAGAATCACTTGACATTTCCTCCTAAGACCTTTCCCAGTGACCTACTGCAGAGATACAGGCATTTCTATTTAGTGTCTCCAGCACCATCAGCCCTTCGAGTTTCACCTACTTTATGGTGAAGTGTGGCTGAAGTGCCAAAAAGTTCACAGAAATGAGACTGCTTGCAAGTTTACCTCCAAAAATCAAAGCTCCAGTTCCTCTAGATGGTTTTACAAATCAATGTACGTAGTAAGCGAGTCGGGAGAGATCACTAACAATTTCACTAAGAAGTTGCAAGCCTAAGACCAACAGATTTCAAAGAATGCGCATTAAGCGATTCGGAAGAGACAGAAATATCAATGGAAACAGCCCAACCAGGAAGGCGCTGCCTTCTAAAAACCCAAAAGCGCACGGGATGGGTCAGCTACAAGGACAGAGCTCCGAGGTCACGCTTCGTCGGGTATTTCCTATCTCTACGTTCCCTCGGACGCGTCCGGCGAAGCTCTCGGTTAAAGGCCGCCCGTCCGCCCATCGCGCCCGGGGATGAATGAGCGGCAGCGGGAAGGGGCCGGCGCGGCGCGCGGCGCTCGGCGCTCAGCGCCGCCCGCACGGCTCAGCTCTCGCCGAAAGGGCCCGGTCGCGCGGCGGGGAGCACGTGTGCGACCGCAGCGTGCGGCGGGCGAGGAGGAAGGAGAGCTGCGCCCTTCCTCCGGCGGCGGCAAACGGGAGGAAACCCGCGGCGCGGCGGCGACCTTTCAAAAGCGCGGAGGCGCCGCGATCGCACGTGGGGAGGCGCGGGCGGTTCGCTCGGCCGGGCACCGCGTGGCCCCGCGGCGGCGGCGGCGCTCCATCCCCGCGCGGCGGAGCGGCACCACGCGGCGGAGCGGCGCCGAGAGCGGGAGGCGGCCAAGCATCATGGCGGCGGAGCACAATGAGGCTCCGCGGATGCTGCTCCGGGAGGGGGGGCGGGGGGGCAGAGCGGGGGGGGGGTCCCGCCGCTCCGCCGCGGCCGCAGCGCCCCCCGCCCGGCCCCGCCTGCGCCCGTGGGGAAGGAGGCCGGGCCGGGAGCGGAGACAAAAGGGCGCTAACATGGCCTCCTCCCGCCGCCGCCGGGGCCTGCACATCCGCCCGGCCGGCCCCGCGCTCTTCCCGCCTCCGGCCCGGCCGCGGCCCGTGTGCTCGGGGAAAATGGCGGTCGGCGCGGCGCGGCGCGAGCCGGACGCCGCCATTCCCTTCCCGCCCCCGGCGCGGCCTCACCTGAGGTCTCGTCGGCCCCATCGTGGTTGGAGTTGAGCTCCTTCTTACTGACTTTGGCCGCCGGCGCCGACATGGTGGCGGTGCGGAGCGGAGCGCGCAGGGAGGGAGGGGGCTGTAGCGGGGCTGAGGGAGGGGGGGCCGCGCGCAGACTCCT
Source organism: Phasianus colchicus (assembly GCF_987193195.1). Lineage (NCBI taxonomy): Eukaryota > Metazoa > Chordata > Aves > Galliformes > Phasianidae > Phasianus > Phasianus colchicus. The sequence continues at coordinate 7,487,923 of NC_143454.1, read as the reverse complement.
CCTGCTGCCGCTGTGCTGCCGCCGCCGCCGCCGCTCTGCCGCCCTCCGCCGCCTCCTCCGCCCGGACCTGGGGCTCCCGGATCACAGGGGGCGGCAGCGGCGCTCGCACTGCCTCGCGCTCCCCTCGGCCAGAATCGCCGCCGCCGCCTCCTCCTCCACCTCCTCCTGCTGCTGCTGCTGGCGAGGGGCGGGCGGCGCGCGGCGCATGCGCAGCAACCCCCCCCCTCCGGGGCACGGGGGGGACGTCGGCCGCAACGCGCAGGCGCACCGAGCCCCCCTCCCGGGCGCTGGGCGGCGGGCGGCGAAGGGCGCAGGCGCGCGCCGCTCCGCTCCTCTGGAGAGGACGAGCGCGCCGCCGCGCGCAAGCGCCGGGACCGCCTCCCGCCGCGGGCGGCACGCGCGCAGCCGCAGAGAGGCTCCTCCCGCGCCCCGCCCCCGCCGACCACCCCATGCTGGGCGCCCATTGGCCGCGCCGGGCGCTCTGGCGAGGCGGGGCTCGGCGCGGAGACACAGAGGACGGCGCGAGAGGCGGGAGAAGAGAAGGAGGGAGGGAGGCGGCGGCGGGGGGAGAGAGGGGCGGCGGCGCGCGCAGGTGTGCGTGTGAGGAGCGGCCGGGGGCGATGTGCGCACGCGTGCGCGCCGCCGTTGCCGTCACCCGGCGCACGTGGCCGCGCACCTTCGGCGCGAGCGCCGAGCTCGAAGCGCGCGCGTCTCCTCGGCGCCTCCCCCGCCCCGCGCGGAGCGGCCGTCCGTGGCGGGGCGATGCCGGCGTCACGAGGGGCTGGCGGAGGTCCCACAGGGGAAACGTGTCTGTGTGAGGGCGTGGGATCGATGATCCTAACGCGCAGCCGCCCCGAGCGGCCTCGCTGCCCGAGGTGGCCCCGCCGGCACCTCCTGCGCTGCCTGAGGGATGCGGCCTTCGGACGCGGCTGCTGCCTCTGCGCTGCCGCCTCCAGCTGCAATATGACTCAGGGAAGTTCAGACGTTCCGAGGCGCAGAGGCCCTGTCACTCACATCAGCCCACTCCGTTGGAGTGGAAGCGCAGCCCTAGAAGGTCACTGAGCCCCAGCGCCTGCCAGCACACCTGCCACTGCAACCAGGGCGAGCGGCCTTTAAATAACCCTTTTTGTCCCTTTCCACCTGTTGTGGAAGAGCTCAGCGCAGCCTCCTGGCTACAGTGAGCCCTGTTTTGCTCTTAAAGTAACAGCCGAGCCATTCTTTTCCACCAAAAATGCAGCGTATCGCTCACAAATGAATATTATGACGCAGATCAAGTTAAGAAACAGACACAGCTTTGATGAAGTAGAAACTTGCCCTTTGTGGTTTGCTTTCCAGTCACACAGCATTCTCACATTCTCCCTGCCTCCCTTTCCTTTCCTTTGCCGCCTCCTCAAGTTGCCCTTCCAACGTACTTAGCCAGCAAGGCCTGGATCAGCTGCTGCCTCCTCAGAAGCCCTACTGTGGTATCCCAGTTCCCATTCACGCCTGTTGCTTCCAAATCCCAAGGTTTTTTCCCTTTGAGTTCCTTGCTGTCACTTCCTGCCAGCTATGTCTGCTCTCACTGCCACCCACAACTGCTGTGGCACAACCACAGTTTGCACTGTGCTTCCCCATGCAAACAGGAGAGGAGCTGCCACCTGTGCTGGACACAGCAACAAAGCATCACAACTTAATAATAATGCAAGATGATCCACTTCTCCCCTAGAGGGAGGCTGGAAGGCCTTTCTGATGCCCAACACAGCAACAAAGTTTCTCTCACGCTCTGTCTGCATCTCCCAAGATTGATTAATATGGATGTTTTCATATCCAGGCAAGGTAAGGTAAGCTCAGGTGCACAGCACGATTTTCTTCTGTTTTCTTTTGATCTCTTCACTATGCAACTGTATACGTTTGCTTTTTTCCCTTTTAACACTTCTAATATGCTATTCTGTTCTATAGATTGGTCTCTTAAGGTCCACAATTTGAAAATGTAGGCTGTATAATTGAAAGCCAGTTCTGTGATGATCAAAGGGGCATACGCCTACTCCCTACTACTTCTGCACACAAAGCAGTGTGATTTGTCTGTTCCACTGATTTATACCTTTTCACCCAAAATGACCAGTTGCTTTTACTCTTGTCTGCCTTTCAAAGGAGAACCTCAATTTCAGTTCAGCTGCAGTCTGACTTTTGGGTATAATTCATAAAAGGTCTCCCAGCAACAGGTGCTTACATACTTCTGGGGCTTGGCTCAAACAGTTTGACAGCAACTCACAGAATGATGCCTTCTCTGCACTCCCTTCATTGCTTTATAGAGACGTAATGAAATAAAACGAAGCCACTGAGTTACTGTAGTTGTTGAGAAGGAAGGATGAGAGCAGAGCACCTAGTGGCTGTTGCTGCTGAATTGATTAACTGTTTGTTCTTGCTGCATTGTCAACATATATGCTCAGGAGGAACATGACTCAAGTATTTGTGAAAAAGCAAGCGGCACAATTCTCAACTTAGTCTGAAACTGTTCCTCTTTGTAGGGATCCTAAAGCTCATGTAGTTTCATGAATAAGGAAGGAAAACAACATCTAGGTGATACAAAGCCTTGTTACATGAGTTATCTGCTGTTACACAAGGTTTTCCAGAAATTACATGTGATGCTCAGACATAAGACTATGCTTAATATCCATGATAACACTAAAAACAAACATCCCATTTAGAAAAACTTGTTGTAATTGATAAATATTCAGTCACTTTCCTTCACTGTTATCTGATGTTTTTCATTATCTGTAATTAACACCTAAGGCAGTTTCAGTCCTTGAAAAACTGTTGATAGTAAAATGTACGGTTACAATCCTGTGAAATAGGAGATGTGTTAATGCATTTGGAGAATATGGTGTCCTCCTCCTCTCACCTTCTCCTATATATATATATATATATATTACTTCAAATATAATAAAAGTAACACTTTTTCCTGAATGACACCATCCAAGTAGCTCTGCTGCCTGTATCACGAGTAGCTTTTTTCCTGCTCTTCTCTGAACTTCAAGTTGTCTGGTTGTAGTTGCAAAACTGGACTGTCTGTGGTATCTTTCCAGCTGAGTGCACGAGTGTTGTCAGATGAAGGGGTTAGATCTTCACAGCCTTCAGGGTGGCAGTGACTCTCAGATAAGTGAAGAAAACTCGTGTTCGTTTTCGTCTGTGTATATGTGAACGTCTGGGGGTGTTGGCAGCACCTGATAATGATTAATGGCCTTACAGTTTACACAGAGTGTAGTGGTAGTTGCTCGTTGTTCTCAAGAATGGAATAAACAGAGCCTATTCATAAAGACAGTCTTCTCTTTGATGCAGAAGTTCAGATCTCCCAATATTTCTTTCTTTAGATAGATATAGAATCATAGAGTTGCTCAGGTTAGAAAAGACCTTAAAGATCATCGACTCCAACCACGACCTAACCACACTACCCCAACTCCAACAACCCTCTGCTAAATCATGTCCCTGAGCACCACATCCAAATGGTTTATAAACACATCCAGGGATGGTGACTCAACCACCTCCCTGGGGATCCTATTCCAGTGCTTAACAACCCTTTCTGTAAAGAAGTTTTTCCTGATATCCAACCTAAACTTACCCTGGCGCAACTTGAAGCCATTTCCCCTCATCCTGTCACCAATGGGAAGAGATTTCTACATTTAATATTCCTATATTACTACAAGACAGAGAAATAATTGGTAATCATGCCTAGTTTTTGTAACGTCAGCTGTACCTATTAAACATGGACCCTTGATTTGGCAAGTGAAAACAGAAAATGTGCTAAATCCTCACAAATACAATGTAATGAGGTGTGAAAAAATGACGAATAAATTTCCCTCTAAGTATTCCTGCTATACAGAATGGGCATACATAAAATCATGCAAGTCAGTGTGATTAATAGCAACTTAACATTTTTATAGCCCTACATCCAGAAGAATCTCACAGAAATTACTGTATGGAAATAGAAAACAAGGATTGTTTTACCACAGCTGAAATACAACCAAAGGTTTTACAGCTGTACATCTATGCTGGGAACCTGGTCTGCCACAGAAGCCTTGCAGGCTCACGATCTGTATCTGGAACAAAGATCCCCCTAGCAGTGCAAGACAACATTGTTTTTAGAGTGTATGAAAGCTTTTAAATGACTGAATACACCAATGAGTTGAAGGCTGAACAACACTTGAAGCACACATAAGCTCGTACTTGATAGTAAAGTCTGACTGACATATCAGTGCTTACTCTAAGCAGCAGGCAGAGGCACACCGGCTGGTTTGCTGCGTGTAATCAGTTTGACAGCCCCCAGGAATTGCTGAGTCTCCATGACCCTGGAAAGACAGTTTGGCACATACATTAAACAGTCAAATACCTCCCCTCCAACTGTTTATTCATCTCCACTAGTCACAGACCTTCCCAGCCTGCGCTCACATTAGCACTGAGTGGTTAGATAATGATGGAAGAATCTTCCACGTGTCCTCACAGTTGTTGCAGTCAGAACCCTCAGATGAAAATATTGCTGGATTAAATACTGCCTTTGAAGCAGAATGGTGCTTCAGTAGCACAGACAACACAGTGAGTAATGTTATATAATTGAACAAATCCAATGATTCTGTTGGGAGTTTTTTTTCCCTTAATTTTTGGCCAAGTTCCCATTAGATGTAGTCACTAAACTTGATATTTATTCTTTCCTATGCCAACGTTTTTAACTTACCAGAGTGCTCATCTGTAATCTAGGAAGAGCTGGATGGTCATTAACACTTTTTCTCGTTCCCAGATACTAGAGACAAAAACACAACCTATTTATATATAAAGTAAAAATAAAATAAAAAGTCAATGAAACCTAAGACTTCTGAACATGAGATGTAGGCTCTTCAAATCTGTGAGTGCTTATGAATGTTTTGTTTCTTTCTTTCACATAAGGTAAAGAGTTGTAAGTAGTGCAGGGAGCTGAAACGATCTGTTGCTTCCAGACTATAAGGGAAAAATGCTTACTGGAAGATTCTCTAAAAGTTACATTTGGAATTGTGAAATTAAGAGTCCCTGTCCAAAGACACATTTAAATTTCCTGCCCTTCTTGACTTTCATTTAGATTTTTTAATCCATGATTGTTATTGTGTCTGTGATTACTAACTGTACCAACAGACCCACACACAGATGCTGTTATTAATCTAGCACTACTGAACTGCAGTTTGTAAAAGCAAAAATATTTACATATCTACCTGTCTAGATGTGCTACATCCACACTTCCAGATGTGGATATCCATCTCCTCCAGCCTGAGGAGTTTACAGCTCAAGATGGGATCTGGAATGTACAAAAGTCTTGTACAAAAACATGTATTAGCAAATGCCAGAGTGATTCTTTTCTGCCTGCAACGCCCGCAGGATGCAGATTTCCCCCATGCATTCACACCTGCAGATCTTCAAGCCCTTTCACTAGGGATACCCAATTTCTAGTTCTGCAGATCAGAATTAGGGCCAATCCTTTCTGGGAGCCTTCAGCCAAGCTCAGTATGGCTAGAGTGGTTTCACAAGAAATGTCTGAAAAACTTTGTATTTATTTGAAATAATCTGATCATTAATTAATACCTGTTGTGGATGGTTTGGTGTTTGTGTTTGAGGCTCTTTTACTACATACACTCTTGTGTAATAAAAGCTGTGAACAGAAGTTGTTGGACAAACTGACCACTCACAGAAGGTATTCCTAGGTAGAATGATCAGCTATGTTTTAGTGTAGAGGGTCCCGAAATAGCAAACAGGGAAAGTAGCTATTTGCCTTTGCTTTCTGCTCTGTCCAGGGAGACTGATTTCCTTGTAGCTGGGGCAGAAGATCCAGTACTGGATAGAGTCCTTCTAAATAGACACAGTAGGTCTGGATCAAAAGTACTCAAATCATAGAATGGCAAATGACTCAAATCATGGAACCTCAAAGATCGTCTAGTTCCAACCCCCTGCTGTGCGCAGGGTTGCCAACCATTAAACTTGTATGAAAGCTGAATCAAAGGTTTAGGATATCTAAGTAGGGATGCAGCAATGTTGAAGAATCATAAAACTATATTTTGATCTTCTGAAGGTTTTCCTTCAGAGAGCTTCAGATAATCATCTCTCCCTTTTCCACTCATGGGGAAGTTAAGAAGTACACACCTTTCCACAAACAGAATCCATAAGCATTTGCTTTCCAGTACTTTATGGCCAATTTATCACCTCCTTAGTCCTATGCAAGGAAAATTCTTGCTGAATCCTAAACCAAGTTGAGTTTTGTCAAGATTTGGCCCCTCAGGAAGAGCCATAAAGACCACAACTTTACACACTGTATTCCATCCGTTGTCTTGCCACCCAGGAGCAGCTGTTTTAGTGAGAATCACGAAGGACTTCCCCAGTTACAGAGAGCGCTATCGATACTCGAACTCCCAGGGGAAGTAACCTCTGTTTCTATCCAGGAAATATCAGATTAAAACAAATACACAGAATATCACTCAGTGAAGAGTGAGTATGTTATTTACAATCCTTCCATCTCAAGTTGGCGTTATTCAGACATTCACAGCACGTCTCGAGCTTTCTGTAGGAGTGCAGTGACAGAAGAGGTGAAACAAAAAGGAGGAAAACGCGTAGAGATGTCATACACAGTTTTTGCTATAACAATACATTGTACACATTATTCTTTTCATCTGAGAATGTCAAAACTCATAAAAGAATCTAGCTAAATATAAAAACTGTGAGAAAAGTAATTCTTGTATTGATTAACTAAATGCCAGTTACTCAGTTTTCCCTCATTAGAGCCAGAGACAGAATGTAGAAATAGAGCTAGGCTTCAGCTTCAGCTACATAAAATGCTGCTCGAGTTGCCAACAATGAAGATCTGCAAGTGGAATTTGGTTAATTGTGTCAGTCTGTAGGAACGCTTATTATTTGTTGGTACTACAATGGCTCCGAGAGTCCTGAGAGTTCTGCGACTGCCATCCCTTTGCGCAAGGTGCTGTCTGAACACAAAGCAAAGAGGTGGCTCTGGCTTGGAAGGATCTGAAATCTTTGAGGATATTGTTTAACTCATTTTTCTGCTAGAAAATCCTGCTTATGCATCCCTCCCCTCCCCCCAACATTCCTCATCTCTTCCCCATCGTGCTGGCCTTGGATTGTGCCACTGCTGGTTTTTGTGCAGCCTCATGTTAAACTGAATCGGGAACCTGATTTCAATTAAAAAATAGTCCTCAGAAAAACATTTATTTTTAACCCAGACTAACACATACTCTGATCTATTCCTTGCTGCAGATGCACAAAGAATGCCACGAGAGACAAGGTCGCATAATGGCAGGAATGAATGGGAAAAGGGTGAGGAACAGGTTGCATCGATCTCACTGACTTAGAAGATGTGTTTGTCAAAGCGTGCCCTTAGCCTGGCAAGGCTGCAATTCAGCTGGTGTGAAAAAAAAAACACTGTTGTTAGTTTTGTTTAAATTAACACAAGCAAGTGGGCTATCAGTGTACAAAATAAGAGAACTTCAGGTGATACAGTAAAAGCTTTCAGAGTAGAGTTTGACATCATTGCCAAAAAGTCATCCTTCCCATTTCAGATTCAAAAATAACAACTCTTGAAAACGCACAAAGCAAATAACCTTTAAACTCTGTGTTTGCTTTTGCAGTGGCACAACTGGAAAATAATTTCATCTGCCTTTACAAAGAAAGCTGAGGAGGGTGTAAAACAAAGTAGAGACCATTTCCCTCCCACCACAGCCGTACATCTATTATCTGACTCACCACTTCTGGGATTCCTTCTGGCAGTGCTGGTTTTATTGCAATGAAAACTCAAGCGTGTGAAAAATATTCCCTATTTTCTGCGGACTGTTCTATTCTCTGTTCACTGTTTCGTTCAGGTCAGTATTCCTTCCTTTAAAGGTTTGGAACTAAAGATTCAGAAAGTGCTGTTCTTAAGCCTTGTGAGAAGGACTGGCACAGTGGAAAGGAAGGGGGAAGGGAGAAATGAAAGGGGAGGAGAGTCCATATCTGAAGAGAGACTCCAGACTAGAGAAATTTTACTGACATCCATTCAGTATCCAGCAGGGTCTCCTTCAAGGGCTTTTACTGAGATCCAAAGACTCTTGCAATTCACAGAGGCATTTACATGCAACATTGCCCTCTGGGAGCTAAGGTACAACTGTACTCCTGGATAATAATAACAAAGAATACTACCAGATTCCCATTGAAATGTCAACCAGGCACTACTGTTCTAGAGAGCAACAAAGAGATGCTAGTATAATTAATTATGAAGCCTCAGTACCCTCATTAACACTTCTTTAGTGCCCAGATCTTTGAAAATCAGCTGTATAAAGTAACTGTCAGAGTTAATTCCTTATAAATTGCCTCCTGTCACTGCAGTAAGCTCTCTCAGGTCTTGGTGATGCTGAGAAATCTGTTGTGTGGGATTCTTTTTTTTTCTTTTTTTTTTTTTTAGTACTGATGCAGTCGTATTTGTTATTAAAAGTATAATATATATAGGTTGAATGAGCAGGAGTTTGTCAGGATAGGATAGAGCAAAATAAAAAAGCTTTTAGATAACCCAGCTTCCATAGATCAGTAACATAAATAGAAAAGGTTTGAATTGCTTAAATGGGAAACTAAGGACAAAAGAAAAACAGGAACGGAAGGTGTGACATTTGGCATTAAGATGTTTCCAGACCTTTTTCAATGTGAGGATGGCAGCCAGTTTATAGCCTTCTCTCCTCCTACTGCCTTTACGACAGCATTTCAGCTCCAGGCCTCATTCCAATGCATCCTCTCTCCCCACCACTCCTGCTTATAAATATATATTTCAATAGGCTTAGGCTGCACGGAGTTCCAAACCCAGCATGTAATGGGTACAATTGTTTTCACGCTTTTCCACAGAGAGCCACATTCATGCCTTTTGGGGCTCTGCTTTGTCGTGTTCTTGCTCTTTTTTTTTCTTTAAGTTAGACCAGGATCAGAACCCTACATGAACACTAACAAAAAAGCTAAACAAACCATCTAGGTTTGTAGTTCATTCCGTTACATCCCTGTACCATTCAGTCTCCTAAAGGATATAAAGAAGCGATCTTTTAGAGAAGATAAGAAACCTGGTCATTAGAGATCACTTTGCATTTTTTGCAGCAGTAGAAACACTGAATGGTGACATGGCAAATTGTACACAACAGCCTGCTCAATCTTCTGTGTACTTCTGTACTTTCGAGGAGATTTTCTGAGTGCAAAATTGTGTGGAGTTACCTGTGTTTGTACAGTGTGCTCCAGGACCCTTTGGGCTCCTTGCTATGTGTGGAACAACAGACTAATCATAATGGAATATTCTTAATCACCATTTCAGAATTGGCTGTAGCACCAAGTGTAAGATGATTTTGCTGTTCCAACTAAACTGACTTCATGCAAACTCTTTAAATGGAGGCAAAATTTATATTAACAAAAATAGTCCTTGCAAATGAGACTGTCCTTTCTACAGTTTTATTCTCCACTCTTAGGTCACATATTGACGTCTCAGTAAAGCTATAATGTATTGATCACTCAGTGTTTATATAAATCATATTTAATAAACAAAAGTACAAGGGATGCTCCAAAAGTAATGCCTCCTATTTTTATGATGTTGGCCCACAGGCAGATGTTGGTGGTATGGCAGTAGATGCTGAACCTTCTTTCTAATAACCCATTCCATTTTGTTGCCCTGTGACAGATGGCAGCAGAGTGGCAGTCTGACAGAACAGCATCTGACATGGAGGTGTGTTTGGAGTAAAGGTATAGAACTGAATTTCTCCGTGCAGAAAAAATGGCACCCACTGACATTCCTCAATGCTTGGTGAATGCAGATAGAGAACAACTCGGCATCAGCACACTGAGGGGTGGTGCATTTCAGCAGTGGTAACAGTGACACTGAGGGACCTCTGCTGATGCACTCTGTATGAACTTGGCATGCAGGCTCTTGCTCATCACTGGCAAAAACGCACAGCTAATGGTGGTGACTATGTAGAAAGATGGTGTTTTGTAGCTGAGAATTTGTTTTATCAACTTGTGTAATTGTACTCTTCGTATCTGTTGTAGTTTCCATGGAGGCATAAGATAGTAATTATAATATATATATATAAAATATAAATAGGAGGCATTACTTTCAGAGTAACCTATGCTTGAAATTAAATATCCGGCTTTCTGAAGTGCATTCAAGAACTATCACACAAATTGTGCTTGCTTTACGTAAATATAAATTTGATAGACCTTAGTAGAATGTAACTATCTGTTTCAGAATGGCCTTTTAGAAACAGCTTATCTGCAAGGGATAGCCAATCCTCAGACAAATAATACCTATCTGCAGTGCTTTTTGAGATATTCAGGTGCTTTATATATACCAATTCAAATTTGAACAGCTGCTTGAGACACTGCAAACATAGTATGAGTTGTTAACTTGATACACAGAACAGATAAATCATATTTTGTCACATATGATGATACAGAATTAATTTAACGGATCTCAGTGTTTTCTTCCATGCTGTCAGCGCTGCAATGGGTCAGCTACCTTTTAAGGGAGGGATGCCAGATTGTACATTTATTTCTGAGATTAGATGGTGGGCATGCTGATATAAGCTCAGCAGGAATGAGGGGATGCTGTGTCTAAAAGGAGAGAGCTGCTGCCAATCACACTGCTGACAGTATCTTGCCTGTGTCCAAAGCAGAAGCTCCCGGCTGCCACCGTGCTCAGAGCACCACGACAGCCAGAAATTTGGATCCCGAGCCTTTCATGGATGCCTTTTGATATACCATGGCTCCCGGCCCCGTGCCAGCTCTTCCTTGCCTTTCAGAATCTGCTAGTACGGAGTATTCACACTCCTGTGGTGGCAGCTTGCTGCCACCTGCAACAAAGCAAGCTTTCCCTATGCTCCTTCCCATTTGTGTCATGTTGGGCTAAAGTCTCTTATTATTGATGTGGGAATAGCTATGGGATACGCAATACCTGCACTGTGAAAGAAATCCTAAATAATCAGGTTTAAAAGGGACCCCTCCCCCCAATTCTAATTCTACAGACCCTCGCAGATCTATGACTAATGGAGACGGATTATTTTTATAACATGTAATGCATGTATGTGCAACAGAACTTCAGAAAAGAGACAACATATTTCCTGCCAAAATTTCAAGTATGATTTTCAAAGCATACGGGATTGCATTTGCAGAAGGAATTTGGGCAGAGGGAGGGGGAAAAACGAGGTCAGAAGTTGGAGAAAAATGTATAAGCCTATATGAACGAACCCAAAGAAGCAACGGCTGGAAGACTCACGCAGCCTGAGGTTACACACTTGGAATCCACACAAGGACCTGAGCCCTCGTTAAGCTGCTGAACATCTGAATGCAGCACAGCTGTGGTCACCTGACCTTCCATCAGGTTTAGTGAATGTCTGAACACTTTTTTTTTTTTTAACTCACAGATTTCTAACAAAAAAGAAATAAGATTTGTACATAAGTAATGCATCCACAAAGTATCTATCAGATACATTTGAAATAGTGCCCTAATTTAGGGTCTCAGGTCCTATTTTTCCTTCTGCCATACATTTTCAGCATGGTTTAACTTACAACACTTACACTTGAAACGCCCACTGTTTAAAAAACACCACCACCACCACCCAGCTCTGGTAGCTCACTACCTCAAGGGTAAGAGAAGATGTTTGTGATGTTTTTGGAGTACAGATGAGGAATATCACTGGTAGCACTGCAGATAAACAGATTTCAGCCAGTTCATTATGTACTGATCTTGCATTTGAACTCCACAGTCACCATCTACAGAAGCACAATAGGATGCAACTGTTGTTGAAAACGTTACAGAAAGCGGTACACCAAGCTACTGGTGAACCTTAACGAGTGTCCTTTCAAATAATGCTACAGATGTCAGGGCATTCCAGTCATTTTCCTTTTGGGTCATACCTGCTTATTTGTCTTCTTGCCTTCACGTTTCCACAGTCCTGATTGTTTCTCTCCAGTGATATTCCCATTTAATGCAAACCTCAGGGTCTCTGACTGACACTACCCTGTAGATCATAGAGCAAACCACCTCACTCTAAAGCAAATGACCTCAAGGCCTAGGTCTAAAACAATTCTATGGAAGTAACTGATCAGGTATTGTCTGTACCTTGATGCCAAGCAAGAAATACCAGCATAAAGCCTGTTTAACATCTATGCTGCATTCAGAGGCAATATAGGCAAGTACCCAGGCTTCAGCCAAACCAAACTTGGATGCTGTGCAATCCAGTAGTGAACAATTAGGGAAACAGAATTAGGGCTTGACGGACATATTGCCTGGGGAGAGAAGAGCTCTATGGAGTGGTTCTTTGGTGCCAGCCTTTGCTATTATTTTCGTTCTTTGGATTTTTTTTTTTTTTATACATGACAACACATAAGGAGTTACATTCTCTGTACAGAACCCATCCAGCAGCAAAAGGCAACGTTTTTCTCCTATTTTAAGCTTCTTGCTGCCAGTCTAAGTGCTAAAAGATCCTTCTCATGGCACTCTCTTCTTGTTTGAGCTACGTGTGTTGTTTTCTTCGTCCTCACTTGCGTCTGTTTGGGGTGGAGGGAATGGGGAAAAGGTAAAAGGGGAAGGCTCAACCGTCTCTCTATTTTGGGTCGTCTGCTGTTTCCGCTATCTGGAGCCTCAACAGAGCTCAATTGTTTCATTTATTGCATGCAGAGGGCGGCTGCTGCACCCACTAGTGGGTGAATTTGTACTGAGATGTAGCAGAAAATACTTGGTTTGCACAAAGTTACAGAAATTATACAAGAAAGCATGCATGCTTTTTTTTTTTTTTCCTTGCTACTTTCTCCCCCAGCGTTTCTTCCCAGTTTTCACTTCGGTCTTCTCTTATCCCTCTTTTCTGATGCTCATTTGCCTCATTTCCCGAAAGTGACAACTCACTGATACTTTATCTCTTGCAACACAAAGAAGAGAAAGCACAGATCAGCGCTGTGTTAGTTCCAGCCACTTGAGAGAGCTTTCATAGCCCGGGGCAGGTAGGAACCTCCCCCCACATCCGTGCTTTCACTCTATTTCCAGCGCTGCGAGACCACATCAGAACAGCTACATGTCCGACACCGCCGGGCCAGAAGGAAAAAGCAAGATAAGATTCACTGAAATACCGTTCCACATTACAGCCCCGGCAAATCAGGCACTGCAATAAAGGAGAGAATTAACCCACACTCCGTTTAGCAGAGTCATCTTCCGGAGCTGTTTGCTTACATCTCGTCTTCAAAGCAGCGCAGCTGTCGTGGGGAAACGCGTACTGCCATCGCGGTCACTTCGGTGAGAGCACGTCGATGTGCTTTTGGTGTTCCGTGTATTTCACAAACAAACAACAACAAAAAAACCACGAAAAGCCACCACAACAAAACCGCGCCAACTTTTCTCCTCACAATCGCTGTGTCAGGGTTTGAAGTCACGGACCGCGCTTCACTCCTTCATCGGGACGCAGCCGTACATAACGATGTGCGCACATAACAGTGAGCTGGAACAGCCGATCTCCCACCACAGCCCGCACCTCACAGCAACCGCAGGGCGTCAGCGGGACGGAAGGGATCTCGTTATGGACGCCGTTATTTTAAGCCCTTACAACTCCTCACAGGAGGCCGGCGGTGCTGCCTGCCGTCCCACAGCAGCGCACAGCCCTGCCGCCCGCAACGGAAAAAGCTAACACCGTGAATCGAGCATAGCGTAGCTGAACGTTTATTTCATCAGTTAAGGAACGAGTTTCTGGCCGCCGCATCTCCACACGGGACAAAGCGCTGCTCCGGCGGCACGCAGCCGCTTCCCGCTCCGCTCCCGCGCGGCCCGGCTCCCTCAGCTACGGGCGGAGCCGCACGCTGCCGGTACCGCGGCTCCCTCAGAAGAACCCCTCAGAAGAACCCCTCAGAAGAACCCCTCAGAAGAACCCCTCAGAAGAACCCCTCAGAAGAACCCCTCAGAAGAACCCCTCAGAAGAACCCCTCAGAAGAACCCCCACGGCGAGGAACGGAGCCGGGCACCGGGCCTGGCGCGAGCCCCGCGCTCCTGCCTGAGGCCCGCCGCCATCTTAACTCCTGGCGCCCTCTCCCGCCCTGCACTCGTGCCCCTGGCGGCGCTGCGGGGCCCGGCGCGAGAGCGGCAACGGGGTGAAGGAAAAACCCTCGCTGCAAACGCCACGCCGGCCCTACCCCGCCGCAGCCCGCCCGCAGAACGCGGCGGAAGCGCCGGCCCTCGCCCCGCTCCGCCCACTGCCCCTCCGCGCCCTTCCCCAACATGGCGGCCGCGCGAGTCAGTTACCGCGCGTCGTGACGTCATCCCGCCGCGCCTCTCCGTCTCCACGGCAACCGGCGGGCGCGGAGCGGCGATTCTGGCGGCTGGGATCCCCCCACCGGTTTCGCCGCCATGTTCGCGGACGAGACGGCGCCCGGCGCCGCGGTGCAGTCGCTGTGGAGGAGCGCCCGGAACGCGTGCTGCGAGGCGGTGAGAGATGGAGGCGGCTCCGGCCGCGCTCCGTGCTTTTATACCGCCGGGAGGGGGCTGGCCGGGGCGGCCGGGCGCTGTGCTGGGCGGTGGCGGCGGCTCCTTCCGCCCGCCTGCCCCGCGCTGACCGACAGCAGCTGTGAGGCCGTTCTGCAAAGAGGCCGGGACGTGCGCGGAACGCTGTGCTGCACGGCTCAATGCACGGCTCAGTGCACTGCCCTGCACGGCTCAATGTACTGCACTGCACTGCCCAATGCACTGCCCTGCACAGCTCAATGCACAGCTCAGTGCACTGCACTGCACAGCTCAATGCACTGCACTGCTCAATGCCCAACACTGCACTGCACAGCTCAATGCCTGGCACTGCACAGCCCAGTGCCCAGCTCACTGCACTGCACAGCTCAGTGCACTGCCCAGCACTGCACTGCACTGCTCACTGCCCAGCACAGCACTGCACAGCTCAATGCCTGGCCTGCCCTGTGCTCCGCCTTTACTGCGTGCCTGCAGGATGCTGGATCAGGGAGGAAGGCTCCGTGTGTGACTCCGGGTCTGTTCGGCTCACAGAGTCTGTCTTCTTTAACCAGAAAAGCTGCCAGACTGGGGAAGTTGCAGTGGCAGAGGTTGCAGTGCAGTCGCGGAGCAGCAGAGATGCCGCCGTGCAGACGGATCGGAGCGCTGTCCCAGACGTGCAGCAAGGAGCCTGTGTGGATGAGAGCGGTGTGCTGGCATTCCTCCGGAGGGTGGAGGAGGTCGTTATCAAAGAGCTGAAAAAGAACGTGACAAGTCGTGCCTTCGATGGCTTTGATGTGAACTGGACGGATCAGAACAGAACAGTAAGCTGGCAGTGCTCAGATCCTTGCTGTTACCTGGGACAGCTGCTCACGGTGGCTGTGACTCCTTAGTTCTGTTCCTTACTGCCATGACTAACCTTGTTAGATTCTAATCACTAGAAATTAGCAGGGTTTGATGGATTTCCTGCAGCTCTCCCCTCTGCCCATGCCCTGCTCCTGCCCGCTGAAATAGTTCTTCCTGCTGGTGGCTGTGTTGCAGCAGCTTTATGAGAAGGAAGCTGCCAGCAGTGCTGCCGTATCCTCAGCATCCAGGAGCCCTTCAGAGCGTGTCAGGCTGGCTGTCCAGGAACAGCTGAAGTCAGCGATTTGGCAGCTCTTCTTATTTAGGTTTTATTTGTTCAGTGTATGGCATTGGAGAATGGGAGCAGGCTGTATCTTGTCAGTACACGTTGGTGCACTCATTTCCAAACCGTTTCTTGTGAAGCTCAGTGGGTGCTGGGATGGTGCTGGAGGGCTGTGATAAACCCAGCAGTGCATCCCTGCTGCTCATCATGCAGCCCCTGAGCTGTGCAGTCCGAGGGTCATTATGAGAGGTTTGGTGGGATCACACCTTTTTTAAAATTCTATTTATTTTATTCTAGTAGGAATTCACCTTCTTTTTTCACATATGCCTATAAGGTACATTGACAGAGGGGAAGCCTGCAGTGAGGCCATGTGATTGCAGCCAGGCCATGTACAGATCTCAGGTCTTCGTGTTCAGAAACGACTGCTTCAGTGCTTGAATTTAATCTCTCCCAGGTGTTGTGTTTGCATACATTGTCATACCCAGAGGCTCAGGATCAACACCTGCAGGTTACTGGTGTCTCATGGAATGCAACAGGATCTGTTGTAGCATGCTCGTATGGCCGGTGAGTATCCACATGGCTTTGGGAGCACACCTGATGTTCATGTGAGATTTTGGGCTGACTTCAGTTTTACATATGTTCACTTTCTCTGTAGTAATAAACTGCACAGAAATGAACCTTAGTTCTTAAAAAAAAAAAAAAAAAAAAAAAAAAAAAAAGCCACATTCAAAGAAAACAAAACTGAGGGCACTCTTAAATTATGGCTTTTGTCTTCTACTTTTTTCCTTATAAAACAGACAGGCATACTCTTACAGAACCATTTCCAGGTAGACTCTGTTTGAAAAAGAATTGCAAAGAGCAAGCACACTTGCAGACGTATGTTGGTGAGGTTTCAAGGCACATGCTTTGTTCATTGCAGATCATGTCGTTTTAAGGAGGTTTCTTTGCACCCTGGATGAACCTGGATGAACCTGGCACCCCTTCACGCCTGGTGCCATGGTGCTAACAAACATTCAAGACTCTCTGAAATGAGAGTGGGACAGTTCATCTAATCCAATGAACACCTGTAACAGCGTCTCCTTTCTCTGCCTTTACGTTGCCCTTACTCAATTTGCTTTCTGTTATGGTTTCCTTGGATTAAAAGCCCTAGCAAAAAGTGCATCCAGCAGTAAATGTACAGGGAGAAGTAAAACCGGGCCAACCTGTACATCCCTTTCCCCTTCTGCTCTCCCAGTTCACAGCTATTTTCAGATCAGAATGTGGTTTCTAGGCCTGTGGTTACCTTCAGTAGAATTCCCTTCTGTGAACTTACGCAGTCTGTCTTAAACTTTTAGCCTCTACCACCTCCTTTAATAAGGAGTTTCACAGCTCAGCTACGCGCTATGAAAACGTCCTCCTTTTGTTTGCTCAGTATCTCTTTCAATAATTAAGAACATCAGGGAAAGGCAGAAGTCAGGCTCAAACAATTGCTTCCTGTCCTGGCCCCTCTCTGTTCTGCCCTCAGCCATCACCACTTGTGAGGTTGGGCAGTGTGGTGCTGAGGATGGAACATATGGAGGTACTGTGACAAGGCATTTCCCATCATTACCCTCATGTGCCTGAACAGCTCCTCACACATATCACCTCAAAGTATCTTCCTTGTAGAAACCTTTACCTTCAGAATATGTGCTGGTTGCTGGGGGTAAGCATGCAGGTGTTTTGGTATGTCTGCTGTGGGCAGGTGGCTTGCAGCAGTCAGCATTTTGGGGGTGTTGTTCTCCTGTCTACAGGGGTTACAGCTTGGTAAGCATGCAGTGATAGAGTCAGAAGGAAGTAACAAAGAAAGCAGAGGGACAACCGTCTTTTCTCAGACCCTGGTTCTTCAGGTCCTTGTTTGGGAAAACCTGCCTTGCAGATCTGGCTGTTTGCAAATCAGCAGCAGTGTGGTCTGTTGGGTTTTCATTCTCAGCTATTCATAGGAACTTTCTGCAGGTGCTCTTATGACTCTTCCCAGCATTTGGATGGTTAATAGACCTGGAAAAAGGGAATGGTGTATGAGATTTCCTGGCAGGCATTTTGTTCAGTCGCTGCACTGAAACATTCTGTGTGTGTACCAACATGCAGAGAAGTTCTGTCACTTCACAATCCCTTGATTTCAGTTTTCCTTCTGGCCATGAAGCAGCACATGTATAAACGATGACTGGGACGTAGCAGAGCTCTGCACGAGCTGGGATTGTCACGTATCAGGCACAGTATGGTGTAGCTTTGTCTTCATCAGGTTGAATGATGGGGACTGGAGCACAGAGAAATCCTATGTCTGTACCTGGAATCTGGATAGAAGAAGGTTGGATCCACAACGTCCCGACCTTGTGGTGGATGCTCCCAGTTCTGTCATGTGCTTGGCCTTCCATCCCTCCCAGCCTTCACTGATAGCTGGTAGGTTAGATCTTATTTGAAATGTACCCCTAGTTCTTTAGCTTGGATCATTTTTCTCTCACCTCAGCTTGAGATTTCTTCCTAAAGTAATGGTATTGCAGCTCCACAACTGAAGGAAGTAATGCTCACCAAGACTGAGTGCACTGTTGGTTCTGAACTAGAAATTGATACTTACATTTTTCAATGGCATCTGCCTTTCTAACAGAGAGAGATCTCAGGGAGGTGACAGAGGCAAATCCAGCCCTAGTTATGAGCAGGAAGTGCGTGCTACTTCAGCAAAGATGTGTTCTGTTAAACCAGAGCTGAAGGTGCCCTCAGTGTGGCTGCCAGTCCTCTGAAGTTGTTGGTCCATTTCCACCAGAACTTTATTTATGCATGTGCCCCTCTTCTTCCTTGAGGACTGCTCTTCTCAGGGCTCTGCTCATACATGATAGCAATGAGAGCAGTCACAGTAACAAAGTGCCCATTGCACTGTTCACTGTGTGCACCTTTAAGTGTCATTGTTACCTCTTCTCTTGCAGCCGGTCTGTTCAGTGGGGAAACGGTGGTGTGGGACACCAGCAAACCAGAAGACCCCTTGATCTGGCGGACAGGGATGACAGATGACACTCACACTGATCCAGTCTATCAGGTGAGAGCTTGCACAGTAAGCACAGCTGGGGGAGAAGAGAGTTATCAGTGCTGGATTTTATCCCTTCAATTTTATCCCTCGTTAGCACTTCACCTGAAGCTCTCAGACGAACTGCTTCATTTCAGCTGTTGTGCTCTCCTTTCATTTACCATTTTTCCCCAGAACTAATACAGAACTGCCATGTGCTGAACTGGATGCTTTCCCTGTAAAACAACTTCTTGTTCAGGATGAATGAGCAGAGCTGTTCCTATGCTGCAGTTGTTTACTCATGCAGATTAGGCCAACAATTAAGTAGTGAAGTATCACTGATCCTTAGGTGGAAGCTTAAAGTTACATGAAGGGGCACAATCTGTCAGTGCCCTTTGGCTTCCTATGTTTTTTTTTTGTTGTTGTTCCTCTGAGGCACTGTGACTTTGGGCAGTCTGTGTATTTTCTCATCTGAAAGTTAGGAAAATGCTTTTATTTACAACAGAGTGGAAGTGCTATAAATAACAGAGCTCAAAAATAACCGCAGGCAAAAACCTGAAAACCAGAATTCAGCCCTGAACACCTAAGCTTATTTGTCTCCTAGCACAACTATGTCTGTGTGCCTGCTGCTCATCTGGTCTGGCAGGATAAGGGCCTGCAGGCTGCTGAGCACATGGGCAGCAGTGCTGACAGCCCCCTCACCCAGAGCTTGGCTCCTTTGCTTCAGGTTCACTGGCTGCCCGATGCCAAGCATAGAAACCACGTCCAGCTGCTGAGCGCATCGACGGACGGTAAGATCCTGGTGTGGAGGGAGGAGCGAGATGGGCGGCTGATGGTGGCTGAAGGATTCGCCCTGGTGGCTCAGCAGATCCCTCGCAGTGCTCAGCTGAAGAAGGTGAGTTCATGAGTTTGGCCAACAGCTGTGCTCTGGCTCTAGAAACCGGACAGCAGGCCAAGCCTGGCACAGGAGAAGGACCAGGAAAAGCTCCTTTTTGAACATAAAGAGTAACCCCTGATCCCATCTCCCTCCTATAGTGAAAATCATTCCTTCAGAGGCTGGCAGCAGCCGAGGTTTTGCCATGGTCTAAAGTTGCTGGGACCAAGAAGAGAACTTGCTTACAGCACTAGCAATTCACACTGTAGGTGGATGCTGCAGGGGTTGAAGGCTCAGCGGTGCTAAGAGCATCGTAGCTGGTACAGGCTGTGTGGAGAACAACTCCTTTGGTCTGTGACGAGCTGGCTGGTGCTGCTCTGACTGCTTACCCACAACAGAAGCCCCCATCACTTACATCATGTGTTTGTTTTTCTCCCAGCTCGTGTGGGGAGAGGCGGCGGTAGGTGTGACATCGCTCTCTTTTTCACACTTCGATCCCCACGTGTTTGTTGTTGGTGTGGAAGGCGGCTTCTCACTCAAGTGCTCCACTGCAGCAGACACTCCAGCTCCCTGCCGGACAGGAGGTTCTGTTCCCCTCAGAGCACCAGCTGAGCTCGCCTTCTCCCCACACAGCGGGCCGGTGTACTCCGTCAGCTGCTCCCCCTTCCACAGGCAAGAGCTGTACACAAACACCAGTGCTGCACACTGGTTACAAGTTGTTACTTAGTTCTGAATGTACATTTTGCAGACAATACTGGGGTTTTGTGTGTGTACAAGTTCCAAACAAGTCTCACCTAGCGTTGGGAATCTAACTAACTGTTGAAGGAAAACCACTGCCCAGTGGCTGTGGTGAAGCCGCACACTTGCATACACTGCATGTGGTCAGAACACAAGTAAAACAAAATAGCATTTGCACCCAGCCCATGTAGAACGTTAGCATCTTCCTTAGATCATCCTAGAATACTGAAGAGCAATTAGAAGTTGAGGGGAAACAGCTGAAAATAGAGTTATTTACTGAATTAACACTGCCCATCGTGTCTCACTAGCAGCTGCCTGAATTCCACCCTGCCCATGGGAGAGGCCCAGCACCGTCTCTCCACAAAACATGCTGACTGCCCGGGTTTGCATTTACTTTGCATGAGACAAACAGTGCTAACAATGCCTGTCTCCAGATCAGCAGTTCTCAGGCATCTCCGGCCTACAACCCATCATCCTCAGTGGGCAGCGTGAGCCCTCATTAAACTTAATTGAGAGCACTGACAAAGCTGTGTCTCTGCAGACTGCATCCCAGAGTACAGCTTAGAAATTGCTGCTTTAGGAAATAGTCAGATAACTGACAGAACAGGAGCAGCATGCAGGATTGTGCTTCTTGAGGGAGTTTTGTTCTGTATCTTTGGCAGTGAAGCCCAAAACGTTGTTTCTTGCAACCCCCTCTACCCAGGAATCTCTTTCTGAGCTGTGGGACTGATGGACAAGTTCACCTGAGCTCCATGTTGCAGACACAACCCCTCATTTCTCTTCAGTTATCTACAAAATACCTCTTCTGTGTTCGCTGGTCTCCCGTCCGACCTCTGGTCTTTGCAGTGGCTTCTGGGGAAGGCAAGTAACTGGAGCTGCCTCTGCTGGCTATTAATTAATACCATTCAGTTCTGATCACCATATCCCATAAGCAGAGAGCGATAACCATTGCTTGTGCAGAGCAATGAGTACAACAGAATCATTTTGAACTCAAGCAAGATAATATCAGTAGTTATTTTCATCCTACCTTTAAAGCTGTGGCTCCAGCAGTTCACAGGGATATAACACAGCAGTAACTGAGGCTGAAACTTACCTCCAGCTTCCTTGCCTTTGACATTTACTTCTAGAGCTAAGAGTAAACACCAACTTAGAAAATTTCCCAAATACGTTTAGTGAGGAGAATGGAGATTACACAGAATCCTGCGAGTTGCCTTCAGGTGACAGCAGAATAAATGTGGGCTGTCTTACAGTGATGTCACCTGTCAAAGTCTAGACTCCATCTGAATGAAGAGCATCTGTGAAGTGCCAGACTGAGTAGGTAACATTCTGCATGTAAGGTCTGTTACTGTACAGCTGTAAGGAGTGTTTCTGTTTTATAGGAGATGTGCACCTGTTTGACTTTGAGAAGAGCTCCCAGAAGCCAGCTGTTTCCATGAAGCAGGCCGTGGATGAGTGCCCCGTGTACTGTTTAGAATTTAATACCAAGCAAACTCAGCTCCTGGCAGCAGGGGATGCTGCTGGAACAGTCAAAGTCTGGCAGCTGAGTTCTGACTTCACTGAACAGCGGCCCAGGGAAATGAATCACCTGGAGCAGCTGGCAAGTGAGCTCACAGACTGAGACAGCAGCACAGCAGCTGTAGGGAGCTCCTCACTGCTGACTCTGGGAAAAGCTGCCCATTCAACCCACAAAGCACCTAACTGTGACTACAGCTGGAGTTTCATCCATATGACAGAGCTGCATTTAACCATTAAACACGAGATGATGTGGTTCGACCAGTAACTTTTATTGAAGCACACTGCAATATGTTTGTCTTCCCTAAGAGTTTTAAGCTAAGCAGTTTAAGGTTACATCATAAAGTAACATTGATTATTGTAGAGCACAAAGAGAGACACATGCAGAGCTTATAGTCAGCAAACGTGAGCATGTTCTTTGTATCTTTTGGTACTAGTGTTTTGTATCAATTCACAAAGAGTGAACGTGTGAATTCTATGTAGTCATAGGCAGAAGGAAGTTCTCTGCCCTTGCCATCCATGTAGGGCTTCATGTGAGAAATGCAGTAGTCGGCTTGTTCCCGGGTCAGGTTCTGAAAGAAAAAAACAGCAAAGGTGGAGATGGGTGCTCTGGGGCTGCAGGTGGGGCTCTGAGCAGCAGCACTGCACCTCCCCAGGGGCACAGCTGGGAGCAGAAGCACCAGAACTGCGCCCGGCGTGGAAAGGAGCTGTTAGTTTGCACTTTGGTTCAAGGCTGGGAGGTCTGACCTGCAGCTTCCCACCATGGAGAAGACAGAACAGGTAACAAATAAGAGGAAGAAGAGCAGCCTCTTTATTTTTTTGCCAACTGATTCAGACAGGAAAAACTTGCTGTCTTGGCAGGGCAGTGGGAGGGAGGTTGTGTTCTCGGTGTTTAAGCACAGACTCAAGTTTCTCCTTCAAATCACTGCTTGGAGAAACACCTCCCTCCAGTCTCCCACATGATTATAGGAAAGCATGAGTTTCTGAGGAGAGAGACAGTGAATGCAGCCCTTCCTGGGCCTTGGAGCAGCTCTTGCTTTACTTGAGTAAATGCTTTGGCAGTTAAGTTAATCCTCCTCTTTAGGGCCAAGAAAGCAGATGGGCAGAGCTGTAACTACAGTTTCTTTATTTGCTGCAGGGGTTACCTCTGCAGGTTCAGAACTGGCTTAACAACAGCAACATGAACTTCCAAATCATTAGTGCTACTTTTGTTAACAACCTATGAACAAAACACCTCCCTCTGTTCCCTTCTAGAGGGCCACAAATGGCACTTACCTGGTAGAGCTCCTCCTTGGTCACATAAGGCTTCCCCTCTGAGCTGAGGGCACGGAAAGCACTCTCAATCTCCTCGCTGGATTTCACGTTCTCTGTTTCCCTGCTGATCATGAACGCCATGTACTCCTGCAGTGAGACGTGGCCATCCCTGCCAATGAAACAGCCAGCATGTGAGCACTGCTATCCCTTCGTACCACAGTGCACTTCTTCCTGAGAGAAGGGCTCTGACTGCTCTGGGAGCAGTAAAAACCTCAACGCAGGGAGGCTGCATCAACACCAGATCACTGTCCGAGTGGAATATCTTCTTGATAAATCTCATTCTTGCCTTTGTGAGAATTTTTTTGCACATGAATTACTGTGAAAACAGCCCTAGGGAAAGCAAAGCTCTCAGCCTCTAAGAGACTTTCCAGCTAACCCCCCCAAAAAGGTACTGATAAAATACTTGGCTATAGAAAAGCAGAAGGTCTGATGTACGTACCTGTTGGGATCAACAGTGTCAAGAATAGACTCAAATTCGGGGTCAGGCTCTCCTTCCTCAACCATGGGCAGGTCATAGCCAAGGGAGCGCAAGCAAGACTTAAACTCCTGGTGATTAAGACGTCCGGATTTGTCCTTGTCAAAGTGCCTAAAAAACACAAAACCAAAACCCATGTTACTAAGTGTTTAGATGCTGAGTATCATTTAAAGTTACACAGTGGGCTGACAATGAGAACCTTACAGCCAGTCCACCGTTCTGGAGAAGCGAGCTTGAATTAACAGACATTTCCTACCTAACAGTGTAAACATAAATTCTTTACTTTGCTTAAAAAACACCAAAGAAGGGCTGTATTCCCAGCTGGAATTCACTCTTGGTTCTACACAACCGTGCCCACAAGTGAGCATGCCTAGGAAAAGCTCTCATGGCTGTTGTGCACCCAGCCAGCAGTGGGTGTGTCTGGAGGCTCTGCCATCTGGCAGAGATCAGAGCAGCTCAATACAAAACCGGGCAGGCAATAAAGGAGCTACAAACAGAACAGCCAGAGAATCCTGTGAACAGGAGCCATCCACGTGCCAGAAATATCTCCCGAGTATTCCACTGGCATTCTTTCCCTGCAACTCACTTGAACATCATGCTGAACTCCTTCAGGGCCTCCTCTGTAACTCCAGTTGTGTTTCTGAAAGGGAAGAAGCAAAGTTATTGAACAGTTCCTAAACTGCAGAACTCTGATGGAATCCATCTGCCCCAAACCAGCACCCAAACCAGCAGTCTGCAACAGCTGAGGACGAATGAGCAGACAATACATCACATCATCACAGCTCAAAGGAACAAATCAGCTCCCCCAAAACATCACTGCTAATGGCCAATAGGAACTATTCCAAACCATGCTAACTTCATCCCCCTGGAGAGAGTTGAGAAATGTTGGGGGTTAAGGAGCTCTACACTGCAGAACACAGGAGAGACTCATCAGCATCACTGACTGCACAAGGTTTGCCTTCAGACAGACAGCAGTGTGTTATTGTTCACCTCCCCCCAGGCCAGGCACAGCACACACTGCATGGAGGGCAGGCAGTACCGAGCTTGAATCTGCTGTTCCAGATTGTGCTGCATTCTCATTCCCAGCTGGTCAAGCTGGTCCCACTGCTGCGCCAGCCCCACGGTGCTGTGCTCTGTGTATTTGTTGTCCAAGATAAGTGCCTCTTCCATGGCTGCTCCGAGGTCCTCAATCTTCTTCAGCTGGCTCCTCATAGCCCGGATCTCCTGGTGTTTGCGCTGGTAGGAGTGAGAGAGGAGAAAATCAAGGAGTGCAAAAATCAAAACAACAACAAGCAGCCTTAAAATGAACATTCATTTAGGAGGAAAAAGGAAAACTGCACTGGAGTGTTGTTTAATGTCTTGGGATATAAGCAGACATCAGATAAAGGTTTCTTCAGTATTCAAAATGTATAAAAATCAATTAAGATTTTACCATATAATTGCATGCAGTTTCATTCCCACCCCATGTTTCTGAGTTATCACTTGGGGAAGGTGCTTTACAGACAGGTGAGCATTGCTTACTTTGGTAGCTTCCAGCTGGGATTCCAGTGTTCCCGACTCCTCCACCATACAGGACCTACGTACAGAATTACAGTGAGACCCCGGACTTCTCCCATAAAAAAATGGCAGGTGGGGCTTGAAATTAACAGTCCTTCCTTACAAAGCCTTACAGCAGTATTGTTCTGCAAATATTTCAATGCTGGGTTAGTGTTTCATTTATTCTGACTCACTATTTCAGGCAGACACATTACATCTTGTTTAATTCTCATTTCTTTATATAGTTAATTTCTAGCCCCATTTGAAAGGCAACACGATCAGCAGTCACACTTCATGCCAAATCCACAGCACCCGCTTTGCTGGGCCTCATGAAATTAGAAACTTGGTGCAGTCCCACCCCGCTCCGCCGTGCCCAGCACACACACACCAACCATGAGGGATTCACTGAGATGGGCTGCATTGGAACTCTATAGAGGTGTGTTATTGGGGATAAAACAGGGAGAAGAGACCTCCTAAGAACTGCTGGTTTGGTTGGAAAGTAATCTTAGCACAGCACAATCACTGCAGAAAACCCTGGAGCTCCCCTATGTAGGCTGATGGAGAGGTGCCTTCCTGCCCCCCAACCCTCCCAGCACCCAGAGGAACTGAGGCAGTGCTGCTCCATTCAGCGCCAGTTCCATGCAGCCCCCCCTCACACACCAGGATCCCCGTTGCAGGGATGTCTCCACCATCACCTTGTAGGGACCAGCTAAGGAATGTCTCTGGTTGCTGCCCTCCTCCCCCCTAGGAACCTAAGCAGCCCTCAAGCTGCAGCATTCAGGGACCTCCATCCTCCCACTGATGGTGAGAGCTCACCGACCGACCTGTGTGTGGACAGCCCACCTGGGTGTGCCATGCTTCTACTGGTATTGAGGGTCCTGTCAGTAACTGCAGCTTTTCAGCCCCTCTAAAGTCTACCCTACATGCTTTTGAGGAGGGGATTGCAAGTGCTGGATTGCGCTGTAGCCACGGAAACACCCCGAACATGTGGGTGTTTCCCACCAACAGGGTTAAAGCCAGACTCAGTGCACATCCAGAGCCCTGAGCAGGAAGCTGGGAGCCAACCACGGGAGGGACACCCTGCAGGGAACACACCTCCAAGCATCTCTAAGCTGTGACAGTTAGTTGGAAGGAAAGCGAGCCTTGGAATTAAAGAGTGCATTTGAAAACCAAAGTGAGATAAGAAAATAAAGAGGAAAAAAAACCTTCCAGATAGATCATCCCCAACTTCATACTGATAGACACGAATGACACGACGATAGGCTATGCTAATCGAAGAAAAGAAACCAGGTAAATTCCAAAAAGGAAGAAGAAAGAACAGTGGACAGAACACACCCAAACACGGCCACTGCAGCATCACCACCTTGCAGCAAACAGAAGCCATTACTAATGAAATAAATCCAGAAGCTGGTTGCACACACAGGAAACTAACTGGTTATTTTTGTGTAAATCACACAAAAAGGATAAAAAAATGCATTTTGCAGTTAGCTCATCTACAGGTTCTACAAAGGCGTTCTTTCCAACTGCACACTCCTTTGCTCCCCTCTCCCACACAGCACACAGCCATCACCACACCAACTCGCTGCCTGCAGGACCCCTCTGCTGCCCTGGAAGCTCTCTGGAGCTCTGCTTTCCCTCTTGCCAAGGCAGGCCAAGCACAGCCGAGGGCTCTCTGACTCAGTCTGTGTTTGTAACCCATTCACACAGAATTAAGGACCGACTCTGCCTTGCGTATCAGCAGCCTTCTGGTAATTTGTTCAACAAAAGCTCTTGGCATGGTGATCTCCAGCCCTGCCCGGGTGGCTTTTAGTAAATGGCCCCTTTCTGTCAGCTCATTCTTGGATACAAGAACTCATCTACACACCAATTTACAAAGGAGCAGAAAATTCAGCATCCGTTCCAGGAAAATCTGCTCGGTTCCATTAAACTGTTCAGCAAAAATGGGGCAAACTATTTTTTATCTGGCAGGAACAGCAGAACAAGACACTGTGGTCATTACAGAGCACATAAGCAGCAGTTATCTGCGAAGAATTTCACCCTTTTATTATGAAAAGCCATTTATCTTCGTAAGAAAGGCCCCTGCCTCCTCTCCAGCCCTTTGCACGGCCGACAGCCTCTGCGCCAGGCCCATGCAGTGTTTGTTAACATTTTACACTATGTCTTGTTACAAAGCTTCTGTTGTGTTGCAGTTTTTTTAATACTGAAGAAATGCAAATGGACAGACACACTCTGGGAGGTTTTGGCAGTCTGAAGGCAGTTAAAGATTGTATTGTTTCCCTTCTACTTCCTGACAAATCACCAACCAGCATCTTCATTGGGGGATGCAGGACAGGAGCTCAGACTGCAGGCATCCAGCTGCCAGCCAACCTGGGCAGGTCTCTGTGTTCCTGTTAGAAGGTTTTCTTTTCTGCCATCAAGAATAAAATCTCAGCAGGGTAAGCACCTCTTCCACAGTATGGCCAATCAGCAGATTAAAAAGTTCTCATTTGTGTATTATGAAGTCTTAAAGAAATTTCAGCAAAGCCTCTTCCTAGGAACAGATCTTTCTCCTCCCAGAACAAAACAGTCCGTATTTTGGGACTTTAATCATTCAGAGAACAGTCAGAATAGAAAATCCATTCTGCTAAGCAAATCTCTGACTATTGGAAAACTGTTTTAAAAGCCATGTGAAGATGATCATTCTGTACTCTCCCACATGTCAGAGTAAGAGCCTTTCCTTGTGCGAGTGCTCAGATAGACGAGGAGCAATCTGATGCAGTACCTGTCTTCCTAGCAGCTGGCAGCCCAGCTAATGCAGGGGGGGGGACCTGATGGTCCTCATGGTCTCCTCCAACCTGAGGTTTTATGATTCTGTGAACAGAAGTTAGCACTTCCATGGGATGCCAGTGGCTTCCCACTCATAACTTCCTCTGCTTTTGACTAGGAAATAGTTGGGCTTTTATCGGTTTATTTGTAATCCACTCCAAAATCTTGTTTCCTGTGCACCTCAGCTAGATTGCTCTTTTCAAATAAAAGGGGTTTTGGTGTGGCTTTCACAAGCAACACAATGACAGAAGAAATCACACAGACAGAGCAGAACACATCACCATATTTTGAAAGATATAAAATTCAATACTAACCCATCTAGCAGGTAAGTCCTGTGGAATGTGAAGATCCAGACATCAGGCAGCAGGACAGAGACAAGACAGTAAGAGAGGGACAGATTTGGGTGGGAAGTAAACATCAAAAAGTTAAATCATTTAAATTTCAGTATTTCATGAAGACACATACAGAACTATTTGTAAACACACAGAGACAGAGAATCACAGGATTAAATGAAAACAGAACTCACCACACAGAACTGGCTAACAGCTCTGTCCCCTGTTTTCCAGAAACATGCTCTTCAGTTCACTGCAATTCTCAACCCTGAGATTTTTTATTTCTACAACATATGTTTAATATCTGCTCTTTCTCCCCCAGCATGGATATTATCAGACAGCACCCCAGAGAAGTGCTTGCCTTCAGGTTCTTATCACAATTTCTTTCTCTGTTGAAGTCCTAGTGAGATTCCTGATGTGCCAGTGAACAAAGAGGCATTAACAGAAATGCCAGGAGCACTTCCTGCAGGCTGCTCCAGCTGTCTGTTCCCCACCCCTTTCAGCTGTCATGCAGGCTAGTTCAGGAATAATTGGAGGAGGGTCAAGTCCTGGATACCTGGTATCACTACAGAAACATGAATTCAGAAGCAGGATCACTGCTACAACCTGGTGTTTCAGAGCTCTCTCTTCCTGTGGCTAATGGGGCTTCCCTCAAATCCCAGTTGTAGGAAATGAACAAATTCTCAATAGCTGCTTTTCAACAGGAAATATTTACAACTTAGATGGACTGAGCAGACGTAAGAGGGATACAATTAGCTGCACAATTCTCTAAGAGTTGCTCCTGGAAAGACAAACTATACCTTGTCTCCTGAATCCACTGGTGGAAGGCATTAGCATGCTGAGCAAACTCCTGGCGCAACTTGTCATTTTCTTCCTGCCTTCGTTGCTCCTTCTGCAGCTCCAATTCACGCTCCTGAGGAACAAACAAAAACAGTTTCAATCAGGGAAATAGGTGGATGGCTTTATCCCATAACAAAGCAAAACCAACAGTACATTCAAACACAAATCTAGAAGTCAAAAGACTGAGGACTCAAAAAGTGTCCTCCACAGCTAACTTAGGTTAAGACCGCAGCGCAGAACATTCCAACCAAATCCTTGAGAATTAGAACTGATGCAACCATTACTTGACTGTATAGCCTGAATGTGAAACTTCCTCTACAATCAGGATTGAGGGACATGTGCTTTGTCTTTGAGGAATGAAAGATCATCAAAAAATCTGGACAACAGCACAAGCTAATGAATGTTTTAATTTGCTCCCCAAATTTGAGAGATTGCCACTTCTACTGCTGTGACAAACTTTTGTATTGATTATCTGGCAGACAAATTCCAAGGAAGACCTGAGAGGTCATAAGCTATGAGAAGCAGCTCTCCAACTTGCCTTGATAATTTTCTGCAGATTCCTCCAAGTTTCTTCAAGAGCCTCCATAGTAAACCAAGTGTATGGGTTGGAGGCTACACGGAAGCTCTTGATCTGGCGATCAAGTTCTGCCAGCTGGTTGAAGTCAGCTTGGGCAGAGCTAAGTGATGAACGGAACGCATCGTGGGCTTCTCGCAGCGCTTTGATTTCTTCCAGAGAATTGCAGCGCACAGGATCTGTCAGGTCCTCTTCAGCGTTCTCAAACCAACTGTTGAAGGCAGAGGCCTTCTTGGCAAAGGTCAGGAAGAGATCCTCAACCTTGAAAAGAGAAAATAAACTGGTTGTTCAATTCTGTAATGCAAATATTCTGTATGAGATTATCTGAAGTTAACAAGCTCAAGTAATAGTTTGCCTTTATTACTCATTTCCTGCAAGTATATAAAAAACTTTTAAGTCCTCTGGATCTCCATAGTCATTAGTTGCAAATAAGAAAGCTGCCTAAGTGCCGAGTGTTGTGCTGTTTTTCCTCCAAAGAAAACATTTAGATTTTTGTATCCCCGTGGTTTGGTGACTCACCTTTCTGAAGTGCTCCTGAGCCTCCAAGAGTTTCTTTTTCCTGGCTGCAGAATTAGCAAGTAGCTGATTCCAGCGTTTCATCAAGGAAGCGTGCCGAGCCTCAATGGCCTTTGATTGGATATGTTTGGCTGCCAGTAGCTGGTCTTTCAGAGCAGTGATGTTTGCAATTCCCTCCTGCTGGAAAGCCTGAAGTCCAGCATCAAAAGTTTCCTGAAGCATTAAAAAAAATATATTTTATATAGAAATAGATGCAAGATTATGTAAGAATTGTTAAATAAAAACAGAAATATGAATACCAAAATCTGGTGTTAGAGAAGTGTTGACCTGTTTCCTTGATCACTTACAGATGGAAGGCAGCATCAGCACTAACCTGTTTGGTGAGTAGCGTTTGCACAGAGGAGAGGTCACGGCCATAATCATCTGTCTTCAGACTGTTTTCCTTCTCACCTGGAAAATGAAGCACGTTCAGTAAAAATGAAAACACCTCTATCTCAAATTCTCCCTCAGTTCCAAATTCTGGTCTAACAATTATCTCACAAGCATCTATCAGGTACAATACCACTCATTCCTTTGGGTTTATGTCTGCTTACTCTAACAAAGTAAGAAGCTACACATTGAGAAATGGAGGTGCATTTCAGTTTCTTTGTGATAGCATACTGTGCTCCAACACAGAACATACCTATCCATGACTCCACCACGTCTGCTTTCCAGTTGAACTGGAGGAAGGCAGAATTCTCATCCAATTTGGCTTTCCTCTGAGCTGCAGCTTTCTCCAGATCTGACACCTTGCCCTTGAGGCCCTTCATCTTAGCAGTAATGTTCTCCACATGGTGATTGTTCTACATATCAGGAAAAAACAACAACAACCCTTAAGACTTTCCAAGGTATCCAGTAAGAGGGTGACAGAGCAAGGATTTTAGCCAAAAGAGTTGGTTCTCAATGTACAACATGAACATGAAACAATTGGTTAACTGAAATTGGTTAACACCAATTGCTTGTTCAGCTGCAAAAAAACTGAATAGAACTCTTTTCAAAGAGATGACAAATCAGTCCCAAGAGCAGAGTAAGTCTATTTTGAAATGAAAATGTTTTGGGCAGCTTTTGAAGGTTTTTCTTTACCAGTTTATGCTGACCTTTTTAATGAGATCCTCTCCATTAGAACAAACATCATTCACTCTGTCTTTGTGGACAGTAAAGTCAGTCTCGAATGCTTCATGCTTTTTCAGCAAGCCCTGCAAATACAAAAATAAATCAACAAAAAACTTCCATATTTGAAAAAAACAGTTACAGCAAAGGTTCACAAAGTTCTCATCAATGATGATGCCATGAAATCACCGAAGAGCCAACAACTTCCTTCATACCTGGATAGCAGCAAGTGTGTCTCCATAATCCTCACTGGCTACCAATGTCATTTTCTCATTGATCCATGCTTCCTCTTCCTCAACATTTGCTACAAACTGCTGGTACTCCAGAGACTCCTCCAGACGCTGCCCCCTGCATGGGTAAAGAAAGGTAAAATTAGCTGCAGTGTTACTCTACAGCTTTTAGATGTAAGATGGAAACGAATACACAAACAGCTGAAAACCTAAGAATGTACAGAGATTGAAAGCTAACATACATCGCTCTCACTTCTTTCTTTTTGGCCTCAAAACCTGCAGCTACTGAAGGATTGAAAGGACTCTCTCCCAACAGCTTCCATTCAGAAAGACATCCTGCTAGCGGACTTAGGTCAATTAATTTCAAGTTTCTGTTTTTCAGCTCGTGCAAGAAAAGACTGATAACAGCACAACTTCAAGAAAATAAACAAAAAACCTACCTGTCATGTTGCTGTTGAGAACTATTATCACTAAAACTCTTTTCAGTAGTTTCATAGAACCTATTACATGATACTATTGACTAACTAACCATATCTAAAAACCTGAAATTCAATATATCTGGTCCTTACAAACCCATGTAACTGCTTTATTTAAATTGTATGTTACAATCTCTCACACACCGAGCAGCTGCCAGCTGTTTTAATTCTTTCCAGTGGTCCACAAACTGAGCCAGTCTCTGCTGTATCTCCTCCTTCCCAATCGTGTTGTCATCTGAAAGCTTCTTGCCAGTGTCTAGAACACCCTGCAAAGCAAAGAAACAGCTAATTAATAAAGTATCATTTGCTCTTTTCTTAGGCATTCTGTTTGCATGCTTATAAACTAATTATTTGCTTTCACACTTGCTGCAAAGAATGACAAAGAATGGCATTCTTTATAAAGCAATCTGTCAAGGAGAGAGGTATTCACCTGGATAGCAGGTTCATGGGCAGCTAATTCTGCTTCCAAGCGCTTATGTTTCTTCCTAAGGTTCTGCACACCAGTCAGGTCTCTGCCATAGTCCTCTGAGCTCACCAACAGTTTCTTCTCTCTAAAATCAGGAGAGAAGAAATAAAAAATTTGAGAATTACTTGCATAGACCAAATCTCACAAAAAAAAAAAAATCACTGCAAATAACAAAATGCTCTTCACAACACAAGTCTTTGTGCTGTGCATGAGGTATTATCAAACAGCAGCTGGCTCCTGACACACAAAAGGAGAATGAGTAGGGAGAAGAAAGGAAAGGCAGAGGGTCTATCATTTCTCTATGAAGGAGAGCTTATCTGCACTGTTTTCTAAGATAGCTGCATTTCAAGAAGTTTACCTGCTGTTGTTCAATTACTATTTTTAATTTTCCACAAGCAAGACAACAGAATTAGTCTAATCTGAATGATTTCTATGAAGTTCACTTCCTTCAGGGACGTAACACCAATGCAGAAAGGGCATTAAGTTCACTACTACAATTGACTAGAACAACAACAGAAGTATTACTTCAGACTGAAAAGTAAGGTCCCAATTTCTTCTGTGAGCTTTCCCAAAGAAGATTAATCAAATTGCAGCTATCTGGTTCAAGGCTAAAGATTGCTACTTCTTCCAGCACAGACTTTTCCCTCTTGCAGTTAGACCGCAGAGCACTGTAGGTAAGAAGTCACACCCAAACTGGAGCAGAAGTCATTTTGAATATAGATTTCCTTGACTAGAAGGCAAAGGTGACTCCTTGTAGAGACACACACTTGTGTTATAAAACCATACTACGGAGCGAACACTGCTGGCAAGCTGACAGCAAGCACCTGCTCTCATGGCAGAGCCTCAAACTTTCCAAATACGCACTTGATCCAGGACTCCTCATCATCCATGTCACGGAAGAACTGATGCAGGCGGTGGGACTCGTTCAGCTTTGCACGGCGGGCAGCTGCCATGCTCTTGATCCTCTGGAAGCGCCCGTTTATAGTTTCACGTTTATCCTTCACTTGGGAGGTATCGAAAGCACTGCTGGTCATCAAACTGTCAGCCTGGCTGTTCAGGTCCTTCAGCCGATCCTGGAAACGTGGAGAAAAGAGGTGTGCATAAGATTGTCTTGTCATGATTTCTACACTGACATAAACATAGAAATCTAACTACTGTGCAGAACCACACATGAAGAAAACATGTTTCAATGTATGACTGCAGCTCTGAAGCAGTACCTGCAGAATTTGCCAACTACTATGATTTTAATCTGGGGAAGAGGAGGCTGAGGGGAGACCTTATTGCTCTCTTCAAATACCTGAAAGGTGATTGCAGTGAGAGCAGAGTTGGTCTCGTCTCACTGGTGACAGGACGAGGGGAAATGGCCTTAAATTACACTAGGGTAAGTTTAGGTTGGATATCAGGAAAAACTTCTTTACAGAAAGGGTTGTGAAGCACTGGAATAGGCTCCCCAGGGAAGTGGCCGAGTCACTGTCCCTGAATGTGTTTAAAAACCATCTGGATGTGGTGCTCAGGGACATGATTTAGTGGAGGGTCGTTAGAGTTAGGGTAGTATGGTTAGTTTGAGGTGGATGATCTTTAAGGTCTTTTCCAACCTGAGCAGTTCTATAATTCTATGATTTATATTCCAAAACTGAAAGAGAAAGCAATACTTCATGAGCAGATATATCAGCTTCCAGTAATTGGTGCTTCTTCAGAAGGTTGTTAACTGATGCCAAGTCCTTCCCATAGTCTTCAGATGCCAACAAAGCTTCCACCTAGAGGTGGGGAAGGAAAAAGGGAACAAAGAACAAGCCGTGTCGTATTTTCACAAAATACTGAAATTATACTGCCTTTGAAATTATATAAATTATTTCCTTAACTTTCTACAGTGAGGTTAAACCTTTGTCTCATCACCTGTTTAATTTTTTTTAGAGATTCAAGGCAAACACGCTCCTTCTCACTTTGTTTACAAATAACATAAAATACGTTCACAAGATTTTTAGCCTTTTCTAATGGTTGCATTTTCAAAAGAAATCTACATTTAATCAAAGGTGTATGATATTCTGGAAAATCTAAAATCAGCAAAGGGATTAAAAAAGCAGAAAAACAACTCCTGCAAGTAAATAATCCCCATCTCAGTAAGTTACCTCTGAAAGCCAGAAATCAAAGTCCTTGATGCCAGTATTGAAATTCTGCTGTTTATTAGCTTCTTTCAGTTTCTGACTCTTCTCTGCTGACTTCTGGACCAGGAACTCCCATTGGTCAGCCAGGGCAGCCAGCCGTGCCTATTGTAAAAATGGAGAGGACAAATGCTACAAATGAAAAATGCAAGTTCTGATAAATGCAGCAGCTGAATAAGGCACAAGTTTGGCTGCCAATTCCATACAAACTACACAGTAACTATTTAATGCTGCCTAGCTATAATTCAGTTCAAAAGTCTTGTTATAGGACCTGAAAGTCTCTCTCTCAAAAGTGAAGTAAAATGACTGTTCCTATTTCTACTGCATAGCTGAAACAGAAACATTTCTATAAAACAAGATTTGTTTGTAATGCTTGTTTTTCTCACCCAGTTACCCCAACTCTTCAAAGCTGAATGTAAGCAGATATTCCGAGTAGATTTGCTGTACTTACCTTCACAGCATCCTCACTGCCAGCACATGCTCCTCTTTCAATCAGAGAGTTCCCCATATCAATGACTCCACGAATCCGATCTGCATTGGCATGGAGCTCAGCTTCAAAGGCTTGGTGCTTCTGGTGCTTGCTCTGCATGTGAGAAAAAGCACAACTGTCAGAAACTGCACAAAGGGCTCCTACATTGTTCTCATGGGCCGAGAGGAGAGCATGGCTGTTGTCTACAGTCTGACCTAAAGAAGTTCTCCCTCAGTAAGAATCCTCTTATTAATCTTGGTAAGCATCAAGCTTTGACACAGCAGAACTTCCAGTGAGCTGATGTAGATAAATCAGGCAATGTCTTCTGCATTTTACAGATGCCAGTAACATTCCTTGCACTAACCCTTACTGTTTCTAGGGTACAGCTTTTCCTGTACGGTGCCATCACTTCCAAAAGGCAGCAATTATACAAACTCTAAGCATGAACATAAAGAGACAATTCTTCTTACTCCTACAGAAATTTGTGAAGCTACAATTTCTATTCCTAACCAATACACAGCTAACACAAATCAATGCTGCAATCTGACTTACACATTTTGATATCGTTCAGTCATACATGATCACACTATACATTAAAATTCAGGATTAACAACCCAAAATTCTTATAAATCTAACTATAAAATATTGATTTTAAAAGTTTTTCTGAATTGAGAGCACCATGAGAACAACAGGAGCTTCGAAGTGGAAGGAAATACACAGATCTCTCTCATATACACATGATAGATCCACCCACCAGAAAGAGAAGAATAGCACAAAAATGACACAACAGAATTTATGAGTATTAACTGGAAATGCTAGTAGCATTGGACATGGGTATGCAATGCCCTGAGAGAATGGAATGAAAGGAAATGTTAGACTAGAAGTAAGAAATGAAAAATACTACAGCGTTGGCACGAGAAATTCTGCATGAACTGCTTTATTTTAGAAAGTGCCAATCCTGACTGCTGAGATTACAGAAATGTATCCTTCAAAGCACTATTTACCAACAAGTAAAACTCAATTTAAGAGCTGCCAATTGCATACCTTCATATAATTACCATGAACAACAAATCCAAGACGAGCATTTGCTTTAATATGAAATGCTGTTTTTTTTTTTTTTTCAAATAAGAAAAAGGATATCTAACGTACCACACCCTAAAGAAACAATTATTCTCTCCTTCTTTAGTCCAATTCCTTCCCTCTCTTTGTTGTCTTCTCCTTTCATATAACCCCATACCTTTCTATGTGGTACATATCTTTTTCCAGAGAGTTACTTCTATATTATTCTCTTCTACTTCTCTTGCAGTTACTGCCACAAGAGGTAAGCACATCAGGTCTATCAGTTTTATTAAATTCTCCATCTTCAACATTTGATGTTGAAAGCCTAAGCTAACAGAGCTGATGTTTTGTATCAAGGGTTATGTCATCACCACTCCAGATGCAGAAAGGATGACAGGCCTAGCAGGCAGACTTCTGAAAAAGGAGGCTAGCTACCCACTTCTCCAGGAGCTAACTCCTACAGAGAAACAAACAAACAAAAATCCCCACCCAACACCCTGCACCCCTTATGCACCACAAATTAAACAGATCATGCAGAACACCTGCAAAACAAATACAGAAATAAATGATGCTGTATGTGCATTAATAGAAAAGCCACATCCATAACATGAAGACTGATAGCTGCACCTGAATGAAGGTCAATAACTAATAGAAAACAAAGAGACTGCATGAACTGATGGATGGAGCAACAAACTGCAACCAGACCTTGTGCTTACATATAAGCTATACAAAGAAAACAAATTCACATACCAGGGCTAGTCCAAACTACTTACCAGCAGTTTGGAAAGCTATAAAACAGATTGAGAGAAGAAGTAGTTCAGTGCATTCATACTACTTCATAAGCCAGCATTTCAACATAGGAGGTAACTGTAATTAGTCCTTAACATGAAGAACGAATAAGACTTTATATTTCAGAATGTAGGGTGGAGATAAGACCCAAGAACTTAGTTTCATTATTCTGTTAGGAGAAAAACAGAATAGCTACTCAGCGGTACCTTCAGGAAACTTGCTGCTGCAGATACCACATATCTCACTAATTATGTACAAAATAATTACTAAGAGACTTCCACTTTGGGCCTCTTTTTATGCATAATGAAATTTCCATTTTCTCTATGTTAAAGGAAGATCGTGTCCTACATGGTGGATTATCCTCTCTCACCGAACACGAATTTCTCTGAACACATTCTTTCAAAACAGAGCATTCTTTGTGAACCTAAATACCTTCTTATGATTCCTAAGCTGAGAATCATATTCACCTGGATGTTTGTGGGATCCTTATATGACTCATCACTTGCAGTTTGAAGCTTTTCACTGATCCAAGCTTCTATTTCATCAACATCACGACTGAACTGTTGGAGGGTCTGAGATTCTCCCAGCTTAGATCTCTTCTCAATCATCTGAGCTTTCAGACGACGCCACCTGTAAGCAATTAAATACACGCATAGAATGAAAAAACAGGGCTGCACAAGGCATTGCATTTAACAGCTTAACAGTAACAGTGATGCCAAATGGCACTCTTTCACAGCTGCATCCCATCTAACAAGGCAATCCATGTACCAACCTGTCCAGAACCTCATTGCGCCTGTTAGCAATGACTCCTTTTGCATAATGATCAGCAGCGATCAGTTGGTCAGCAAAAGACTGCAAGACAGCAATTTTCTCTTCCTGTTCAAAAGAGAAGCCATCAATTAGGAGAACTGCAGTACTTCAAACTACATCAAGTGATGAGCAGGGTCTGGAATGGAGTTTATTTCCCACTAAGGATGACTATCTTCTACAGGACTGGAAAGATCAACTTCACAGGAGCTTTCACCTGCAGCATTTAGGAAAAGAGCATCTTCCTGACTTTTAGCAGTATGTAAATGTCAGCAGTTTTCTTCTCAAGAAACTGACAATACACCTTCTTCTATTGTAATAAGTAAGTAAATTTCAAGTCAATAAGAGATATATGCAAACACTTGCCACTCTTCCTACAGCTTATTTGTAGACAGTGAAATACAGCTGTACCTGCATAAGGCATTGCTAAACTGCTGCTGCAGATGCCAAATGGCTTTAGAATGAAACTTGAGAAGCCACGTGTGGTAGTAATTCATTTTGTTAACAAACCACATCAGAAAAGATATTTTCTCTTCAATTCAGCTACGCCCCTCACCTGGACATTGATTGCCTTATCGAAATCTTCGTGTTTCTTGATGAGTGCCTCCACGCTGTCTAAGGAGTCTCCTTTATCTTCTGTATTTAGGAATGCCTCTCGGGCAGCCATCCAGTTTTCAGCTTGCTCACAATCCCGATGAAACAGCTGGGGAGGAAAAACTCCAAAGTATGAGACAGACAGACCACAAACATCACTCATCATTGTAAATGAATACATATTTACAAAAGAAGGAATTATGTTTCTTTTTAAAAATGCAGCAGGGTACCTGTAGTTCTAAGCACTGGTCTAGCATCATTCTGCGCTGGACCCAGGCCTTCTCTAGGTCTGTCCGTTCTTGATCTAGAATATCCAGTTTCTCCTTAATCTCTGGGCTGGCATAGTGTCCACGAGCCAGAAGCTGCTGTCCAAATTGTTCAAATGCCTGGAAAGTGCCAGCCCGTGCATCTATTTCAGTGCGGTGTTCCTGCAAGGTACAGAATTTGTTATTTAAATAAAGGACAGAGCAGCAACTGATTAATTTTTGGAACTGTAAGTGGAAAGTGTCAAAAAAACATCTATTAATGTTTGATACTCACTTACTATCTTTCACATACCTGATGCCTTTCCAACAGAGCTTCAGCTCCAGTCACATCTTTTGCAAGTTCATCTGAGGAGACCAGACCCCGGATTCCATTGATCCAAGACATAAGGTCTCTGTGAGCACAGATTAATATAAAAATAATTCCCTTCCTCCACTAAAATAAGCTAGAATAGGAAAAAAGGTCCTTTTTCAATCCCTCCCATGAAATACTCCTCCGAAACACTGCGTTAGATATACTCTTCTAGTAATAAACCAGACAAACTGGGGAGAAGGGGGATGGACTCTTTACCTGAAATCACTGAGGAAACGCTGCAGGTCATGAGAATCTCCAAGCTTCTCTTTGCGCTGGTCAGCACGTTTTCCCAGACTACTCCAAGCTTGGTTCAACTCAGTACACTTTTCTTGAAGATCTTCAGCTGATTCTGGATGCGACTGGATCAGACGCTGGGCAGTTTCACCAAGAGAATTCACCTAGAATAAAAAAAAGAGGAAAATAAACACAAAGAAGACAAAAATAATCCTTTCTACAGTGCAATCACCTCTGCTAGATAAAAGGAAAGCTTCTGCATTTCTCACCCTCTCATCCTCACCTTGTCTCCAAGAGCTGCCAAGTCTCTCTCAAAGCCTTCATGCTTGCGCTGCAGAGCTTGCACACTGGCCAAGTCATGTCCATAGTTGTCAGTATTTAATGCTTGATTCTTCTCTTCTATCCATTCTTTTGTTTCATCAGCATCTCTGATTTGAATGGAGGCAAAAAGAGAATTAAAATGGAGGCCACACTAGGATCTCTGTTACCTACTACACCTTCTCTTTTTTAGAATGCTCAAGTAGTTGATGGATCTATTAAGCTGCAAGACCGAAGTGAACTCTGGCAAAATAGGACAGCAGTTCACATCTCCCAAACCCTCAGCAGTTCCATGTTCCATATTAAAGTTTTTCTTTTTCTAGGCAGTATATTTAAAAAAAAAAAACTTGTTTTGCGGGTAACCCACCTCCCACTGAGCAAATTGAGGGCTGAAATATGACTTGTTAGGTCCTGCTATCTTTTAGAACTCTTATAAACAAAGTATTTTACTGAAATAAGATCAGATACGATATAAACATCCCACCTGTGGAATCTCTGGACTTCATGAGCACTGCCCAACAGCTGGCTTCTCTCCTCTGCCAACTGCTGCAGAGATCTCCAGCGTTCATTCAGTTCCTGGAACAACAACAAAAAATAAAACCCCATACTGATACTGCAAACCACAGTTCTATAGCACTTCTGCATAAAGAAACTCCTGTATGGCACTGAAGCTTTAAGACAAACAGAAAAACTTAGTATCTAAGGGCAAGTTTTGTTTACCATGCTTATAAACCCCTTTCTTATTTTGCTGACATCTGTGAATGTGCCAACTACACCTTCTCCATGTCCATATCCTGATAGGTAATTTTTCACAATTCTACTGAGAAAACTCACAGCAGTGCTGGAAAATACTGATAACAGCTACACCTGTATTATTTAGACAATGCAAGCAATTTTTACCAAGTAGTCAATATCAAATGAGAAGTTGAGACTGGACTTCAGTGAAAGTGAAGGTTACTGTTTCTGCTTAATTCCAGAGGGAGTACAAATTCAATTAGTCTAGTTCAGAATAATAATTTTAAGGGCTTCTCCTGACATGGAAGAACAAATAATTCGATGTATATAAGATGATTCTGATGTAACTTGAGAAGGAAATGCTATATGTTAAATAATTCTCTTGATTAATTTATTCAAAATGGCTTATAAAACATAATGACAGACAAAGGCTATGGAAAGGAAGGTGAATTAGTTTCCAACTTCTACATAAGGACAGGAAAAGCTGTACTGTTACCTTGATTGAGTTAAATGTTGCCACTGTGTGTACCATCATACGTGCAGACTGTGTGAAAAGGCAGAAATAAAAAAAAACGTTGCATTAAAGTCAACTTCAATCAGAGCCAAAGTTAAACTGAAAGAAAATTCTTCATAAAAAAAATAATCCATCAATTGGCCTAAGTTAAAACCACAGACTTTGTAAAATACAGCTCTATGAAATACATGTAGGAGACAGAAAACAACAATTATCCGAACAGTTTCACTTCTGACTGAATCAGCTATTAATTCAAATACTTCTAGAATACAGAATGACAATAAAAACTGGTGAAAGCTAATCAGAAAAATTATCACCAATTCCTCACAACACAATCTCCTTTTATATAATGAAAGTAATGTTGGATAATGGTAAAAATATTCTGAATATTTTGATGCATCAGTAAACAGTGGAATACAAAGATATTGCATTCAGACAGTGTATTCCTTGCTGAAGGAACATTGGCATTAGTGCCTTTGACTTTCAGGAATAAAAACATTTTTTTCCCCTTGAAGTATTACAATAAATAAATGTAATACTAAATAAATGGGGAGGATTTTACATCACTGGTCCTGGTAATACCTATAAACACTGGTATAACAACTATGATTTGCTTTGATAGTATGAATTCAAAACAAAAGGAAGTTCCCCTGCACAGGTCAAAAACAGACTGCCAGCAAATTCTCTGTTGGGAATCCACTAAAATGAAGAATTTTCATTTTGGCAACAAAGAGCAGTACAGGATGACAACTCATCTGTATTGACAGAGAACTGGCATGTAAGTATATGATGGCAAATTCCTGCTTAATGCTCTGCGAGTTTTTGTAACACACTTGCTGAAGTAAACAAGCAAAGTGAAGTGAAATTCATTAACCCTAAGTCAATATCAACTCAAAACACTGGTTGAGAGTAAGACACCTCTAAAGTCATTCCCTCAAATCTTAAAGAAAGAAAAAGAAAAAGGGGAGGCTTATGAGAAGGTGCACAGTCTACTAAAAAAGCAAAAAAAGAAAAGCAAAAAACCCAAGAACATGTGCTGTAGTTTTTGTTTTATTTTATCATGGATTCAGCAACTTACCTTCCAAGGAGAGGCTGTCTTAGAATCAGTTTCGTCCTGTTTAAAAATGGAAGAAACATCTTTAAATACAAAGCAAAATCTGAAACTACCAGAAAATGTTTAGAAATTGAGACATCCCTGTGTTCCATCCTTAACAGCATAAATCAATTTTTACAAATATGTATTTTTGTTATTTTGGGTTATCCTGCTCAGCACTGATTTGTGATGTTGAGTACAATACCCAGTAAATGAACAGATCTAAGAGATAATCCTTCTACATCCACTCAAAATCATTAATGAGTTCCTTCATGCAAACAGATTGCAATCATGGCAGAACTTCTACATTCCAAACTGTTAAAAATTGCTACATGGAAATTAACACTTACTTTGGGCATCATTCCATAGACTTCCTGCAAAGGAAAGAAAAACAGTCTTGTCATTTCCTACCAAACAAATTCATATTTTCTTCCAGAAAGAAAAATTCCACTGTTTTTGAGAAAGGGAAGACATGCTTTGAGGCAGCTTCTTCTATTGGTCAGTTACTAGCATGTCACAAAGCCAACAGTACTCTCACAACCTGCATGTGCAATAGGAATGGGAGTTTCACACTTATATGTGAAGAAGCAAAGCTAATTTTAAAAAGAAACAAAAAAAAAAAAAGGAAGAAAGAAATGGTGCAACTTGCATTATTTCAAAAGAAACTGTTCAAAGGTTACCCTCGTGATGGCCATACTACAGAACAGGCACTGTGTGTCTCTAATCAGACAATAAACTGTAACAGCCAGAATGTTACAATGAAACACCAAGCAGGATAGACTAAAGAAAGGAAGGAAATATTTTACTACTTAAGAGCATTAGACTAAGTCAGAAAAACAAGCAGACCTGGTGCTCTACTGCTTGCACTTCCTCTGCCATCAGCCCTTCAGACTCCAGGTCATTTGCAACCTTGTTTATATCCTTCAGTCGTGATTCATTAGCTTTTAAATCCTGCAGAGAACAGTTACATTCACAGCATTAGCATTCACATGGGCTAAACATGTGGATCAAGTTGGAACACCAGGGATGCCAAGAAGTACAGTTTGATAACAGCAGGAATTTAGCATATTCAACCTTTACAGTTATCATTGAATGAAGAATGTGCTGAGAAATCCCAGCTATCAGTGCCAAGTGTCAATGTGTTAGAGAAGCACACTGTCAAAGCTTTCCATACACAATCTGCAATGGAATACATGTTTGAACTGTCAGGTATACAGCATTACCAACATAGAGATCAAAAGTTGTCATCCATACTGCTGTAGATAAGTAATCTAAAAAGCCAGTTTTGAGAAGTACTTTTACTAAAACAGTCAGCAAATAGACTGACAGAGACCTTTCCATCAATCAGAAAGGGAACTCAGTTAAAAAAACAACAACAAAAATAAATGGAGGAGAACTTGCATTTAAATGTTATTAGATAACACATTTTAGTTTCAACCATTAGCTTTAAAAATAACAAATAAAAAGACACCACCACAAATCCAGTAACTGCTGTCATCTTCACACCTACACTATTAGGCTGGCTCAAGTTGTGTTAGCCAACTTCCAAGCTATAAGTGTGATAACATGCACAGAGCTATCAGGTCACCAGCTTTTCCACTGTTAGAGTCAGGCACTGCTGCATTTAAGTATCCAGCACCTTACCAAAGTGGATGGAACAAACGTGTGTGAAAAGTAATTCCTCCACCTCAAGCAAAGAAATACTAACAAGTGTTGCAAACACAAAGGGGAAAAAAAAAAAATCAAAAACCTATTGGCATTTTGAAGCAGACAACTATTTTTATCTATCTTGTGAAAAGCTCTAAGGCTGAAAACTAAAACACATTTTTCCTTTCAACAACAAGAACAAAAAAAATATAGCTTAACTGAAGGTTATGTGTTGCACAAAATGGAATTCTTCCAGAACTTGGCTGGTACTTTTCTGCTATGCTCAGATATGAAGAATTAGCACACAGATTACAGCATACCTTCTGAAAATCATCAAATTTCTTCTGTAGCACCTCCACCTGCTCCAAATCAGCACCCACTTCCTCATTAGTGAGTGCAGCTTCCTTCTCATTGATCCACTGTTGAAGCTCATTAGCCTCACGGAACAGCATAAACTTTTTGCAGCTTTTTTCTAGCATGCCTTTACGTTTTTCTCCCAGCTCAAGAAGGGAATGATA
The DNA here is from genome assembly GCF_987193195.1 of Phasianus colchicus. Taxonomy (NCBI): domain Eukaryota; kingdom Metazoa; phylum Chordata; class Aves; order Galliformes; family Phasianidae; genus Phasianus; species Phasianus colchicus. The sequence goes on along the minus strand of NC_143454.1, from coordinate 7,443,911 downwards.
CCTGGAACAAGCAGAAAAAGAAGGCAGGAGCAGTCAGATTGCATTGAGCAGAGTCACAGTCATTAAACAAGTTCATGTAGCACCAAAGATGCTGGAAGTGCCTGCAATCTACACAATGCTACTCTACAGAATGACTTAGTTCAGGATCAGCTGAATGCAAACTGTGCACATCTCTCCTTTATATGGGTAAGCACACTAAAATGAGGCCTCCCACATTTAATGCTTCAGTGGGCAAAGGCAAATCTGAATCACAGCTCAAGGCTACAGCAGCACTACAGTGCAGGAATGACTGCACAGGATACACAAAGAAAAGAGCTAACTTTGTGAGAATATTTTCCTATAGCACATGAAGTCTGCCATGAGATTAAACACACTAACCTGACAGCTACTGGACACAAAATGTCTTATCTAGCTATGGTTCAGTGCAAAATCTGCTGCGTGGTTAAAAGAGCTGTTATTTCTCTGATAACACAATTATATTCAACTAGAAAACATTAAACTTGTTTTACATGTGCTGCTTGTATACATCTGCCAGAAAGCCTTGACATCCTGGGCTGCAATGCCTGTATATCCAACTGATAAGCAGCTCTAAGTCTCTTCAATAGCTGAGACTCTGTGGTTTCCCATCTATCCTGAATTCAACTGGATTTCAGGAACCAAGAACCTTTTGTATGAAAGGGCAGCATTCTAGCTTGACTTGCATGAGCTACTGCATGCAGGAAAACACTTTTTTAAAGCCTGACTCAACTGCGGATGTTTGCTTCAGCATAGTTTTAGGTACTGAATACTTGGAAAGCTCATAAGAGGACCTGGGGCAAAATTCTACCAGAAGCAGACATTTATGTGATGTTATATATAAAACGGATACACCAAGTATATTTATTTATATAAACAAGTAACTGTATCTGCACCTCAGAAAATGCAATGCATGCTTTTTAAAGAAAACAGTCTAGATATCACTGAACCCTCACTTGGCAAGTCAAATCAGTATAATGGAAAATGACACCATCACCAATCTAGCAGTGCCGACGTGACCAACAAGATAAGCAGCTGGCAGGATGGCTGGCTGTACACAACACATGAAACACATCACGACACACTCATCTAAACTAAAAAAACACACATTGCAGAAATTGCTTCCTTTGTGTCTCTTTGGAGCAGCCTTCCCAAAGAAAGAAAGAAACAAAGAGGATGAACAGTGACAGTACAGAGACAGCATGGTTTAGAAAGGGCTAATCCTACTCACAGTTCTTCGACCTGTTTCATACGCAGAGATACACTGCCGACTTCCTTAGTTATGAGAGTCCTGCACAGACAGAGGGAGCACAGCAAACGCATGCAAAAAAATTAGTTAGATTAACCAAAATAATGAAAGCAGCAGCTCCATCCATGGGTTGTCTGTGGTAGGAGATGGTTAAAAGTTCACATTTAAATGGAGAAATTTAGATGTCATTAAGAAGCAAACAAAGCAAATCAGACCAGAGTGAAATTCATGGGAGGGAACCTCAGCAGTACAGTTGAACTCTCTCTATAAGGTCTCCTCATTTCCTGATCATTGTGCCATTTGATTTAAAACCAAAGGATGGCCCCCACTCCTCTGCTCTCAAATAAGACACCTCTAACAGTTCTTAAAAGTTGCAGGCAAGCCCACAGAATAGTTACACATTATTAAAATCCTGAGCCATCCTTTCTTCTAATTGGTATAAATTACCTTTTTAGTTTGGTTTACTTTAAGTCCTAGAACTAAAGCTATTAATTATTGAATGACATTGTAATAACTAGTGACTCAAAACAACTGAGTAGAAAGACATTCTCATGTAGAGTAACTACGCAAACAGATGGGAGTGTGCACTGAACTGTCAGCTCTGGCTTCCAAGTGGCTTGATAAGAAGAGCTGGTAGCTCACAGCTGTCACTGACAGCTTGAACTAATCTATAACTACCATTTGCCTCAGGAGGTTGTTACCAAGCAGTTGTGCAGTTTTCTGCATTTGCAATGGCATGTGTGTTCCTCTTTAATAAAAGAGAAAGAAAGTAGGTTTTAACCCATGTGATGGCACTGCATTTCAGGAAAAAAAAAATCCTACAAAACCAACAAGCTGGTGCTAAGAGAGCTGCAGCTCCTAAGGAGACATCTCCAGAGGCAGCCCTATAGGGAGGGTACTGTACTTTTGCAGCCAAATTTAAGAAAGCTTTTCAAAACAGATCACACATTAAGAAGTGACAACTACAAATACAAGAGCTGCTTAGGACAGATATAACTCACAAACAAGTTTAAGTAGTTAGATACAACAACAAAAGGGACACGTATAATACTCAGGTCAGACAGTAAGTTGAGCTCAAGTGTCATGAATTTTACAGTTAAAAAAATGGAAAAAGCAACAGGAATATCTGGAATAAGAATGATTCAATATGGTGCTCCTAGTAAAGGAGCCCCTCTGTTTTGCTCCAATTAATTATTCCCTAGCAGAAGTGGCATCGACCTAAACTTAGGGCACGTGAGATGAAGGCCAACCCAGCAAGCACTGGATGGGTGTCATATCTCATAAGTTACATCTTACTGGTTGTCAATTTGCTCCTGTCGCAATGCTATGCTGCCTTGCTCTTCCAGAAGATTCTCTCGGGATGCAGATTGAGCAGGATCTAGTTTTTTCACATAGGCAGCTGGTACAAAACCCTGACGATCATTAACTTCAACCTTCCACCAGTCCTGTAACGAGAAAATAAAAGTAACCACTGTGAGGCAAACACAAAGCATTAAGTATGCTGTGTACCTGAATGGTGGCAAAGTTAGAGGTTTCTATTAATACAAGAAAACAAGAGTTTGTCCTTTTTATGGAGGTCATTTCAAACTGTCTCTTGTAGACACCCAGGTTTTGCTTTTACTTCTCTCCTTGTGTTTGGTCAGAAATTCTTCAAATGAAAGGAAGTAAGTTTTGTTGCACACACGTGCCCTATGGCATACGGTGTTTATGACTTAGAAAAAGCTGGCAGCCAGAAGGGAGTCATAAGAGTGACAAGAAGTATGCTAAAGTGCTACATGGGAACACAGACTGAATGTGCAAATGCTTTAAGGAAAAAACACACAAAACCAAGTAAGCCAAGCAGCTCAGCAAACTGGCAGGCAATAGCATACCTTGTTGGTGCTGTTGAGCAGGGTGAGAATATCTCCTTTTTTCATAGTCACCTCCCGAGGACTCTTCTCTTGGTAATCATAAAGTGCCAGCACAAGCTCTTTTCCAGTTTCATCATCAGTGGGAGCAACTTGTTGCTAACAAAGAAGGCAACAGAAGAAAAATGAGTAAAGATACAGAAACTTTTGCATGGTTATTACAACCAAAGTAGCGATCCTAAAAAATACTTCAGCCTTAAAGGTACTGTAAATGCTCTGAAGTGATTCCTGTTGAAATAAACGTAGCACAGATGGACTTATTTTAGCATTCTTGGGCTCAAACATTGGAAACAATCACACTCTTCTGTTTTCTTCCCATGTAACATAGCAACATAGCAGTTTGTTACAATTATGAAAAGATTTTTTTTCTTTTTTTTTTTTTAATTAGAAAACTAAGTGCAGTCTGCAGTAAGATCTCAAAAGCAACTGCTGCTATTAAGCTTGGTCTGTAACTTCTGCTGACCCAAGAATTTCAGCAACATGATTAGCATCCTTCCTTACCCTGCAGGACTGGGCCTGTTCCCTTAATGCCTGTATGCTACTGCCGTAAGCAGAAAGATCAGACATCAAAGCTTCATGTTTCTTCAGGAGAGCCTGAAATCAAATGATAAAAATAACATGTACACCAAGCCATTTTTACAAATGCTATTTTGCTTAAAATATATTCTTGGGCTCCATACACAGGGAATGTGGGTTCATCAAAGCTGCCAGACCTCCGACTCTCATGAGAATAGCTACATCTATTTATTCACAGGTCTGAGAGCTGTCTAAATGCTTCTAATCCTTTTGCACGACCTTATCTCAGAATCATTCTTTTCTTCTTACCAGGAAGGAGTACCAAGTATTACTCCAGAAATAGAGGTAAGTTTCAAAGAATACCTTTAAACTGCAGTTAATTTCAATGAAATGTCAGTCAGCAGTGTCTGGCCACAGAAATATACCTGTATAGCAACTTCTGCATAAGAAAATACTTCAGAACTGATGAAGTACTCAAAGCTAAACTCATACTGAAATACAACACTGCAACAGGCAAGAGTTTACTGATATTTACCTCGGTATACCATACAAATTCTCTATAGTATAGTGAATACATTGAACAGCAAAATGACACATACAATAATAGCTAGCATACAGGAAAAAGAGCCATTGTACTTTGATTCCGAGTCAAAATTGAGCTTGATACAAAAATCAAGCTTAATTTTTTTGTAAGAATCCTTAAAATAGCAGAGCTCCTTATTTTCTCTGCTAATGAATGAAGTCCTCACTCTGTTTATGCAAAAGTAATCCAAACAGTGTCAAATACCTCAGCAGAGTCTTCATCCTTTCCATAGTCTGTGCTGCCTACAATGGGCTCCTTCTCCCTCATCCATGATTCTGCCTCATTAGCGTCAGCAAAATACTGCTGAGCTTGCAGAGAATCCTCTAGATCCTGTCGCCGCTGAGATGCCTTGGCTTTCAGAGAGTCCCATTTTTGGTTTAGCTCATTCAATTTGATCTTCACATCTTCAGCAGCAAAATGTCCTACGTAGCAAAAAGAGGAGACTGAAGGACTTAGAGACATAAATAATGGAGACTAAAAGGTCACCTGTACTTCTTGGAAAAAAAAAAAAAAATCACAAAAATTAGAGCTGTTTAGATCTACATAGCCTATTTTGACTGCAATAAGACAACCATATTTTAGTTTGTCCTTTCGGTTCAGAGAGATTGTACCTGTCAATTAAACTGCTCTGGGAATATTTGAATACATGTGTCTGCCAAGATCAGGTGAAGGTCTGTGAAAATGGTGACAGGTTCCCATCAATGAATCTATTTTTATTTCCAAGTGAAAGAATGACTAGAAGCTCATCCTCCTTGCAGGTACCTATCTAGTTCTCAGACAAATCAGTCAATAATCTTTAATGGTAGAAGGCTAGAGAACAAAGTCCTATACAAAGATTCCTGGATTTCTGAAAGACAAAAAATTAAGAAATATTGAGACATACCCTCTTCCACCATTGCATTTCCTTTCTGTGTAACTGCTTTAATGCGGGGTTCATGGCCTGCAATTTCTGCTTGCAAAGCTTGGTGCTTCTTTAGTAGGTTCTGGACACCAATTAAGTCCTTGCCTGAAAAACAGAAGACAGTTAACTGGTTTAAGTCTGGTGACTCAGAATTCAAAATATCAAGGAAGCTGCAACAAACATCAGACAAACTTGCAGAGTAAGTACTACCACAGAGCACTGCAGAAAATTGAGTTACCCAATGAAACTGTACAATTAACGTAACAGAATATTTAAAGAACCATGGGTAAATACGTAAATGCAGGCAATGCTAATTGCAGTAAACATTTTAGAATTTTTTTTTCATAGAGAACTTTCTATTAAAAACGTAAGTCATAGCAATTCTGACACCTAAATCCTGCAGGTATCAGAATGGACCAACCTCGGTTTGTTGAGGCTGCAATAGGTTCCTTCTCCCTAATCCAGGTCTCTTCATCCTCGATGTCACGGAAAAGCTGCTGCAGGCGAAGAGAATCTGCAAGTTTCTGCTTACGAGCTACCATAGGATCCTTCAGAGCTTCATAACGAGCTACTAAAGCTTCTTGTTTCTTCTTGATATTGTCAGCATCAAAGTGCCCAGCATCTTGGAACTGGCGTGCCTGGATGGTAATGCCATCTATCCGATCCTAAAATTAATTTAGTAATAGTTTTATGTCACAACCTTTACAAGATTTCAGGCTTTCTGCTTGATGCAGTGAACGTTTAAAGAGTATTTTCAAGTTTAAGCAAGTAAGTTACATTGTGGTAGAGGAAAAGAAACTCAGCTGCACGCTGTCAGTGCAGTAATAACTGTTGATAAAAATTCTATCCCTGATTACATTCAGCAGAATATGTAAATTGTATTTAATCTGTCAAATTCATACAGACAAAAGAGTTTTGCAATTTCATTAGCTTTACAGATGTGCCACTCTAAACAAACCATTTCAGTTCAGATTTTTTTTTCTGATAAACAAGCTGTGAAGCCCAAACATACAAAACATGAAAATACAGATTCCTACTGTCATCTGATAGAGTCTCTGGAGTGATTATTTTCAAGTGAGCACATCTCAAAGGACAGGAAGAAAAATTATTCCCCTCACCTGATGGGCAGCAACATCTGCCTCTAGCAGGGCATGTTTCTTCTGAAGATTCTGAACACTGGTAAGATCTTTTCCATAATCATCAGAAGCCAAGTGACCCTCTACTTCATACAGCCACAGCTCAATGTCTTCTACATTGCGATTAAATTGCTGCTGTTGATTGGCTTCACGCAGTTTTATACCTGAGAAAGACAGAGTGACAAAAAAATGATTTAAATTTTCCACTTCATTTAACTCACTTCCTTGTCTTTTCCCAGCTAAAGCCTCTAGAAAAAGCACTTGGATTCCTATGATTAGATCTTACCTTTGAGCTCAGTGGCTTCCAGAAGTTTCTTCCACAAGCTGATGACTTCATTCATGCGAGCTGCCACCTCATCAGATGCGTAGTGATTGACATCAATCAACTTCTGGCCAGCTTTCTCCAAGGCATCAATACGACTCTGATTAGCAGAAAGCTCTGCTTCAAAAGCCTGATGCTTCTGAACTTTACCTTGCAAGTTCGATGGATCCTACAGATAAAAAAAGTAAACTTTCAATACAGAATTAATATATGTAGATCTCAGAAGACATTTTTAAATTAGACGACACTTATATGCATGCCAACATGTCACAAAAGGAATTGGTGCCACCAATACATCTTTGAAATCAGAACATTTAAGCTATTGATTAGCATGATTACAGCATGACGGGACAGGGAGAAATTGCAGTTCTTCCTGTTGTCATTAATACTGCCTGCTTCAGCAAGATCTCTCTGATACTGCTTCACATCATTGTACTGATTATATTAAGCTTGGTATTGCCTTAAAAATACTCTGACTCTGATCTTTGTTTTTACCTTGTAAGCCTCGTCGGTAGCAGTTTTCATTTTTTCATTAACCCAACTCTTTAGTTCATCAGAGTCTCTGAAAAACTGCTGGAGATGGAAAGAATCTGCCAGGTGAGCACGGCGGTACATTGCTCGTTCATGAAGAGCATTTCGGCGGCTCAGCAGCTGAAAAAAAAAAAGAAAAAGAAAAAAATTAAGTCAAGATTTTTTTTTTTTTTTTTTTTTTTTTTAAGATCTTCAGTTTATAAGAAAGTCTACTGTATGCACTGAAAGCTCCAGTGATTTATCCCATGAAGCAGTCAATTAAAATAATAAAGCAGAAAACCTGCAGACTAAATCTGTGCTAAATACTTACAGCATCTCTGCGTGTAGCAACGTCATCCATGGCATAATGGTTATTCTGAATCAACTTAGTAGCAAACTCATCCAATGCCTGAAAGTGAAAAGATTTTCCATTTATTTTGTGTAATAAAAACTGTTTGTTCAGGTCTAGTAACAGTAACTTAATACCATCCTCTTACATGTGTACAGATGACCATTTATCAAAATCCACCTCTTCCCCATGCTGGTGTGCTAAGCAAGGAACTGGGTTATTCAGCTGGTCTGAGGCAGCAATCAAGCCCTATCTTAGCTTTTCCACTGATTATTTTCCACAGTGAATCATTCTGCAGAACAAACCACGTTCTTCTCTGTCAGTCCCCACCAATGTTGCCTCTCCAATCAACTAATTCATTCATTTCTCACTTCTCTAGTGACGACCCAATATAAATGCCTTACTGTGATTTTCTCCTCTTGAGCACTTAGGGATTTCTCAAAATCTTCATGCTTCTTTAGAAGAGCCTCCACGCTATCCAGAGAATCACCAAGGTCTTCATTCAGCAGAAAAGCCTAAAGCAAGGCAACAAACATCAGTGGATTGTTGTTTGTGCCCTCAGCTTCTGTGATTCTGTGATTCTCTTTCCTACCATACGATTGGAAAGGAAGGATGATAATACTGGGATGGTGTTCCCTATACACCTCTAGCAGCCAAAGACTCCAAATAATTATTTTTAGTTTCTTCTTCAAACAGTATTTCACAAGAGTTAAAAAACATAAAAGCAACACGAGGCCAACTTGCCCCAGCTCACAGTTTAAGTATTAGAAAGAAATAGTCATTGTAGCATCTTGGGTAGCCACGTAACTAACTGCACAGCACCGTAACCCTAGTGCATGTCCAGTGGTAGGCAGAGTCACTGCCACTAGTAATTAAAAATGGTTTGTGCCTACAGAAGATTGGCATTAATGAAAATCAAACTGGAGAGTTCAAATGCATGCACTCACTTCTTGTTTGCTCATCCAGTTGTCAACTTGTTCAGTATCTCTGTAGAAAAGCTGCAGATCCATGCACTGTTCATACTGTTGCCTGCGAAGCTCCCATAGTTCTAGCAAGGCAGATCTTTCATCTGAGAGGATAGTCAGCTAAGGGATTGGGAAAAGGAAACACTGTATTTAACAGACTGGTTCGTTTACTTCTCAATGTAAAATCAAGATGGAAGTCTGAACAGAAATTGTCAGTCTTAAAAGCTCTGTAACCTATTAAGATGATACTTCGCAGCTTAAAATCTTAAGAACTTCTAAATTAAGGGACACAGAAGGAAAAAAACATAATTCTTTAGGAGTTGCTCTCAAGTTGCCCAACTTACCTTTTCTTTAACTTCATCAGAAGCATAGTGCCCAGCTGCAAGCAAAGCCTGGCCGGACTCATCAGCAGATTTGAAGCTATCCTCGTGGGCATCAATTTCTCCCTATGAAATGGAAGTGAGAAAGTTATTTCCCACAACATAGCTTACAACAGAGCATCAAAATACTACTAACTGAAAATAAGAGATGCAACAGCCTGGAGAGTTTGAAGTTTATCACTGAGGTATTTAGATACATCGTGCCAAACAAGAAAACTAGATTCAAATGCATCACCTTGTACTGCAGATAAGGAAAGTATAAATTCATATGTTAAACAGAAACTAAGGATTGGTTTCAAGCTGCATTATTAGTTAGAGCAATTCCTCATGATGGAGAATTAAAACAGTTGTTAGTCCAACTGATTGCTATCAGTTCTAAGTATTTTTGATAAAATATTATCATAAGCACTTTTAAATAGTTATCAGTATATCTACCTGCAATCAAGAACAACTAAGTAAAAAATCCTCAAATAAGAACAGTGAACCGTGTTGTACAATCCAAGGATGCAGTGATATGACATTAGCAGCCCTGAGTCAGAGACTGTGTCACACACACAATTCAGTCAGAGAGCTGCTGACTGGACTTGGCTAGCCATTATACCTTATGTTCCTGATGCCTGTCTAGAAGGGCTTCTGCTCCAGCCACATCATTGGCAAGCTCATCAGCATTTATCAGAGCCTTCATCTCAGTTACCCAGCTGGTGAGGTCCCGGAAATCTGCAAGAAAGCGCTGCAACCTTATGAAAACAAGAGAAAAAATGTTTGGGAATCATTTGCTTGCATATTTTCTCAAGCCTTAAACCAAAGGTAAAGGTTACAAACACGAAAGCAGTTCCTTGGATAAAAACAAAACAATGCAATACCAAAATGCAATTAGAATATTAAATAATTTAAGTTTTCTATCTAAAAGAGTCATTTAAAATTAGGAAAACACTACGTTTAAGAAGCAGAAACCTTTCAGTGTTCCTCCAACATATGTTTTTCATATATCTTATATAGATAGTAAAAGGAATGTTCTTAGCTACAAGTCTATACGTTGAAGACAACAGAAAGCAAAAGACAGTTCTCAAAGCATTTCAAGACAGCCCAGGGCAATGCTTCTGTCACAGCCATACCAGTGTGTGTGGGGGGAAGGACTGACAGAAAGTTTCAACTGCACATGCCCCAGCCTTAGAACAAATAAATTCTCAGATGACTTTCAGCACATTTTTACAGTTATTGCCTTTGGCACATGTTTAACACTTATCAGGAAAAACGATCAGTTTCTGTTTCCCTTTTAAACTGAATATGCCAGTAAAGGCAAAGTAAGAATGATTACTTGGTGCAAGATTTATGGTGGTGAAGACATAAACAATGTGAGGGAACGAAGAGCAGAAACAAAATACCAGAAAAGACAAACTAACCACCACATTAGGCTAAGTATCTTATCAGCACAGCTTCTTAATAGTGATCTAATAGTTTAGTTTTCATAGAGAACCATGCAGGTACAGAAACAAGTATGGATGAAAACAAACCCCACAGCAACAAGGCAACTGCCACAGATGAGAGTAATATTTCTTTTAGTCTGGGACAGTACACCCAACAATATGCCATACTTTAACTCTTAACAAAATCACAAAGATTCCACAGTGAACAGATTTATAATATGCACAGTCAGATAGCATTTTGGAATGCAGACATCAATAAAAAGTGAACTTGTCCTAAAAATTCAAGGTGTCTTCATAATTGATGTGTATTCAGAGAATGACCAAGAGCTTTAAAGTATTTATATAAATAGTTCTTTTTACAAGAAGCTGATGTAAAGTATCATCTGGTGACTAAGACAACTACTGAAAACACCAGCATCATCTCAGACTTTTGGGTACAGCCTCCCTTTCTTCTATTTCACACAGTCTTATATCAAATTTGAATATGGAAGAAAGGAAGAAAAAAAAAAAAAGCCATTCAAGCAATTCAGTACTCCTACCTGTAGGAGTCATTAAGGCGAGCATGCCTCTCTGCTGCCAGAGTTCGGATCTGCTCCCAGTTGGCAATCAGTTCCTCTCGTTTCACTTGAATTTGAGAAGCATTTATTGGGTGAGACTGCTGCAAACGGTCAGCTTCTGCACAAAGGGCCTTAACCTAAACCCAGACAGTCACAAACACCGCATAAGCTTCTAGCCTTTTAAAAACAGGTTACCTAGTTTAACTAGTAGGTAAAATGCATCTCATACGAGTACCTTATCCTCCAAAGCTGCAAGATCTCTTTCCAGGCCTTCATGCTTACGCAGTAAAGCTTGCACGCTGGCCAAGTCTCTGCCGAAGTCATCTGAGGCCATCAACTGCCCTTTCTCCTTAATCCAGCTGATAGTTTCATCCACATCCCTTCAAAACAAAGCACAAATTGAGAGTAGTAAATCTTTTAAGGAAAGCAGAAGAAAGCAGGATGTTTTCACTTATTACAGACATACTTGCATTGCAAACTGTTATATAAACACTGCGGCTGATGACAATAGAAAACTAACAAACCAAAGGCACCTGAAATGATGTGTATATATTTTTTAATCCCTAAAAGCATTCAAATGTACTGGCAGGCCATTCTTCAGATGGTGTCACTAAATGGAAACTACCAGTCACTTTTCTACCCTAGAACCCTCTCCAACTTCATTATAAAAACCTCAAAATAATAAGCAGCAGATAAGATCGAAAGACACTGCTCAAAGACAACCACCCAACCCCCTTCCTACCCTGAACAACTGGACTGACATCTAGCCAGCAACAACAACAAAGAAAAACAACCTCTTTAAAGGCTCATGTAGGATAGAACAGGGGAAAGCTCTCAAAGTAAAGACTGGGAGAACTGCCAAGCAAATAATGAACAGAACTTCCAGGTGTTGAAAACTTAGAACAGAATGACTGTTTTCAGAATTCCCTTTGAACAAGTTTCTCAGTCACGAGGAAGAGTAAAACAAAACCAGAGTGGTAGCCCTTCTCACAATACTGTGTGTAGCTAAAAAGATCATCAGACATCTAAATACAGATATGACATCACTTCAGCAGATCCAGCCAGAATCATACCTGTTGAAGCGCTGAACTTCAGCTGCCCCGAAGAGTTTTCCTTGCCTCTGCTGGGCAAGCCCCTTAAGACGTTGCCAGCTTGCATTTACTTCATCCTGTTTGGACTTTATAAGTTCCTCCTCAGGGTGTTGTTCCTAGTAAGTAAAGGAAAATATGCCATTTTCAGATGTTCTATTCTATCAATTGAAAAAACAATGTTTTCCAAAAAAATCAATTTATAATCACTGCACTTTCCAAAAGATCTTTCAGTTCAGTAGTTTTCCTACAGTGTAAATATTGAATAGTCATGCAGCAGTCTCTCTACGAACTATCTAGTCAACAGGAAGGGGCCAGTAAACAATATACTGCATTCTAGAACACAATACATCCTGCCCTGTCTCCACCCATTGAAACAGCCAGGAATCTAAACACATGTGCAGTATACAATACAAATCTCCTATCAAACTGCAGGAGTGGGGAGAGGGTAGGGAACATTGGAGACAAAATGTTGCTGATACATCACACCAGGCAGGAGAGATATTCAACATACATGAACGTTTACCTGGATAAGTTTGCCAGCAAACTGGTTCACTTCATTCACTCTTTCCTCATGAGCTGCCAGATCTGTTTGGAACTCTTCAAATTTCTTCTGCAAAACCTCAACATGCTCCAAGTCCTGTCCAAGCTCTTCTGAGGTCACTATTGCTTCCTAGCACAATTCACAAAAAAAAAAAAAAAGTATATTTCAGTATAACCTAGGAGAAATCATTACTAGGAAGCAAACTGGACGAATTAGATTTTAAACTACAAACTTTCTTACTCCAAAACATGAACCTCTCCCACCCAACACTTCTCCATAATTACAGAAAACATCCTAGGTCATTATAAGCATTATCTTTTCATCTTTATTTTTGTTCAATTTCCAAGTCATTAAATCAATTCCATTATTATAGGCTCACTGTTCTGTGTGTGATGACCAATGCTACAACCATCTAAAATACTGAAACAAAATATGCTTGGAAAAAACATATTTTTGTAACAAGAAAATAATTGCCCATGCAGTGTCTGAAATTTATGTTTTTCAGTTACTCATGCATTTTGTTGTAGTCTTCTGACACAAGACCTATTTATGAGAAGTGCACTGCCATATTCTTTAACAGTTATGCAGGGTTTAAACTTTGAACCCGCAGTGACACAAAACCAAAAGCTATCATTATGAAAACCCAGATGATCATTTTGTGGCTTTTTTTTGAGATTGTGGTTTGTGGTCTCTTTCCTCAGAGTTCAGAGAATTCACAGCCAACAGTTCTCTTGCAGAAAAGTGTCCTTACAGTGTGCACCTGAAGATACTGCAATCTTAAGTAATTATATACGCAATTCTGTACACACAGCTTGCTGGTTAGGCTGGCCACTTTCCCTAACAAATCATTTAGAACATTTATAACAAAAATTTTCTTTTACATGTTGTAGATTTCCCTTACAAGAAACCTGAATTTGATTTCTATGAAAAATATGAAGTTCTTCCTAGAGTAAAGCCCAGGGTTGATTACATTTAGCTGTGCTCTCCAACATGCAGAACTTCCCCTTACTCTAGTTCCCATTTTTTGTGGCTGCAAAAGGAAGAGAGTGGTTTGCATACCTACTGCTCACGAATAACCTAAATAAAATGTACCAGTAAAATGAAATGCCTTTAGAAGTTGTCTTGGGCTACCTGGACTCCAGCTACTATACAAAGCTGGAAATTTCCACACAGATAAATCCAATTTCCCAAGAAGAACACAGCGAACATAGGTAATAATGTACCTTGTCATTGATCCAGTCCATGACATCTTCACACTCCCGTAAAAACTGCACCAGCTTCTGTGCTTGCAGCAGCTTCACTCCCTTCTCTCTCATTTTTTCCAGTAGTAACTCCCATAGTCGATGCAGCTCCTGCAGACGAGTCTGGAACAACAGGATACTGATATTAAAATCCCATATCAGACAAGAACAAATCTGTTCCCTTCCTGTTCCTAGGATGAGTTTTTTTCCACTGTGTCATGCTCCTAAATCTTAATAGACAGAGAGTGAAAGTATCTCATGAAATCTTCACCTCCACTAATTAGTTTCAGTGATATAAAATAATATAACAATATAAAATTAGAAATTACTTAACTGAATATTTAAACACTTATTAATTATTGAAACCATTATACAGTTATATTCATAAAGTGAAGTAAGCATTTTGAGACATAATTGGACCTAAATTCTACAGTACTGTGAAGTCAGACCCAAAAACTCCAGTAAAGCACTGACGTTCCAATCTTTTAAAATTAAGTCAACTGCCAAGATACAGATCTTGTTCTCATTTTGGAATATATTTTTATTTAAGGCCACATGCTTTGTGTCAGGTCAAATTTGTGTCACTTCACAGTATTTTCACTATTTGTCTTAGCAGCAGTCAGTTAATATATTTAGCCAACACTTTAAGTATTACAGTACTTAAATGCTAGAAACAGTTACTAGTTTTAATGTTGAGTCTCTGTGGCTGCATTCTGCCTTTCAAGACATTTGGGAGCAACTGTAAATTTTATAGACAATAAAAAGAAAAACCACACTCCCACACAGGCACACAGCTTGCAAAACAGGAAAGTATCTGCTCCACCCATCACCTATAAGGCTTTGCTCATCTAGATGTGAAACCTGAAAGTCACGCTAGAGAAGCTTTTGAACACCCAGCATGGGTGGATACTTATGTAAACCTTATAGAAAATTCACTTAGGTAGGTTTCAAGGGAAGAGAAAGCTCACACTACTCAATTTTCTACTGTTGCCCCAAAGGATAATGCAAACTGTCAAGCAAGGAAGACAGAAGACATGACAAAAAGAAGTTGCACTGCACAGCCAGGAGTTTCACCTACTCGTATGTGGGACCCAACTTGGGTGGCTGTTACTATTGGGCGCTGTGCAGTCCTGTACGGCGTGAAAGACTGAACCATTAAAAAACAAGTTATCACTCCAAGCACAACACAAGTGAGGATTTACACTGAGCAGCACAGCTAAGAAACATTATTATTTAAGGTCACTCAATCAGCAAGTTATAATGTTCTACTTAAGAAAACAAATGCAGTGGTTAATATTCCTAACATCTGGTCTTGTGAATTGGCTGCTTCTTGATGCTGTGCCTTTTTTGGGAAGAATCATAAGCATCATTCATCATTTGCCTTGTGACTTTCAACACACATTGGAATTACTGAAGATTTTCCAGGCCAAGTTCCTGAACTCTGTGGGTAGGAAGTTCACTTATGAAGCAGATCTATGAGCTTGGTGCTTAAAGTCTGTAAACGTTCCATATACAAATTCTCTTGTGATTTCACTCAGAGTAATTGTAGCATTTTAAAATGTGTTCTAGAACACAGAGTTATGCATGTAACCTACAAAAACTGTTCTAGAAAAAGTCTGTAAGAAGAAAAAAGTTTTCAAACTTACTCTTATGGTTTCAGATGCAAAATGGCCTTCATTGATCATTTGATTTCCAGTCTCATCCAGCTTAACAATAGCCCCTGAATTGGCCTGCACCTCAGCTTCAAAGGCCTGGTGCTTCTGCAGCTTCCCCTGCAAGTAAAACAAAGAACATGGCTGAGATTTGGTGCACAGCTCTCCCCTACAAATCCCTGCATCAGGATTTTTCACTTATTTTTTGCTATTTCGTACTGAAAGCAAACAACACAATAGCACAGTTGAAGTCACAGTTGCACCATGCTTTGTGAGCAGATACAATTTAGGTATGTCACTGCTCTGTTTGCTCTCACACACCTGAGAGTTTTAACATCTGAAAATCCATCTCTCACACAAGTTTGTTTTCTTCAGATATCTTTTATAGTGTTTATTCACAGAGCCCAACAGATTTTAGGATTAATCCAAGCTGGTTTTGCAGTACATTGCACTAACTTTTTCTATATTGATTTAGTATATAGTCTGCTATCAGAAATATTCCAATCATGTCAGCAAAGACACAGTGCTCCTGGAGAGCACTTGGCAAGGCTGCATGTATTTGCATCCAACTTTTTTTCACTGCTCTCAGACCAAGCTACGCTTATGCATTTGTTCCTACTCCAACTGACGTGGTACATCCTAACATTAACAGTACAGCGCCATAAGACAGCAGTAGGACTTGCCTGTAAATTGCTTGGGTCTTTGTAATTTTCATCAGATGCTATCTGGAGTTTCTCTTGGATCCATTTTTCAAGCTCATCTGCATCGCGCTGGAAGAACTGGAAGCGATAGGAATCTTCGAGTTTTTGGCGCCTCAGAGAAGACAGTTCCTTGAACCTGTGGTAACGGTCCAAAACCTGCTGACGCCGTTCTTGGATATCTTCTGCTGTTTCCAACACTTTTACCCCACTTGGATCCATTTTCTGAAAGCCAAAAAACACTCAGTTAACATTTTGTTTGTATTTTAAAACAAAGGTATGAACAGATCCGTGAAAGAAGAACCTGGTTTTCGTTTGCTGGTCACTGATGTGCATTTCTTTCTTTTAAACTCAAATGTGGTTTACGTACAGTAAATGTATGTAGGTATGTATATAGAACACAAATAAATAGGAACATGTAGCAGGAGATCATGGAAAAAGAGCATTTCCAACAGCATTAAACATCTACTTGTCTTGGAAAGCTATGGCTACCACTGCCTGCCCAGCAGTATGAAGGCCATGCCACCCACAGCTCACCATGCAAGCATGAAATCCAGATTGTAAAAGGGTGCTTCAGAAACATGTTTGTGTGCCCTTATGCATATATGTGTGTAGACATACATATATTCACGTGTAGATATATAAATAAATAAAGATGTTTCCTGGACAACATGAAAACTTAGTTAAAATACTGAGTGCAGATAAGCTTCAGTAATGATATTTAATTCTGTTCCTTACAGTATCACAGCTAACAAGCCCACATAAGTACATCTATATGCATACAGACACACACATACATGGACTGTACGTGCATATGTTGATACACACACATGTGTGACACAGCCACTCTCTGCTCTCAGACAATCAAGCAGCCATAAACCCACCCTGTCACACCCCCCACACATCTGCAAAAGCCAACCCAGAGGCTCAGGCTCTGTTTCACAGATCTGATGTCGTAAACAGAGAAGGAATTTAAGGAGTATTTTGTATAACCAACAATCTCTCTTCAACTGGAGATCCTTATGTATCACTTCATGCACTGAAAGCTGTTACTGTTACTGCAGACCCAAAAAAACTGATCATTGTTTTATCTAATTTCTATTAACGCTGGGATCATCTTTACTTTTCAGATCCTAAACTTTCAGAAAGCACCTTGATTTTCTGTAAGGAACCTGTGCATTACAACAGAAGTGTGACACAGATTAAGAAGCACCATTACTGTCAAAGAGTTTGGGTACTTACGTGCTCTTTTGACAACTTGCTATGCATATCAAGCAGCTGTTGCAACAAATAATCAGTGCTTGAGCAATTATGCAATTAATGTCTGGATGTATAAGTGCTTACATGTACAGCTTGGTTAATGCTTTTATTATAAATGCTGTAAGCATCAAACTAAACGTACCTCCCATCAATCCTACAAAATAGAAAGTGGAAGAGAAAGTGTAAAACTGCATGGAAAGACACAGGCGATCTCTAAAATACACTGTTAAATACAAAATTAAATTACTTAGGCACTAGCTAGCTGCATGCTTTAACTAGATGCATATCTCGCATAATGATATGAAAAACTGGCCAGGTTGGAACACTATTTGCTGTTTTTGCTATGTGGTTTCCAAGCACTCGCAGTGGGACAGAGCCCCCTGCCCAGCACTGCTGTGCCACAGCAGCTGTTACCTGGTGAACTCTGAGCTCAGCTGCACTGCAGTGGTTCAAGGAAGGAAGGAAGGAAGGAAAGCACAGCTCCGCTCTCTCTTCCAGGCCTGGCTGTTCTGCTGCCAAGAGGGTTGTGGAACAAAGGGGCTGTGTGGGCTGAATGGCAGGAATGAAGCCCAGGGAGACCAAAAGCTCCACTGGATTGGTGTATTCGAGCTTTAAAAGATCAAACCCCAAATATAGCTGGAGGCCAGCTATGGGTCATCTCCTGCAGAAGACAGCTGTGTGAAGGGCTGCTTCAGATTGTCTTTCTCCTCCAGGGAGCAAACCAGAAAAATCAGAGGAAGTTTTTAGCAATAATTTCCTTCCCCGTGCCGCTACATTGTGAAGTAACTCCAACAACTCTCTTTTTTCTACTTTTTTCCTTTTTTTAAGCTGAATTCTGCTCAGCAATGACAAAGGGGCAGTCAGCCTAACCCTAATGGACTGCTCCTTGTTCTGGATTTGGGCATCACCAGGAAAAAAAAAGAACCCTCATTATGTTTCAGAACACCACACAGTCACCAGATCAACTGTCAGCTTATATAGCAGTATGAGAAGTAACCTCCGCAGCACAAATGATCTCAAATTACTTTAAATCGTTATTTTATTAAATAATTATTAAAATATTAAATTGTTAAAGTTAGTTAGATCACTAAATAAATGAAGCCCCCCTGTGATTTAGGCCAGTCGCTGGTTTGCCTCTCAGCACACCAGCTACGCAATCTGGCTCCTCTTTTTGCTGGAATCCATTAAAAGAAAGGCTCCCTTTATAACACAGCAAGTCGAGCCAGTCCATTGTAAAAGAAGTGCTTTGCTCTAGCAATAATAGACTGTTCTTTCCTGCAGCAGATAGCTGACGTCAGCAAGGCGAGATGGTGCCAGAACACAATCAGCAGTCGCTGGGGAACTCTGTGCTCTGAAGTCATGGATGCTGCAGAACATCACCCCTCAGTGCCAAGGGACTCTGTGAGGTGGTTCCAAGGCTTTCTGGTTCAGTGCACCATCTGCATTTCAGCCCAGACAAGGCTCCAAGGAGACCTTACAGTGCCTAACAGGGGCCTGCAGAGAATGTGGGGGGGTGTAGTGATAGGTCAAGCAGTAATGACTTTAAACTAAAGAAGGGTAGGGTTAGATGTTTGGACGAAATTCTTCACTCTGAGGGCAGTGAAGCCCTGGCAATGCTGCCCAGAGGTGTGGGTACCCCATCCCTGGAGGTACCCAAGGCCATGGATGGGGCAGTGGGGGGCTGTGCCCACAGCAGGAGCCAGAACAAGATGATCCTTAAGGTTTTTCCAAACCATGCTGGGGTTTTATGGAGGCTCCACCTTCCCCCACGAGCACACCTCCACAAGCCCAGCAGCAGATGGGCTGAACAGAAGCTCTGTGAGAAGCACAGCTCACCCCACAGTGACCTGACCCCCCCTCCAGCCTCCTGGGGGACAGCAGCCCCACCCTGCACTGCCTGAACAGGCTGATAAGCTGCATGGGGCCAGGTTAGGGGTGCAGTGTGCTCTTCATGCTGCACTAAATGGCTGCAGGAGGCGGCTCTGAACCAGGCCCTGCTCCTCTAAGAATGTCTGCTGTTCTGAATTTGTCCTGTGAGACTGCACTTGGAAAGTCATTAATTGGCTCACAGCTAGCTAAAGGGCAACCCAAAATGCTCCGTCACGCCGCACTGCTGCAGTGGTGCTCAAAAAAATAAAAAAAGCACAAGCAGGTTTAAGACCAGAAAAACAACCAAACAAGAAAAAAAACAACTGAAGTTATCACTCTCCTCCTACAGGTCAAAATAGCCAGCCTGCCCCTTTATGCACACTGATTGCTGACACACCAACAGGACACACACACCAACCACAGACAGCTTTGGCCACTGCAGTGCACAGTGATGATGTCAGCAATAGTGCTGGGGTGTGGGAGGCAGCGAGGTGGGCTCAGCGGGAATGACAGCGATGCTGGCAGGGCAGGCATGTCAGAGGTCAGCATTTTCCTGACCTAAATGTGGTTTCAGGGATTTAAAAACTCCAATGCAAACTACGCTGAGTGCTGCACGGTAGATTTTGGCAGCTTTTTTTCAAACAATTACACAAAGCTGAAAGAAGTAAACCACTCTACCTGCAAAGCAATCAGATATCACTATATAAAGATCATTATCTTGAAATTAGTAAAATAACGACTGCTGTCATGACAAGCCCTGATGTGCTGCATGCACTCAGCACCGCTGACCCCAGCAGCAGCACCACACAGTTCTGTGCTCAGTGTCACACTCGGGCAATGCGGCCCTGAGCCATGGGGACATCATCACTGCCTCCCATGGGATCCAATCACCCATGGCTTTCTCAAAGCAAAGGAACCACCCTGGCTGCTGCTGCCAGGGGAATGGTGCAGCGTGCGTGCCTCAGAAGTAACCAAGGGTATCCATCATACACACCATGCTGCAGATTTTAAATGCTAACGAGGGATAATTAATGCACAGTCATTTAGCTTGCTATTAATTTAAATCCAGAAAATAGGGAAGTGCCAAGGGAAGAACGCAACAGAACCCTGCATCCCAGTGCTCCTGGTTACCATCACGGGTCAGACAAGGACTGCAGAGCCAAGCCTCAGTAAGGCAGGTGCTGCAGCACAAAAGCCCAATATGCTGGAGCTGCAGTGTAGTGCTGTAGGATCACACAGACCAAATGCAGCACAGGTAACGTCCCAACGTGCACCCAGAGTTAAGTTGGCATTGCAGGGACACAAAAAAAGGTCGCATTTGTGTTTGAACTAAAGCAGGCTGCAAACGCAGGGCTGATGAGGGCTTGTGCATAGCCACCCATGTTTCAAAACCTGCACAGCAATTAAACACCTGCTCATTTTTAGGCACATTAACATTTTCATTCTGCAGCCAAACTGGTGAAGCTGCATAACAGGGTCTGAGTTTGGTGCCTTGATGCATAACTGGGTCGCTCTGCTTTTTGGTGTCAGTGCAGCTCTGCTCCAACACAGCACCCCCACCGCACTGCAGAACCGCAGGGCTACAGGTAATGGGATGTTACATAACTCACCCAGCATGCTCCGTTCCTGTCATCTTTTCATTATAATGCTAATTCCAGCACAGACATTCACCTGACTCATTTCCAAATAGAACCTAGTTGCTGTGTCACCCAGGAGAAGTTTGGCCCGTTTGTTTTACCATCTCCAAACTGAAAATGGCACAGACGAACAGTGAGAGCACAGTGTGTGGGTTATATGCTTGTGTGAGTGGATGTAACAGGAACCAAAGCTGACTTCAAATGTATGATGTGCTATGATGTAAATCTTATCATCATTGATTTTTAAGTAGCTAAAAAGACATTGCACAAGAATTCTCTAAAACAAGCAGCTCTTAGAAAATTAATCCACACCAACAGCTGATTATACTGAACTACAAAGTGTTCACACATCATGCATCGCAGAAATTAGGAAACTCAAAGTATTAGGGGAAAGCCAGACCAGAAATGAACAGTGAAGTACAAATAAAGCATTTGCTATGTCATACAAACTCTCAAATCAAGGGGTTTTTGTTACAAATAGGTCACTGCAATAAAGGCAGGCAAGTATGGCGACAGCACCACATGCATTACGTAGCAATACCTGGACTTTGACTTTACGAAACGATGACAACATGATGGAAGAATGCAGAGTCTAAAAGGGAGGGGGAGATCGAGATAACATTCAGCTCACTATGAGTGCAAGGACATGGCTTCGTTCTCTTGTTTCTTTTTCTAACACGCAAACTCCATCACAGCACACACCCCACACTGCCCCTTTGGTTCTTTGCCACACACAGCAGTCCGGTGTTATTGTTCTACAAGTGACTGCAGGCAACAGAACCCCCCATGCAAACAGGTTACGATCACCAGCAGGAAGAGTTAATGTGGTCAGTGCTAACCTCCCCAGTTAACTGAAACAAACCAAGCCCTACCATAATCTGAAGGTCAAAACAGACACTAAAGGAAGTTATCTGGACTTGGCAAATGACGCCTCTCGCGACACAGCGATCAAATGGGGTGGCTTAATTTCAAGGCACAACTGCAATGAGGAGGTTTCAAATATCTCCAAAGATGTTTACTTCCAATTGCCATAGTTAAAAAATACAAAACAACAGTTGCAGCAGGAGATATTTTTTGAGATGGCTCATTATATAGCTGTTAAGTATATCTAATCCAATAAATTTCCAGCTGAAAGCTGCCCTGCTGCCCCTACCTCTACATTTTCCCCATGAATACACTGCAGTCCCTGAAGCAGCTCACAGACAAGCGCAGTTTGCTGTCTTTGTGCTTGCTGAAGCCACTGCATATCTCCCGTGGCATCTGCATAGCTGACCGCGGATCGGTTGCAGCAGGGAAGGCAGGGTGCCACCCGTTTGATCAGCAATATCGCCGGGCTATGCTTGGCAATCCCCACCAACAGCATCTGCAGTCTGCTCCACCCCATTTTTCTGCTGCCTACACTCCAGGGACAAATGGAAAAAACAGACTCCCACACTACATTAACATGCAGTAGAGAAAAGGGAGGAATTCGTATCATTTCTTCCAACACAAGGGGAGCGATCTGTTTCCCCCAAAAAAGCAATGTATTTATGAAGAACACAACTGCGTGCCATAAATACATGATGTGGATAAAAACAAGTCAACAGTGACACTGAGCTATTTGCATTAAGTTACCGGGCTGAGCTATATGTGTAATGGTTGAGAAACAGGGATTTCACACCGAGGTACCACCCTGCTGTAGGAGATGCAAGGCTCCTCCTGCCTTCCTCCTCCTGTGCAGGAGAAAAACATGCAAAGAGGGCTTAAAAAAGACAGCCTTTACCTTCTGATATTCTTGTTATTATTATTACTTTAATTAAAAATACTACAGATACATTTGTCCAAGTTCATCCACCGTCGACATCAAGAAAGCATCACTCCTAGATCTGATTTTAAAAATTCTATTTCAACCTAAAGCATTCAGATGTAGTTTCTCCTGCCCCCCAGCAGTGACAGAAATAAAGGACTTGATGCAAACAAGGTAACCTGCTCGCTTGGTGCCAGCAATTCCACTGCTGCACTTACAGACCCTGCACGCAATGCAGCAGAGCGCGCCCTATTTCCAACCTTTTGTTCATTATTTATAACTTGTTTGGCACAAACAACCACAAACCATTGTTAGGTGTGTTTAAAGGCAAGAAAAAAAAGAGTCGCATGTGGCAATTTAATCATCGTTTTGGAAAAATAAAAATAAAAAATGGAGCCTGTGAGCAAGGCCATTCAGAGAACACAGCCTTTGGAATCTTCTGGCACTTCACTCCTAACACAATGCCAGAAGAAAACAGATTATTTTTTTTCCTTTTCCAGAAAGACACAGAAGCATTTCAGGCAGGTTGGGTTCCTTTTTTGTTGTTGTTGTTTTTTCCTTTTTCCTTCCCTGATGTGTTCATTTGCCATCTCCGGACAACTGCTGCTCAGAACACACGTACACAACGCAATGGCAGGGCAGACACACTGCTATCCATCCATCCCTGCCATCCATCCATCCCTGCCATCCATCCATCCATCCCCGCCATCCATCCATCCATCCATCCCTGCCATCCATCCATCCCTGCCATCCATCCATCCCCGCCATCCACCCCCACACCCAGCAGGGAGCTGCACAGGAACGCACAGTTCTACCCCCAGCTTTCCGTGTACAGCTCTCATCTACCGAAGCACTAACCACAGAAAGGCTAGAATTCGTTCTTCCCTAATAGAGGGGAAAAAAAAAAAAAAAAAAAACCCTAAATCTCTTTTTTTTTTTTCCTTTTTTAACACAAAGACGCAGCACAGGGCAACCAGGGACGATCGCGGCCCTCCGCTGACTGAAGCCGCAGCGCCCGCGCGTTACTGACGGCCCCGCGCTCCCCTCAGCCGCTGACCTTGGCGGGCGCTGCGGAAGCCATTGCTGCTCGCGGGGCCGCCTGTCACCGCCGCCCGTCCCCTCCCCTCCCCGGGGCGCTGAATGGAATTCCTGCCGCCGGCCGAGGCCTCCCGGGGCGGATCCCGCCGCTCAGCCCGCCGCTCCCTGCCCGCCCGCCCTTTATCCTTTATCCCCCCCTCCCCCCTCCGGGCACGGCACGCGCTGAAAGCCCCTCAGGGACGGCGCTCAGAGGCCCCCCCCGCGGCCGAGGGGAGCGTACACCTGTCCCCGCAGCGGCGGAGCGGGCTCTGTGCGCCCGGAGCGGGGCGGAGGAAGACGCCCGCCCGCCTCAGCCCGCCGCCTCACCGGCTCTGCGCGCAGTCCGACGGCTCCGCGCCCGCCGCCCCTCCGCTACGGACACCGCGCGCCGCCGGCGCTGCCTTTTATACAGCGGCAGGCGATGACGTCAGCGCCGCAGAACGGGCTCCCGACTGGCGGAAAGTGCCGAAGGGATTCGGAAAAAACCGGCGGGGGAAGGGAGGGCCCCACCCATCCGAGAGCAGCAGAGCGGAGAGAGAGCGCATGCGGAGAGAGCCGAAGTGTTCCGGAAAGTGCCGAGTGGCTCCGGAAAGAGCCGAGGGGCGTGGCGGGATGCCTGAGAGAAAGGGCGGGGTGGGGGCGGGAGGCGGTGGTTTGTTCTCTGACTCTTCTGTGAGCCTTAAAATATTAAAAAAAAAAACAAAACGGGGCAGCATCGAAAATTATTTAAAATACCAATGCAGCACGGCGGCGGTGGGGCTCTCTGCCGCCTTTTCAGCCCCCGCTTTGGCCATCTTCTGCTCCTGAGGCGCAGAGCTGCTGCAGAGGCAGAAGATCCGTTGCAGATTTCAGTTAAAATCGATAAAGTCAAAGCAGCCTCAGCAGTGCTGCGTTATTAAAGATCCGAACGATGGAGGAGGTTGGCGTTCTGATATCAAAAGCTGACAAGGGCAGCACAGCCCAGGCTCCCCGCCTGGCACAAGCCATCTATTTTTAAAAGCATAAATCCAAAGGAAAATGAGCCTTCAGTACGAGTGTTTGAAATAGACACGTGAGAAAGGTTTAGCCGAATCTCTCAGGTTCTTACAGGCAGTATGCCATCAGATCGAAGTACTGAGGGGGTCTTGGTGATGTTTGAGTTAATGACACTTCTATTTAAGTGTTTAAATGGAAAAAAAAAACACTGACACTGACGTTGCATCAGAAGCCGTAGGACTGCATGGAACCATTGTCTCTAAGGAAGAGTGACTCACAGCAATCTTAGTGCATCTGGTCCCGAACACACAGCGCCTGCACACGGGAGATGCTGGCATTTGGGACTCAAATGTGCGTATGAAAATACGATTTTAGTGTGAACAGAAAACCTTATGTGCACTGGGACTTCATAACACCAAATGGGCCACGTTCAAAGCCGCTAAAATAAGCAGAACGGCGTCACACACGTCAGCCATCAGCTCGAACAGCAGACACAACCTTAAGATACATCTAAAAATAAATATTGGTTTATTACCAATAACACAGAATCATAGAATGGACTAGGTTGATAAAATACCACAATGCTCATCCGGTTCCAACCCCCTGCTATGTGCAGGTCACCAACCAGCAGCCCAGGCTGCCCAGAGCCACATCCAGCCTGGCCTTGAATGCCTCCAGGGATGGGGCATCCACAACCTCCTTGGGCAACCTGTTCCAGTGCCTCACCACCCTGAGTGAAAAACTTCCCCCTAAAATCTAACCTAAACCTCCCGTCTCAGTTTAAAACCATTCCCCCTTGTCCTATCACTGCCCACCCTTGTAAACAGCCGTTCCCCCTCCTGTTATTCAAAATTCTTATGAACATTTTGAAATAGCTTATTAATACGTGTATACTCTTTACTGAGGCAGAAAGAGATGCTGTATTTGTTATTCACAAAAATATAGTTACGTTCCTCCTCAAAATATGTCAGAAAACCTCAGCACTGTCAGGCAAAACGGAGACAGCTGTGTCCTGCACATCCCATCACATCAGGCAGCAGTTTCTAACACTACTGCTCCCCTGAAAAACAAAAACCAAAGACTGAGCATTTTCAAGAATACTAATTCAAGTGTAGAGTTTACATGGTATGTGGTGAAAAGAAACTGGGGGAGATTTCCAGTATAGCAGAACAGCCACCAGTAACACTCACTGAATGGATTCCAGCGTCGGTTTACAAAATACATACACCAAATACAAACATGATTTATTACCAATTTTCAAGTCAAAGTTCAGTATTTAAAAAAGGCCCGAGTACACTATAATACATATGTTACAACCCTTTCTCAGAAAATTTTAAATTTGTACATTAAAAAAAAAATAGAACATTAAATTTGTAATTAAAAAAAAAAAAACAACAAAACCATTTCACATCGATGTATGGCCCTCATCTCCACTTTTTACAGCTTTGAATTCTGAAGTCTTCACAATTATCAAAAAGCTACCTGGTAAAAATAAGTTTTAATTGGCAACTGTATTGTGCAAAAATCATGTACTGCCTTCCAGAACTCTGAAGCAAATTTTCTTATCTTGGAAACCACCAAAATAGTTCAAGAACAGCACTGTACATCAAAGACACCTCCTACCACCCTCATCTCCCACATTCAATAGGAAGGAAGCCATTGAGTTTACTGACATCTTCCTCCAACAGCTACAGAAAAGACACAAACTGCATCAGATTAGAGAGAAATAAAAAGTTAATACATTTTTAATATTAAACAGATTCTAAAAATGAACTGTTCTCAGAATAATCCACCACTGGCATAAAAGTATTACAGTACTTGATAAATAAAAATGGCATAACATTGAAAGAAATATACTGATATTAAAAGGCCCTTATAAAATATAATGCAGTGCACTGCAGGAACTCAAGTGTGCCATTTCCCCCTCAAGTGATGGCAGAACATTGGCAAAAGTGCTTTGATGAATCCTTTCACCACTTTTTTAATAAAATAGATTATTAATTTCCATTTACTCAGTTGATAACAGACATTTCTGTAATTTAAGGAACTCAGTTCTTTCCCCATCGAGTTACTATCAACACACAGCTTATAAAACAGCAAGTCTACCTCTCTTAAATGAAGAGCACTGTCTTGGAGCAAAGTTACATTCAACAGAGATGAATGTCAAGGCTGACTGGCCAAATACCTTTCACCCATCTCTCGGTAATTTCAAGATGTTGTTTGCAAGAAATAGGATGCAACTACATCACCATAGTTGAAAACAAATTATAAAAGTGAGATACAATAAATAACAAAACTTCAAGGTTTCCCCAGTGTGTTTCCAAGATTGATTGCTCTGTTAAGACTTCATAAAGCTTTGAGGTATTTTCCATGAACAGAACATGAACTTCCATGAACAGAACAGCACCAAGCGAATGTTTCAATTCTGAAATCTAGAAGTAATCAGAATGCTGTATTTAGAGCATCTTCTGCACGTCTAAACATGCAAAGTAGAAATCCTCAGTGTTCCATAATTTACTATACAAAAGCTTATAAAAACACAACGACCAGCTTCCATCATTTCCAACA
This sequence comes from Phasianus colchicus, assembly GCF_987193195.1. Classification (NCBI taxonomy): domain Eukaryota; kingdom Metazoa; phylum Chordata; class Aves; order Galliformes; family Phasianidae; genus Phasianus; species Phasianus colchicus. The sequence continues at coordinate 7,416,699 of NC_143454.1, read as the reverse complement.
AATAAAACCAGACTCTGTTCTGTCCAACATAAAATTATTATTAAACAGAAACAAATGGATGGAACATAAACTCCCTGTCCATCGACGTTCAAAATGCTCAGTCAGGAAGGAGCTCTGACAGCACTGGTATCCAGGAAGGATGAAGTATGCAGCAATTCAGGACCTCCAAAAGGAAGGCTGCAGATAGCCCTTTGGTAATGGGATGTCCTTTTTCTGTAGACTTTCCTAGTGAAGAAAAGACAACAAAACAAAGTGAGAAAAATAAGAAATAGACATCTTAGTTTGCCATCTCTTGTACTGTTAACAAAGTACAAAAATTTACAAAAATTGTTTGAAATGAAAGTGCAAAGTATGATATTAAAACATGATAGCTTCAGTTTAAGACAACATTCGCAAAACAAAATCCAGCATTTAACAGTTCTGCAGGCTTCCTCTAAAAGAGGATTCAAAACACAACGCTGCACAGATGCTACAAAGAACAGCTCCAAACATCTGCTTCTTCTTACAGCTAATCAGGGCAAGCAAAAACAAGCAATCTGCTGACAAAATTCAGCTGTTAGAAATGACTCAGCAGAACCCTCCCCAACCTGTATGCCTCCTCTCACTGCCACCAGTCTTCACTGAATATCCATTACATCAGAATACATTTTCACTGAGAAAAACACGTGTGAGGTAAGAAGGAAGCGAGATGTTTGACATCGCAACTATCATTAAGAAAATTCACTAACAGGTTACATCATAGTTACAAGGCTGGACTATCAAGCATGCTGCTTGCAGCACCAGCCTCATTATTGGAGTGATGCACATATAGAACAGAGCAAAGGAAAAAAACAAATTTGAGAACTGAAAAAAGCTGTTTTACCTCCACGAATTGCTTGAAACGTGTTAAAGAGGCCTTCTGTCCAACGTTGGTAATTGCTTCAATCCTACAGGAATAACAGCATGTCTCAAAATCTACTTAGCTGAGTTTGATTTACAAGCATATACAGAGATGAGAAAAGGTGGAAGAGTCACTTAAGAGCAAGCACTCAAAAGGTAAAGACAGGGACTATTTCCCATCCCAAACACAACCATCGTACCGTGGGATATAGTTTTCTTGCATCAGCAGCAACAGTTTCCAGAACTGACAGTGGTACTGTTTCATGAGAGCATGGCCACACACCTGCAGTACAGAAACACACAAAGATCAGATTCCAGATCTGGGCCTCAGATTAGCATGACACCTTTAATCAACTTGTTCAATATCAATCGCTTAATATTTCATCTGAACACTAAGAAAGACACCTACATCTACTGAGAAAGAAACAAAGCTTCCTGGCTGCCCCACTGCTGGAACAATCACCTGCTTCTTCCTGTTGAATGGGTGGCCATCACTTAACACCAGCTTGGTGTTATCCTTCCTCTCATGCCAGTCTCTACCCCCCACCCACCAAAATACAACACCTCTCCCTAAAACACCATTTCTTAAGGCACACTGCGGCCATTTCCCAATCTTGAATACTGCAGTATGTACCCATCAGCTTTCTTCATGTGGATAGCCTACAGAATACTTCTGGTGTGTTTTGTTTTGTACTTTACTTTTGCATTTTGTACATTTTTAGAAGGCACTGGAGAAGCACAAGAGCTGCATACAAACGCATTGTGTTTGACAACACACCTCTCCTACCTCCAACCTTCAGATTTGGCTCTTATTTAGGACATCCCTGCATCCTAGGCTACAGGATCAATACAGATTAGGCTCCATCCCTTTCAATGAGAAAAAATCCATCCTGTCTTATGAAGTAGCAACAGAAGCTGAAAAGGCCACAGGACCTCACTCTCTGCACTGCACTGTACAAACCAGCACCAAATGATAAGCAGATGTTATTCTTACAGGAGCATGCAACTACTTTTAAAATATTAGCAATCTTGAACTAGATTCAGCCTCAAAGCCGACAGGATTCTGGAAATATTCACATTCCTTTCTGAGAAAAACACGGACAGGTTAAAAAAACCTTGCTGTTAAAATCCACTCCAAAGCCCACCTCAGTCAGCAATCTCTTCTTTCTCATACTAAAATGTCACCAATCGGGATCCCTTTAACCACCAGTAATCCCTGTTACTGTCTCATCTCAGAAAACCAGCATGACTTTATTTTTTCTTAATTAAAGAGACAAAAATCCCATTTGCTTATGTTCTTTTTCAGTGCTCTGTTGCTAAATGGGCTCACACTGACATCACTGACCTCCAGAAAATCATACAGAAGTGTGGCTGTCACAACCACCAGAGGTTCCATGTTCAGCATCTGAGCAAGCCAGCACCACCCATAGCTCAGCCCATGAGGATGTGCCTAGAAAGCAGTAAAACAGTTTAATGTTACAGAACATGCAAAATGCTATTAGAAAAAGACATATCTTTTAACATCCATTCTCTTTTATAGTTATTCTACAACAGACTTACATACAACTTGATTGTGATGACAGTGCTACAAAAGTAAAGGTCTACACTGTAATTACTTTGGACTGCTTTGTTTGTTCCAGTTGTGACCACCTCCCTCCAAATACATCACAAGTTGGTTTAGGTTCAGCATATTTCAGCTGCAAGCTGAGTTTTCAATACATTTGGGATTGCAGCAAAGTTCTGACTGTGCTGTTACACATCCATACCCCTTGTTTGTTCCCGTAAGGCCAGCGGAGCTGAATGAGAGCAGCATACAGACGAATCAGTCCTGACATTCGTTTAAGAAAATGATCTTCCTCTTCCATCTTAGAATCCTGAACTAGATACCCAAGCATCCTAAACAGGAGAAGATGTTACAATATTAGTACAACTAAACACATTCACATCAATTTTTGCAGCTCTCAGCTTTAAGTCAACTGTGCTGAGACAAAGGATACTCTAAAACTGTAAGAATTACTGCAAAGGCTGATTGTTACATTGTGGATCATATATTCCACTGATTTATATCATTCTACTGATTTATATCTGTATTTATATACAGATGTGTATTGGATATTTCACTGAAACCAAGCCATGGCTATTATTGGCTCTTTGGGAAGATGAAGAGAAGGAGCATCCATTACTCCTAAAAATATTTCCAACGCTGAAGGACACAGCATCCTCCAGGCGTACAGCTTCAGGAGCTGCACACTTCAGAATAAACCTTCAGAGTCTGTGCCAACAGGACTCCCACCTTTGTAATTAAAGGTGGGAAAAAGTGGAGTTCACTCAGGAGAATGCATTCTTTGTCCTTTTAGAGTGCACGCTGAAGAACTTCAGTAATTAATTTACCTCTGATATTCTTCCATAGAAGCCCCCTCTTTGTATGCAGGGTAGAATGGCACAGAATAGGGGCACTTCTTGTGCAGATGAGCTAAAAAGAGTTCTCCGACTCGAGGGTGCACTTCCCAGATTCCTGAGATCACCAGTGCAATTGGGAAAGCTGACTCACGGTGAGAAGCTACTTCTTCTTCTCCCTGTTTCTGGAGGGGGAAAAAAAAAGTTGAAGAAGGATAAGCGTCCAAAAGAACTTCCTAAAGCAGTAGCTACCTTTATCTGTTCGATAAAGAGAACAGTTCCTCACCACAAATTTCTCTGCAAGCTTGTAATGAACAAAATCCAGGCCTTGTGGATGCTGAGTCACCAATACAGTTTCCCCTACGCTCTGAACAGGCTTTCCAGAGAGCAAGTTATTGAGCTTGTCAAATATTTGTCTTAGCTGAGAGCCTGTAAATAGAGCAGAAATGTAGAGACAGAAGGTCAGGAAAAAGCAGACAAATCTTAATCAGATCCCATCAACAAACCATAGATCTACACCCTGAGGAGCGAGGCTCCTCCAACTGCTTCAATTAAAGAAATTGGATGATGATGAAGCAAGGTGCCTCTGAGGGAAGTGAGACACTTGAAAACCATAAGCAATGCTGTGCTCTAAAGAATCGGGTGCTTCCTATAGCAGCTCTCTCTTGTAGGGGTAATTATAGAAGTTTTGGGTACTTCGTGTCCTACCAAAATCATCACAGCTAAAGGCATTATAGTTGGATTGGGTTCTTAGCATTTTCCTGACCTGCAATGGTAGAGATCTGGCTCACAGGGATGGTAACTGCTTTCTGCAATTCCATTCTTATCTTCTTAACCTGCAGAAGAACAACAACAATTAAAAAAACCCACCACCACTCTAAAAACCTTCACAGAACAAGAGGTCTGACCAAGGCTGGAAGGCAGAGCTGCAGCGATACGACAGCATGAATGAGCAGACTGAACAGAGGCTGCTGTTAGAAACTGTTCTAAGGAAAGCTCCCTCACATCCACTAAAGAGGAAGATAATCACTCTTCAGTAGTGTTAATCACTTGTTCATACCTCGCTGTCTTTGGAGTGGCTCATTGCACTGAAAGCAGCAGCACATTGGGCTGCAGCATCTTGAAGCTGCTGGTACCACTTCATAGTGCCTTCCCCTGCCTTAACTGAAAGTGCTGCATGAAAAAACAACAATTTAAAAAGTTAGAGAAGTTGTGCTGTCACAAGAATAAGATGCTAAAGTAGCATCTGGCAAGAGACTAAAATAGAGCATAAAGAGAAAAGGAGAATGAGGAGAGAAAAGAAAGCCCAACCAACCTTTCTTCTGCTGCTTTCCTCCCGATGGCTGTGCAGGGGCAGGAGTTTGAGCTTCTGCCTGTTGCTTCTTCAGTAACTCCTCCTGCTTCTGTTTCTTTTCCTGCTCATCTTTCCTCTTCTTTTCTTCCACAGCTGCAGCGATTTCTTGCTGCATGCTGGAGATAAGCCCTCGCATTTCCTTCAGGGCTTGTTCAGTATTGGCCACATCCATTTGAGAAGGGAAACCTCTCTATCAAGAGACAGAGAAGGCAATACAGCACCAGTTTTTGGCTTTGCTATATGCAGACAACCATATCAAAGAGCCCAAAGCCTTGGAAGCACTAGGCTGTATTAGAACAAGCTGCCTTGGAAGAGAACCATGGGAAGCTTTAAGAAGGGACAAGCAAAGGGAAGAACAACCCTCTACCTCACTACTGGTGCGGATGAGTCCTGACACCAGCCCACAGATCTGGTTGCCTCGATTACTGTATGTAGAAAGGTCAATTTTTGGCAAGTCCTTGTGCTTGTAATTGGGATCAATCTGCTGGTTCAGCTGCAGCAGTTCCTCCTGAATTGAATAGAGGCGACGTAATCTTTCCTGCCCTTCTTCCCTACGCAATCGCTCCTGCTCTTCCTGGCGCTGCCTCTGCTGCTCTGCCTCACGCAGCTTTAGGTTCAGTATCTGGAGAGAGGATGAGACAAAGTCCAGTAACAGCAGCTTTAGAGGTCCTTTCAGAGGAAAGGAAGATGCATATGGAAAAAAACAACAACACAAAAATCCCACAATTTTTCACCAGTTATGGTCTGAATTCCTCCCAAAGAAGTACTACAGAGCCTGGAATAGCATGACTGACAAATTTTGCTGCCTGCAGCCCCTTGGAACCACAGCCTGGAGGTTCAAAGGGAATCTTAGGACTGTTTGGTAGAAGCTAAAGACAGAAAGCATATTCCACATTCCTCGAGTAAGTTAGCAAAGTTATAAGGATCTGCCTAAGAACATCCCAATGTGCCACTTTTATATATGAGATAAAATACTCTGACTCTACAAAAGGCAAACCAGCCCCTAAAGAATAGTGCCTCCTGTATTAAAGACAATGCCTTGACCAGTTCCATAGAGCAGAACAAAAGCCCTCAGCAATCTCTGAACAGAAGTTAATTCAGTTCAGTTCAGTTCACTGCTCTGCCCCTACAACGCTGTGCCTTTACCACATTTCTACCACAATGCAGCAGGGCCAAGGACAGCACCACAAAATATCTTCTCACAGCACAGCTGCCACGTACTGGCAAATACATGAGTTGGCTCTTCTCACTTCCCACTGCACAGCCATGCTCTTTGATAACACAGAACTGTCACACACCTTTGCTCTGTGTCGGTGTTCTTCTTTCAGCTTCTCTTGCTGTCCCTGAGTTTCCTTTAAACTAAAACAGACACAGAAAAAGCATTCTGTTAAAGACATGAACAAGAAAACACAAACACACACACGCAGTGAATTACTTGTAATATTTTTCAAAAATTAATCCTTCCTCTGATTAAACGTTATAACATCTTAAGGATACCAGAGCTAATCTCACCTCTTCTCCATCACTTCTCGCAATTCTTGGATCTCCTGACGCCGCTTCAGCTCCTTCATTTCATCAAACCGTTTCAGCTGTTCTCTTGCCATGTCATATGCTGCCCTCACCATCTGCTCCTGCTGCTCCTGCCGCTGCCGGAGCCTCTCCTGCAGGATGCACAGGTGTCAGAAGCATCACAATGTAGCACCCGAATTCACCAGAAGGAAATACAAACAAAGCTGTCCAGAGACAGCAATGTGGTCCAGGTGATGCTGTCCTACACCAATGTCCCAGGCAGTGGTTTAGGATGCTTTTGTTTTTACTTACCCTTCCTTTCATCCTGTATATCTCTTCGTACATCTGAATGCAGCCTTCGACTTTTGCCATTTTAGATACAGGAGGGATTGGAAGGACTTCTTGATTCACTTCCAGCACACCAGGATCACTGCTTCCCTGCAAGGCCAGCATACAAGTAGAATCAGTGACTGAATACACTATCAGAAACTCATGGAGGAAACCTCTTAAACTGCACATTATTCATGGAAAACAGACAGATGAGTCAACCAACGTGCAATTTGTAGAGCGGTTAAATAACCCAGCCTCACAATTCTAAGGTATCTTCCAACAGCTACATAAGGTTTGGATGATCACTTTTCCCAATCATTAAATCTGGAAGCAGAGACAGCATGAGTTCACTGACTTAGACTGGAGGGAACCCCCAGGCTTTCTGTGCATTCACAGAAGATGTTAAGCTGGAGGAAACCAGTATTCATTTATTTTTTTAAACTGTTCTTCAGGAGGAGCCCTCAACCTCCCTAAGAGCTTTTGTCAGATCCCACTGATATATTTCTCAAGTCTCCATGGGGCCAAGATGATGCAAACCTTCACCACTCAATATCACTGCTGTGCATGAAGCTCTCTAACCCAAGGGGTTCATCAACTTCACTGCTCCACAGCTCAGCCTCCCCCCTCCTGCCCCTTTAAAGGGAACGACGCCCTTCATACCCATCACATCACCCCCGTTATGCTATAAAGTGCCTCCCTCCACAAATTAACAGAGCACAACCCAAAACGCGTCAGACGTTTCGCAGCGCTCAGGAAGCTCTTTTTCTCAGAGCCGGGCTGCGGTTACTCACTACCTTGGTCTCGCTCCGTGAGGGCGATGAAGGCTCCTCGCAGGCGGGCGCTGAGCTCTCAGCGGGCGGAGCTGCGTGAGAAGCGGCTCCTCCGGGCGCACAACCGGAGCGCGCCGCCGCCTGGGCTGACGAACCGGCCATCCTATCCAGGACCCAGCCGGCATAGGAGGACAGCACCAGAGGAGAAATGCATCCTTCCAAGATATCCTGAGGAGAAACGCATTTTGGCCAGACGAAACTTGTCGCGAAGGTAACGACAGCCCGCGGCTCCGCGCAGCACCGCCCAGCCCTACGGCCGAGAGGGGCTCCCGGCGCTCCTCCGTCTGCGGTGCCCGCCGCCCCACCCTCAGGAGCCTCACCTCGTCCCCGTCCGAGTGACGGAAGTATTTCAGCCGGCCTTTGCTGGAGGCGCGCAGGGCTTCCAGCGTCTCCCAGCGCAGATCCCTCGCCTGCATGGCCGACCCCGCGCCTCCATAGGCCGCGCCGCCGCCCCAGCGGGCGCACAGCGACTTCCGCTTCCCCAGCGGCGCCGCCATCGCCCCCTGGCGGCCGGGCGGAGCTCTGAGCCTCTCTGCTCGCCCAGGAGCCGCAGCGCCGCGCCCCCCTGCACCGCCTATCGCAGAAAGCGCCGAGCGCGGGAAGAGCGGCTCCGCTGCCGTGCCGCTTTGCGCCGCTTCTCCTCTCCTCGCGCCTCCCGCGGCGCCGCTCTGTGACCCAACGGCCGTTTGTGGCGCTGCCAGGGGGCGGCACGACGTGCGCGAGTTCGCGGTGCCTCAGGTGCGTCCGGAGCCGGGCCCAGAAAAACTGCGAAGACGAACGCTCCGATATAATCAATTAAAATTTAGTTTATTTCTTTTTATTACCATAGCACCTTTAGGATTTTTTTTTTTTTTAAAGTTACACACAAAATGACAGAATTCCCCAATAATGATTATCTTAGAAAACCTTGATGACAAATCGTGCCCCGTGACCGTATCACACAGCAGTAAGATACAAACTGTTAAAAAATAAAAGCAATGCCTACGTTTGTCCCCACAAGGAACCGCTCACAGGAGGAGCGTTAGGGCAGCACCACAGAGCCGGGTTAACACAGCACGGTTGGGTTTGATGAAGGCATGAAGCAGCAGCAGCCACTCTCCTATGAGCCGAGTATTTCACACACACTGAATTCATCCAGCATTCATCCAGCATTCGCAGTGAGACCCGGCTGAGGTGCTGCTGAGGTTGAGCTGCAGCCTTTCCTTTGAACGCAGGTGGGCTGGGCACAGTCCTGGGGCTATTCAGGCTCAGGAGACCGGGATTGGGGTGAGGGGTAAAGCAAAATTAGCATCACGCTAAAAAACGTGAGGATCACAGAGCACACAAGAGTCAAGTTAAAAAAAAATAATAAAAAAATCATTATTTCTGGTATAAAACTGTTTACAAACACCACAGTGGTTCAGGAGATAATCTCTCGTAAGCGTTAAGCCCCAGGCATGTCCCTTATTTTCAGCTTCACGCTTCCCTGAGAGGTGGGTGGACTTCTCTCCCACCATCCCATCATCCACTGTGCCACCAGAGCATGTAACAACAACAAAAGCAGAAACAGCACATGATCTCCCCCAGTACAGAAAACAGGGGAAAAAAAAAAAGAAAAAAAATGAAGTGTGAAACATTAACACAAGTAAAAGCACTGCTGGGTTTAAAGAGCTGAAAGCATCCAGAGCGCATAGGATGAAGAGAGCCTTTTCCACCATATGCAAAACCATCCTGTTTTGGGGCACAGCTTACAGAGTAATGCCAACCTCCATCACCAAATCAGCACTGCTAATGCTCCGCACGCTAAGATTCTATGCCACCATCATTCCATCATCTCCTGCTGCAAAGAAAACACTTCTCCCTTAAGTCCCTGAAATTTCTCCATTTTCAACCCATTTCTAAACAACGTATGGCTTTGACACAGGACTCATTTTGTGCTTAAAAGCAGAGGTGCAGAGAGAGCACAGCCCTCACGGAGAAGAACGAGAGCGGCTGGGAGAGCCCAGCAAGGCACTGTCTCCAAACACATTGGCATAGGAAGATTTGAGGAACTGGACGTAGTTCTGCATGCTGCGATTTGTGCTCTCCGACTGCTCCAGCCGATCCTTTAAGTCCTGCAGGCGGCTCTCATAGCGGCGCTCTGCCTGTAACAAAGCACAGAACGAGGCTGAAAGGCAGCAGTACTCACCCTGCTCACTTCTTCAGTTGTTCCAAGAAATCCCCACGGCCAGCAAGGATTAGCACAGTACTGGATGGCACTGCCACGGATGGTGCTGCAGCCTTTAGCATTTGTTCTGCTCATTCCCAACATCGTTCAACAACCCGACAATAAATAACAGGAGACAACGCAGCTAATTGGTTGGCCTTTTTAAACTGACTGGCACAGTTGTGTGGAATTAAACATACATCTCTGAAAGCCAACCTGACCTGATTCATGTGCCAATCCAATTTCAAGTAAAAATAATGTAAACAAGCAGCATGGATACATAATATAGAAGAGTCTTACTTCTAGGATCACAATATCTCTGACACCATCTGACACAAATCCCCTTTGAACATAAGCCTGATTGCTTTATTCCACATACTTCAGCTTAGAACAAGTTCTAAACGTCTTTTGCAGGGACCTCTGTCTATGGACAGACTGCTACCAGGATGCTGCCAGCACAGTGAGCACTCCTCACAAATCACTCACATCATCTTTGTTCCGACGCAGCTGGTTCAGCTCTGTCTTAGTCCTACTCAGCTGCGTCTCCAAATCCAGCATCTTGGACTGGGCTGCCCTCTCTCTGGATGTTGCTCGTTCTCGAGTTTGTTCGACCTGTGCATAACAACAGGAAAACAACCTTGTCAGAGGTGGAAGAATGTGGAAGAATGATGTCCATAAATCCCCTATACATTTACTTGCACAGATTCCTGTACATAACCAGCAGGTCAGCCAGGGCTTTTCTTACTTCTGTTGCAAACAAAAGTGTCATAGGCTGAGGTGGCATTTTCATTTTACAGTCTGGGTAGTTGCAGGAACATCAAAAAAGAAATCCCTTACTTGTCGTTTGGCATCCTCAATGGCCATTTCCAGCTGACGAGCCAGGGAGCTGCACTCACGGGTCTTCTCTTCCAACCTCAGCTGGCACTGATGGATCGACTCCTCACGCTTTGCAATGACCTGAAGGAACTCCACATTCTGGGCACTCGTTGTTTCTAGTTTTCTAGGTTAAGACAAGGCAAGAAAACCTATTCATTTTAAATGGAGAGTGTTTCAGACTACCTTTTTGTCAGGTCTTGACTAGCCTGGAAAGTGATTCTGTGTCCTAATAAATACTTCATTTCTCTAATCAGAATTTCAAAGATTGAAGGATGCTGAGTATTCATACACACACCTTTCTCCAGGTATTGTCACTAACAAGAACTGATAAACGCAAACAAAAATAGTCTAATATTCAGTAACCTCCAATCTGTCTGGCTAGACTGGACAAGGAGCTGGTATCTGCTGTGTAAGCACAGTCCTTTCTAACAATGTTTGTCAAGTTTGCTGCAAGAACCTACAACTCCCTGTCTAGTGGATTAGTGATCCCTGAGAGATAAGCAAATGTGCAGAATCCTGGAGGCAAGTGGGGGCATGGGAACAAGACTGAAGATGTTTCAATTCTGTGGAAAAAAAAAAAAAAAACAAAACAATAGAATATGGAAAGGTTAATAGAACAAGAGAGCCTAATATTTCTAACCTTTCTAGCTCCTCCACCTTCAAGGTGAGCTGCTTTTTCTCCTCCTGGGCAGACTGATACCTCTCTCTTGTCATCTCCATTTTGTCCCCCTGGAGCTCAATCTAAAAATTACAGCCATAGGTTACTTTACAGAACAGTCACTACACACACGACCAACCACCTAAAACGCACGCTGCTCTCCAGAAGAAAATGTTCAGTTCATATTTCTGGAGAGTCCTAGAAAAGGAACAGTGGATAGAAGGCACAGCACTGAACACACATAGCATCCATTTTGTTGGAGCTTTCAGCTAATGTTTAGATAGGTATGAGAAAGTTCTTCAATACTTGAAAGGAAAGGCCAGCTTGGTAAAAGCTTGCATGCAGAGCAGACACCTCTAAGAACAGCAAAGCACACGCACTAAGAACAGCCACATACCTGACAGGAGCCTACAGAGACACCACAGACTTAAACACGAGGAAGGTTTACCATTCCAAGCCAAGGAGAGGAAAGCTGTCAAGACTATAAGATTATCTGCTGCATCCTGAGGCATGACTGTAGATGTCCTGCCTGTCTACAATTGTCCTGAAACCCCTACACAGTGCTCCTGGGAACGTAAAACAGGGACTGAGAAAACACTTGAGATGAGGGCGAGAAAACAAGGTTGGGACAGCATTATCAGCAGAAGACCACAGGAGGAAAAACCAACAAGATGATGGAAGTAACAGAAGGGAGTGCTGACATTTGCAAGTGTTGTCACTGCTGCAGTTCAGGTCCCGTTATGGTTCTGCACCGAGGGATTAGAAGCCTTTCAAGCAGTAAGGAATGCTGGTAGCTACACTGTTAGCTTCTAGCACAAAGACATGGCACACACCTTTATTTTGCAGTGCACGTTTAATCTTTTCAACAAGAGACAAGAACAGAGACGGAGCAGTTCGAACCTTCCTGTGATCAGAAATTCATCTTGGTCTCAGACTCAGAGATGCTGTGTTGCAGGAGCTCTCTGCCAGTCCCTTACCCGCTGACGAAGATCTGCAATCATGACAGACAGGTCCATGTTCTTCTTCTCATAACTCTGAAGCTGGTCCTGACATTCTGCCAACTGTGTCTCTGTGATCCTCAGGATCTCAGGCAGCTTTTCCAACTCAGCAAGCTGGCTCTGGAACTGCTTGCGAGCCTAACGAAGGAAATAAGCAAGTTTCAAACGTTTAGAAACTTTTTAGTCTAAACAGTATTCCTTTGAAAGCTTTGTTAATTTGCACCATGGGGACACTGTGGGTATTTGTCAGGTATTGGAGTGCAAAGTGTAATTAAGGTCTTTACCCCCTTATGATTTGATATCCATGGATCCTGGGCTTCAATTTTACTAGAAGCACAAGTTTTTTTACAAGGACTATTTTACAAAGACAGCTGTTCCATAGCAGACAATGGCACAATCCTAAGCCACCACTTCCACAGCAAAAAAACGCACTACACAATCTAAACATCTCTAAAGAACATTATATAGTCAAGAAGTTGTTACATCTTCAATAATTTTTGCAGAATGAACAAAGCCTGAAAAAAGCCAATCAAAAAAAGGCAACGAATGTCTACAACATATCAGCCCTTAGAGGAATTAGTACCAGTTCGATCTCCTTGTTCATTTCATCCTTAAGTGCCTTCTTCTCTTTATCACACTTCTCCAGTTTTGCTGCTACATCATCTGCTTCCATGCGGGTCTTCAACACCTGGGCATACAAAAAACAACTATACTTTACCTGTTATTTATAGTTTTCAACACACATGCTGTGTTTTGGAGTAGCTAAAACTGCTCAAGAATCACCAAGAAGTTTCTTACCATCATATCACTCCAGGCTAAACTTGGAATGGAAATTCATTTTTTGCTTCTCCTGCCCATATCATTTGGGTTTTCTGCCACATATTCATCCCTTTTACTTTATGTTCCTAAATACCAAAATGTCCAAAATCTACTCCTCTCCCTCTCTCTCCCAATCTCCCCCACAAAGAAAAACACAAAACCAAACAATCCAGGGACAGAACTCATCAGACTGAAAAAGCAAAGAACAGGATCTCACTGTTTACCTTCTGAAAAGGAGTAAGGAAAAGAAAAATAATTCAGGCCTGTGTTGGGTTTGTCTTTTTCTTTTTTTCTCCTCTCCATTAATCAAGATTAATGCTATAGCTGTCCCTAATGATAGCAGTTACCAGCAGATACTGAGGAAGGGAATTCTCCCACATGTTCGCATTAAAGCACATGGCAGTGTGAATGCCAAAAGAATCAAAACCACAGGAATCTCCAAGAGCAATGGAAAGGTTAGCAGAATAAACCACAACAGTAATGAGAAAAAGCACATCTGTGTGAGGAAGAAATCCAAAAGGTGCCCACCTGTGACTTGTAGGTTTCAATCAACTCTTCATAATTCCTGACAGAGCTCTTGAGCTGCTGTACTTCCATGTGTGCTTGATTCAGCTTTTCCTCCATTGGGACCACACTAGCCTGGAAAAAAAAGGCATCTTCTCCTGAGTGTGTGAACGTAACTGTTACCCAAGCTGCTTAATGCTGTCTAGATTGGAAAAGAAATAAATAAGCAAACTTCCCTAGCAAGCTTCCCCATCATATTCAGGAGATGGTGAAACAAGTTTGAAACTAAGCAGCAGCAACAGAGCAATTCACTTCAGTTGTCGGAGGCCAAGAAACTCATTATAATTTCTGCTTCTTTGTGCAGCATCTCAGCTTTGAGTCACTAACCTTTAGTCTTTCATTTTCCATTCTGAAAGAAGTGGTCTCTGTAGTTTGTTGGTGCAATTTATCCATCAAGGCATCTCTGTCCTCTCGCATCCTGTCCTCCAGGCCTGCCTGCTGTTCTAGCAAATCTGCAATACGGCTGCCATGCAGAAAGAAAATTAACCCTCAAATGAGAAGAAAGAGTAAGACCCCTAATTCTTCACTATTAGCTTCAGAGACATGGCTTTTCACTATCCTTCTGTCCTCCTGCTTTATTCACATATACGTATCTACCACATTCTGTTCAGCTACCTCAATCTTTTTCATTCACCAAAAACCAACCTGAATTGTCTCCCTGGAACTCAAATGCACTGCCTCTAAGATACACATAAAGAGATAATTCTCTGTTGTCTCATATCCCTACCTACTTTGTCTTCCTGCAGCAACAACTGTAGTGCAGTGATACACTTTTATTTACTATCATCTGAAAACTGCCATGAACTAATCCCTTTCATGCAAAGATCTCAAATATCTCAAAAGAAAGAAATCCCCAATTATTTAAAAGCATTAAAAAAGGCAAAGGATCAGAGAGATTTAAGCTTGAGTAAACCCTTGCAGCCCACCTTTGCTGTGGCAAGTGAACAATAGAAGCCACATCTTTGTCTCCTGATCCCTCCAAACTCTGCTACCCCATTGACAGGGCTGGTTTTGCTTGGATGCTTACTGACAACTCAAATTATTTAATTATTGTATTCAATTAAATCACCCTTGAACTACAAACTCATTCACGCTCATGTTAGTTTCTTCATACTGATCTTATTTTAACCTGTTCACTGTAACCATCTCCAATTCAAGGTCGCTCTTATCCTTCACTACTTTGTTGTAGCGACTCCTCCAAGACTCCAGAGTAGAAAGTGCCTCTGCAACGTAACTGTCCTATCAAAAGGAAACACAGATGACAGAAATGTCACTGGACTAGATGTGGGATATCTAGACAGCATGCTGGTATGAATAAGCATCATATGTGCAGAGACTTCATTAAGACTTAAAAATATCATAGCATTTCTTTTTGTTCTTCCCGATTCTTCACATAGAGGTCTTCAACAACACTGTTGTTAGAAAATAAACATAACAGCACTGAAAGGAAGACAGCAAATGAATAACCAGGAGTATAAAGCATAAGTAAAATTTTGGTACTGGCTCTGGTCTCCAGTATTCTAAAAAGAACTAAAAGATCAAGGTAGCATAAAATCCACATTCCCTTCTGACCATCTAACTTTTCTTTTTTGACTTGATATCCTTCAGTAAGTTTTCAGTAGGAAATTCCAGTGCATTTTGAAGCCTTCGTACTTTTCTGCTCTAACTAGTTTGTGGATTAACAAACAACTTCATTCAGAATTCTCAGCCAAAACCACAAGTTTTTATTTTCCTGGCTTTTGTCAATACTCAGACAGTTCTGAAGAACAAGGTCAAAAAAGTCAGACCTGCTACTTTTGTGACAGCAGAGAAAACTGGATTTATTCTAAACTTAGCGCAAATGGGCCAAGGCACTGAGACAAAAATAAACCTCATTAGTTGAAAGCAGAGGCTTTCCCCAGGGCTGCTTCCAGAAACCAAAGGCTTAGAGGTACAACCTGAAATGAGGTCTCTCTTTGTGTATCATTGGTACCTTTTCTGCCAGCTGTACAGCCAGCTGCCCTGCACACTCCTCACTCCGCTCTGCCCGCTCCTTCTGTGCACGGAGGGCTTTCTTCAGGGCTTCTTTATCACGGTCTGCCTTCTGTCTTAGTTCTTTCAGCTGTTCCTTGATACATTCCACCTCTGCCTTATGCTGAGCTTCACTGTGCTCCAGATTCTGCCGTGGGGGGAGAAAACACAGCACAGGGAATAATGTCCTTATACCTACATACCAAAAGCAGCAACTAATTTCCTAGAAACAATGGAAAAAGACTGGCATGTAACCTCAAACCTTTAGCTTGTAGGTACTTGCTACTTAACCTTGCCCTAAAGCTAACAGATACATCAGCACAAACTCTAAGAGTAAAAAAAGCATTTATGCCCACATGGATATAGGAAGCTGAAAGACTGCAAAGCTATATATATATATTTAATCCCAATGCATTCTAGAGTGTTGTCTGCTTGTAAACAAAAAGCTACAACCTATTCTAGCTACACAAATTATTTCACTGCAAGTTACAAAATAATAATATAGGAGAAAAACTAGTTTGAAGATGCCAAAATTAAGTCCTTCAAGAGAGTCTTTATTACCAATCTGGTTTCTAGAATGGCTTAAAAAACAAAAATCATTCCCAGTATTCCACCTTGATATAAAAGATTCCACATATCGGAATTAAAAGTTGACTCTCAAGCATCCTTTAAACACCAATGGAATGAAGCAAATCTCACTCTAATTTAAAGGGCCATAACTTTTACAGCCTCCTGGTACTTCAGAACTAAACTTGTCTGTCCTCATTCCTATTTGTATATTTCCTGAGAAAGTCTTCATTTCCTCTTTCACAAGCTGCTCTCCAGAATACTGATTTCCACCCTGACCAAGGGAAATATGGGTCTACGAGCCTTCTGACCTACCCAAAAACATTCTTTTTATTAACTGAGATACTTACACATAATGCTGTTACTTTACGCAGCTGTAGAGCTTAACAAAATGAAACACTCTCATCAACCACTTGCACACACAGTACATGAAGGAAAACGTACCCGGATCTGCGTGGTCAGACGGTTGTTCTCAGCTTCCTTATGTCGTAGCTGTGCTTGTAAATGGCCTCTCACAGATTCCAAAGATTTTGAGAGCTCACCTGCTGTCTTTGCCTGTTCCTAAATAAGAAGCAAACAAGTCTCACATGCTTTTCTTCAGTAAGCAAGTAAGAAGGAAGTTTCCAGTACATAGCCATTTGGTGAAGAAATCTGATGCTGTCTCTAGCCATCTCCACCTTTCTTAGATGGACCTTCACAGCTCCTCTTTTCCAGCAAAATGGGCAACAAATAAATAACCATTTATTTTATATCAGACGTAAATGACTGACGTGGAAGATTTGTTCAAGTGAAAAACATCCTCAAGTGAAACACATCTCATTCACTACATTTGCCTTTTCCTTCTTAAACAGAGGAGCAAACTGGAATTTGATATCAAGAACCCACCAGTCCTTAAGCAGAAAGGTAATTCAGTAGTAGGCCCAAACAAGGAGAGAATACTGCCTATTAATCTTGGTGATGGATGCTTCCCAGCGGAATATTGAGCCCACAGCTGTGTGGGAATAAGTAGCTGTCTATTTTTATAAATATATACGTATAAACAATATATTTATAAACAAATCAGTCATCTGATTCCTTATCAAGTAATTGGCTGCAGGTACAAACCCATATTCTGGACTATTTGTGAAGGTGGAGCAAGAAGGGGAAAACAGAATAAGGAAGCTACCTTTTCTTCCTGTATCTGAATAGCAAGATCGTTGATCTCTTTTTCTTTCTCCTCAAGCCTCATCTGAAGTTGCTGGAAAACAAACACTACTCAGATTTTAAGTAACAAACACATTCAGGTTAGCAGGTGGAGGGAAACAGGTGTAATTGCCTCCCTCCAGACACCATTGGATCCACAACTCTGTCTGGTATCCACAGCAACACCACCTTTAGCCTTAAAAAAAGTCTGCTGTCTCCTCAAACAGAAAGCAATAAGGAAACATACAATTGCTTAAAAGGGCTCTGAACACCCAATCAGAAACCAGAACTTGATAGGACTACATAGTCCATAGATTAAGGACACTGCCTGCATCTCAAATTTTATAATTTCTGGCAATATAAGAACACTTTTCTCAATTTACAGAGGAGGAAATGGGAAAAAAAATGGTGCCAGATCATTCACAGTTACAAAAGCAGAGCAGAAGGCTTACCCTATATATATTTTGCTATCAATAAGGATAACATGATAAACCTACAGAAACAATAAAATGATATCCAAACTGAAGAACAATATCCCAGCTGTCAGGGTATTTTTGTAGTAGCTATTTTTTTCTTTCCCACTCCCAGAGATACCTTTTTAAGAAGTATGTAGTATAATTCTTGCTTTCTACATCCAGCACAAAGAAAAAGTCAAGCAGAATCATTTGTGCTTGAACTGGATGTGATAAGGACACACTTAAATATCCCAAACTGTTTCTCAGAGCAGAATACTGCAAATCATAATAGTATCCTTGTATGTATGTCTCAGCTGTGGTATCCCCAATCTAAGCTCCGTATTTGAAAGGCTCTGAAAATCGATTCACTTTGTAATGCAGGTTGTTAATCAGAGGGGCTCCAACAACCACGAACACAAGAATACTTTTCTAAAAGGCATTAGAGTAAGACCAGAAGGCTGAACACAGACAAAGAGCTTGCAATTTTCTCTCTCCCTGCAGAATAAGATATTTTGGTTTGCTTACCAACTTCTCCGTATCTGAGTCAGCCAACATTTTCAACAGCACACCTTGCTTCTGCAGTATCTTCTGAGCATCCCTCTGCAAAATAAATATGTGAGAAAAACTGTTAACTAAAAAGCCTGCTTTTGACAGATTTTGAAGATGGAACTGCAGAAATCAACAGGTCTCCCCCTTGCTGCAGTAGCAATTACCAGAAGATACCAAGCATGGAATTTGCTCAGTACTTCACATATCAAAACCTATCTCAAAAAGCTTTCCCAGTTCTCCCACACAAAGATGATAACAAGAAGCACGATGGCAAATTAAGAACTTTTAGAACTCTCTCATTATTCAGAGAGAGTCACATAAAAGAACTCAATCTTCTTCTCCAGTCACACTGGTGGCTGAGAGAATAGTTAACATTGGCCTGCTTGTGTTCAAAGGGAACAAAAGCTACAGGAAGAATAGCAATTTCCAGATGAGAAATTCGACAGCACAGTGCCTATACTTTTTAATGTAGCCAAAGGCTTAGATGCTGTGACATCCCCACAGCAGAAAACTCAACCTTATTTTAGTGAAGTAGGTAGAAATAAACAAAACCATCCTTTTTGACACAACGGTCAAAGGCAGCACTGCAATAAAGAGTTAAAGAGCTCTCAAGTTCCATTTTCAGTCCATTATACAACACTGCCTTCAGTACTCATCCATTGCAGCACTCAGCACTGCCCACCTCCCTTTCGTGCTGCTCTCTGAGAAGTTCCCGGAGTGTACGATTGGTTTCTTCAAAGGTGCTCAGTTTCTGTAGCAGCAGCTCTTTCTGTCTCGTCAGCATGTTAATGTCTGAGCTGCTCATGTGTTTCTCCTAGAAGAAGAAGAAAAAAAGAAGGGTATTGTTCACATGCAAACCCTGGAATTGAAGTATGAAGCTGATAAAAGCATGGGTACTGCCATAGTCAGCACCACATGCACAGAAGGTGATTGGATGCTGCAAATAAATACCCAGTTTCCAAAGAGATTTAACTAACATCTTCAGCAAGTTAAGTCCCTCAACTTCTTACATTTCTCTGGATCAGGAACTGTAACAATTTATATATATTTTTAAGACAGCCATAGAACAGTACAATGCAGCAAAGGCCAGAACAAAAAGCCAACACCTACAACATTGAGCCTCTCAATTGTATTTTTCAGGGCATGAATCTCTCTGGCTGCTGCTGCTCCATCCCTCTCTGCCTCACTCAGCTTGGTCATCAGGCATTCTTTCTCATGCTGCAAGTACTTCTTCTGTAGCCTGCAATGAGAATTCAGCCATCAGGGGAACATGAAGCTTTGGCAGCTGTACCAGACAGTATGAATACACAATGATTTGGATTAAAACAGAAAAAAAATACACTAAACAAAGGATAAAAGCTACCTAAGTTCACCCTCTCACACCATAGGAGTTGTTCTGACAGAAGACAGTAAGAAGGCTACAAAACTTGCAAGGATCACAACTATGAAATAGTAACTTGAGGGGACAAATTTAGTTTGTACCAAAGCTTACACACACTGCTAAGGCCAAATACAATGCTGGGCATTCCCTGGGACCTTAAGCATTACTGGAGATAAGGCTTCAAGTGGCTCAACATGAAACAAGAACAAATACTAATGCATCCAGCTCCAAATTTTTAGCTAGAGGTTGTAACTTCAGCAGTATTCATATTTTTGGTAGAAGGAATCCACAGTATTAACAACCTGGTGATCTTTTCAAGAAAAAGAACTCTCCAAACACTAATGCCCCAATGGAGGCAAACTTCCCTAATTCTTCAGACACATACAAAAACATCACAGATCTTCAGGGATCACTAAGAAAAAAACACAATTCAGCCCTCCCATAGGGTGAGGGCCTCAGTGTGATTTTTCCAGAAGTCAGAAATTCTCTAATTTTCAGTTTCGCATTTATTTGTTGTCGTATCAACACAATCACAATCCAAAGAATATCTCAACATTCAAACTATTAACTGCAAAGCCATGACAACCCCACAGCAGGCTACTGAAGCCAACCTCTTTCAGCTTCCCAACAGAGCAGGATTTTTTCCATCCCTATGACCACGTTAGAATCCTTCTCTGCAGCTTCTGCCATCTGAATTCCCCTTTGTAACAGATGATAAAAAAAACCAAAACCATCAGTTCCTCAGCAGCACCACAACCTAGGGTACAAACTACACCCTCAAATAACATCAGCAGTAAGGTGTCCTGTAAATACCACTAATTACAATGGAGAACTGGAGCTTTCTTACATAGTCAGATCTTTCTCTTCCCTCATGCGTTCAATATTGCGCCTGAGCAGCGTGTTCTCATGCTCTGTTTCTACCAGCTCTTGTGTGACCTCATTCAGTTCTTCTTTCTGCTCCTCAAGCAGACGTTTTGTCATTTGCTGCTTTTGCTCCTGTTTCTGCAACTTAGCCTAAAAAAGATATTTAAACAGAATTTCAGATAAACCACAAGTTGACCATTGCTCCTCATGCACCCCTCATTGGGCAGCTGGGAGCACAACAAACAGCTGAAAACACACAAGAAGAGAGAATATGGAGGGAGGTTGAGAATTGGTGCACCAGGTTGGTTTGTTTTTACAGCAGAAAAGGTCATCTGAGATTCCCCTGCTTGCACAGAATTGCAGCTAACAAAATGAAAGTGATCTTACAGCATGGATTTAGTTAAACGATGCCACGATTCAATTCACTTACTAAGTATCAAAACAGAATTTTTATTATTATTATTATTATTATTATTTACAATTACACAAGTAACTTCTTTAATTTTTTGTAGCACAAATGGAATAGAAAAGGCTTAGTATTAAAAATACACTCAAATTCTATTCTCATTTACTGATTTGAACTTTCTGCATAAATTATGTAAGAATACAATTTCTGCTGCCCTCAGAGGAAATAAATAGTTACCCTTCCCTCTCTCTCCAAGCATCTAAAGAAATCTGGAAACCTCTCCTATCCATTTTTTAAATGGTGTCAAGTACATGAGAAGCTCTTCAGCTGGAAAACACAATATCACTGGTCTGTGTATTTTAAGGGAGAATCAGAAGAAACTATTTTGAGGAATAAGTGGATTCTTTGAGAATAGAAGATCAATAAGCTGTGCTTTTCACCTTCTGGAGTGACAACAACTCAGATTTTGGGCTTGAGTAGAAGAAAGATTCTTTGGAAACTAAAGCACAGTGATACCTTATGAAACTGACATGGCTTAAAGAACTTTCATAGTAGGGCATAGTGAATTTTTCAGTAAATTAGTTCTGATTTTCTGAACAGCTCAGACTGATTTCTTTAATCAAAATAAGCAACAGGCTGAGCAGTCTTCACTTCATCAAGGCTCTGGTCTCCTCCTGCCAAATAATAAGCTATAAAGCCAGAATCAGCAGGTCTTTGGTTCCCTCACCTCGTTCTTCAGTGTTCCCACCACATTCATCAGGCTATCTATCTTCCTTTCGTATTCATTCATTTTGCAGTAAACTGCATCTTCCTCATCTGTAGAGAGATCACTCAGGCGCAACACTGACATCACTTTTTCGGAATCTGGAGGTGTGATTTCCAGGCGGTGAGTTGGACCCTAATAAAAAACACAATAAATGGCATCTTTTTTTCACAGAAAGGTATAAATTGTGTTCTAAACCTAACTACCAAAACTAGAGACTGCATCACATCACTGCAATAAGACTAGGGAGGAAAAACAGAACGTAATCAGTTCTTTTATTTCCATTTGTGAAAGTTCAAAAATGCAGAAAGAATAAAATAGAAAAAAAAAAAGAGAAACTCAAATTCTCATCCTGGAAGAGCCAGGAATTGAAAAGCTTAAGCTGACAACTAATCAGGAAGAAAATAGAAAAAATACTATGCAGTTGCTGCAGCTGTGAAGTGGGATGAAGATGATTTAACACATGCAGTCCTTAGCTGCCTCTCAGCCAGCTTTGCTGCTCTCCCCTGGGAGCACTGAAATATCTCAAAATCCTTTTTAAATCGTAGAGCCCAGAACTGCACACAATATTCCAGGTCAGATCACATCAATGCTAAACACAGCAGGAACTAACGAGTAAATCTGTCTGCATTCTAGAGATGAAAACACATGAGATGGATATCAGCTGTTAATGAATTTCCTATTTTTCTACATTTAAAAAATGAAAAAGATGTACAAGAAACACTCAAAATGGATTGCAAGTGACAATGCCCTTCTTTAATATCAGCCCAGCCCCCTCCAGCCTGATACACTACACAACTGCTCTCCTCAACCTCAGCTAAACCTTGCTTGGGGAAGCAGAAGCAGCCATACCTCCCATTTGTAGGTGGAATCAAGGACTGATGTTTTTCCTGGAGGCATCCAGGGGGCCTTTGTTTTCACCTGCACTGCTCGGCGCACGTTCACAGTGTTCCCCTTCATTTTCTGTTTGTGCTTTTGCTAAAGAAGAAACAGAGAAAATAAGAACAATCACTTAGACCTTTTAAGAACTATGTACAATTTTTATTGCTGCAAAAAGAAATGGAAGATCATCCACACACATACATGAAAAATCAGTGGTACATCAGATCAGATGAGCCAGCAGAGGAGGCTAACACTAGCCAGAAGGAAAGGTTATTGCACGTTCAGCTGATGTATTCTTGTTGCTTATCATGTAAAGACTGTTGTATGACTGAAATAGCCACAACTGTGACGTGATGAAAGCCTTACTCAGCCAGCAGGAAGATCTGGGGACAGAGCATGGGGAAGGAAGTCTCCTCTGTAGGGAGATATACAAAGAATAATGCAATGAAACCCATTTGGGTGCAAAAGGAACAACCTGGTAGATTCCTTCTCCATTCCAGATTAATCTCACAGTACAGCATCTGTATCAACTGACAGCACTACCAGAGGAAGAAGAATTATACAGTGTGATTGGTTATGAAAAGCCCCTGAAGCATTTTCCTTGTTTTAGAGTCAAAAGCACATCCACATTTATTTGCTTTAAATTTGAGGTGCTCTAAATGATGAAAAGTCAAAGTGTGTTTGCACAACTTTAATACCTGATGAGCAAGAAAAGCCATTCCAAAGTATCCTATGGGCAATTAATTAATAGGAGGAGGTGACTTCAGTGTCAGACCCTGATTTGCCATTAGCAACAAAGAGAAAATTAGTGGAGAATTTGTAACAGCATGACTGCAGACATAAGAATGAGCTAGCAACTTCCATTACTTGTAGAGAAAAACTTCACACTCTTAATTTCAGAAGGATGCAAAACAGCTACAACTCAGCTTCAGTACAGCCTTCTGTCTACTGCTGACAAGGGCATAAAGAGATCCTTCTCTGCTGTGTAGCTCTGCACATTGTCAAGGTGCTTAATGCCAGAAGATGGTTTGAATCCAGTCCCTCTTCTTTTAAACATGTTAATTGTAATACAATCAAGACAAAATGTGGAACATTCAGTTATTTCCTTACCCCAAACCCTTCCTACAAAAACAGGGACGAAGCTAAAGAAATAACAATATGAGAACGCAAAGCCAAGACATAAAACGAGTAAATCCCCCAAGCTACATCACACTGAAAGCAACAATTCTCATAATCATGGAATTGTAGAGGCTGGGAGAGACCTCTAGAGATGATGGAGTCCAGCACCAATCGCTTAATTAAACATGAAAACAAGCCATATATTCTATAGCATAATTAAATCATCTTAAACACAGAAAACACATCACTGAAATTCACCACTGGCTATGCATATAGTTAACAAGGCAACAGGTCTCAGTTCTGACACCATGGCAAAACAGACCTCAAAGACTCTGTGGTGCTTCCAGGACTGTCTCCTCCCTGCAGCCCTCACAAACACCCAGCTGCACACTCCTACCTGGCATTTTGCAGGTGTGGTTTTCTGACCCTTTTTAATATGGACATGGACAGGGGTGTTTTCATCCACATGGACGTGCAAAGGGGGAGATGAGGAACGGTTCTTCATGGCTCTTCTCCCACAGACGGGAAAGGGCAATACAATGAAAGGAAACCTGTGAATAAGGAAACTGGAAATAACAACATTTCCCTCCGTGCCAGAGAGCAACAGTGGCCAGTTTTGGTCAAAGCATGTGCTGTCTTTCAGTAGCATCTGCCATTTTGAAATGCATACTATTATGCTGTAAAGCTGTTAACACAAATCATGCCTCTGCTGCTAATTCTTTTATGGCCATTAAAGAACAAAAGCAGTTGTATTGATAGAGGGTGCCTGCAAGAGTCACCGATGTTCAAAGCCCCAGAAAATTGAGCAAATCAAGGATTTCAGTAACCAACACCATCATATTCTGAATAGAAATTTCATAGAGGAAGATGAAAAGGGCATCAATTTAACAGCTAAGTTTAGAAAAGCCAACAGGAAACAAAAAGATCATTCTGAACCTCTAAGTTCTTACACATGTGCTTAACTTCAAATTCTTGAAGTTAAACCAATGCTTCAAAGCCTTCAGATCCTTCTTCAGATTTTCCCTCTGCAATGCATACATGTAAAAATTCACACACTAATTGCCTAGCACAGAAAAGCCCAGAGACACAAGGTTAAAGAAATCCGTGTAGGTACGAATCTTTCCTCAAGGTAATGATTCTTCAGTACAACGTAGCTGTAAAGCTTAGAAAAATCCAACAGCAGAATTCTGTCAGCTCAGCTATAATTACTTACAGTTATTTTAAGGCTTTTAGCTCCTCTTGACACTGTGCTCTGTGCAGATACTGATGTCATTTCATTTTCGATGGATGAGGGAAACCTGATGCAGAAACAACACAGTCATAGAACATCCCAAGTTGGAAGGGACCCCTAAGGACCACCACGTCCAGCTCACGGGGAACAGTGCCAATCTCAGAACGTTCTCCTCCTTTCAAACAAAGGCAACACGCAGACACAAATATATCAGATGTATGAATTCAAACAAGAGTCAGTGTGCCATTGCTTCCTCTGACAAGTGCAGGATGAGGAAACAACTGAGACTGTCATCACTTATGTTGGTTTAAACATTGGAAAACTGTTTTCTAGAATGACACAAGAGGAGCTTACCCAGACAGCTTAACAGCAACTCTTAATCATCTTCAGAAAAGCTGAAAGAAAAGCCTGCAGCACAAGTCTTGGTGCTGCACAGCCCAGCAAACACATACAGCACTGGTGGCCAACCAGCCCATCCGCAGACCTGATCTGGGAGCAGAGCGAGCGGCTGGTCTGGGAGTGCTGATGGGACTGGGAGAAAGGATTGGCTGCTGTGCCCAGTGCGTGCAGAGCCATCGGGGCTTCACTGCTAACCTTATGGAAACACTGCCTCACAGTCTGCTGCATAACGGGACACGGTACAGGTGTTAAAGTGCCGTTTTGTGCCGTGCTGCTGCTAGAACAGAATTCAGATAACCATGCATAGCTCGTGATTAATCTGACAGTTTGCCAAGGATCGTGTAATACCCTGCTCTGAATAGAGGCAATACGACCACATCAGTTATGGAAAACGTCCGGTTTTGGTGAGTAGCACCATAACACAGCAGTGACCGACCGGGCGAGGAAATACTGCGGCACGGCCAGCATCACCCGGCTCAGGGAAAGGAGCAGCGCTGCCCTCCTGCGCTTCATCTGCAGCGCTGCCGCCGTAACCGAGGCAGAACTGAGGCGGTCACACCGACTGCAGGCGAGGAACGGCGGCCCGAGCTGCAGCGCGGGAAGGACGGGCGGCCGGTGCGGCGGATCGCTGTGTCACTTCGGAATCGGAAGCGCAAAGCGGCCAGCGCTGCTCTAGAAGCACGCCGTCACGGCGGACGCAGCACAACAGCTGCGCTACACAAACGTCACCAGAGGCACCGCACGGCGACGCCGCGCCGCGGATCTCCTCGGCTCCGCGCGCAGGGCACGAGGGCCGGGCTGCCCGCTCCCCGCCCCGCCCCGCGAGCCGCCCGACGGCCTCTCCAACCCCTGCTCCTCACCGCGAGGTGCCGAGCGCGTTCCACGGCCGGGTCCGCCTCAGGTGGTCTTCGCCGGCGGCGGCGGCGATGCGGCGGTGCCACCCGCTGCCATGGGCGCCGCACCACGGGCAGGAGACGCAGCAGCACTTCCGGGGCCGCCGCGCCGCCGCCGCCCGCGCTTCTCCCATTGGGCGGTTCAAACCCTCCTCGGCAGCCGCGCGCCGCCCCCGCGCCGCGCCGCCCCGCCCACAACGGGCCCCGTCGCCATGGCAACGCGAGGCGCGCGGAGCCTCGTTCTGAGCGGCGGGGCGGGGGGCGCCGCTCTCGGCGCGGAACGGCTCCAGCAAACGCGGAAGCGATGAGCAGAACAGCCGCCGACTGCGAACGTTCTTTCGCCTCAGTGCCAAAGCAGAACTGAAATCGCAACTCATTCCCTCTAAAATCTGTACACTGAAGGAAAAAGCAAACCAGGACTGTCCCCGTAGCGGTTCTCGCACCCGCAGAGCCCCTCAAAGCGCAGGGTGCGGGTACGCGGGCTCTGCTGCCCGCAGCAACGAGCTGCTTCCTTCCGACCTTCCCTCAGGGAAACACCACCAACCCCGACCCCAGCACCGCTGAGGGCTGAGCAACCCCACAGCCCAACCTGCAGCCATCGCTCCCACCTCAGCTGCTCTAGCAGCAACCCTCACACATCCCCCACGCGCACCAATCCTTCTTAACCCTTCTATTTTTTCTCCTCCCTCAAAACAAACTGATTTTCAGGGGTGTTCCAGGTAAGTGCTTGGCAGTAGCGGTGCCTGTGCAGGGTGTGATGTCTGGGTGCTGCAGGTAAGAGCTCACACGTGTCCCTGTCAGAGAAGCTTTTATCCTCGCACACCATACAGGATCATCAGAAGAACCGTTCACATGGCAAAGCTCACAGCCCGGCAGCACAGCACGGCCCAGCAGAGGAAGGGCTCATTTCCCAGAATTGGGGACTCTCCCCCAGCTCCCACAGCACTGGGTTTACAAGATTCTATTGCAGAAAAACTCTTATTTAAAATCTAGCATCCACTGTCTCAGTCAGGAAAAGACATGTGGATGAATGGAGGAAGACAGCTTGAAGCAAAAGCTGCTCAGAGCCATCAGACCGGATCTGGCTGTAACACTCCCTAGCCAAGAAAGCAGCTTGCTCTTACAGTAATGTGCTCTGAGCATGGCTCTCACCTAAAAGAAGTCTGCTCAGTGCTTCTTCAGTTCAGTCTGAGCTTCTTCCTTCCAGCAGTGCCCCAAACACCTTTCTTTTACCTGTTCCCATCCTTCTAAACATCTCATTTACACTTACACACTGCAGGATCCCTGCAGAAACTCAGGACCCTGAACAGGACAGTTTCTGTGCCTGCGTGTCAGTTCATGAGGTGTGATCAGTCCGTTCAACTCTTTAAAAAATAAAAACCATTCCTTCTTGAGTTTTTTTCTCCCCATGCAAGTACTTCAGGAAGGAGGCTGCAGTTGACATCAGGCTGCAGCTCTTTGAATGGCTTCTTCCATGCGCTGGTACCAAGGCTGAATCTTGGTGTGGACCATCATGTCGTCAAAGGCTTCCAGCCCCTCCATGACCCGCAGCACTCCGTACACTGCCTGTGCCACAGGATGAAGATTAGAACAACACTGAGAAAGTCATTGGTGGAGAATGGCTTGGGGTATCAATGAGAGTGCATCTGCAGCCCAGAAAACAGAAAGCAAGTATCTTTTCCTGCCTACAGCACGCTCCACGGCTCTGAACAGTAAGGAAGACTGAACTGGCAGAAAGGTAGCAAAAACACACATACTATTTCTTTAAGGGAATAGTTACAAAAAAGAATCTATATGCAGTTATGGAGTAGAATTTAAGCCATCTCAGTATCAAGCCCTGGTGGAAAAAATTTCCCTTGTATTCCAGGGAAGGAATCACTCTGCTCCACACTACTGCCCGCAAAGAACACTTCCTCAGCACCAAGTGCAATAAAGCCCATGCAGGTGTGAGGCTCTGTTCACCAGCACCCACTGTTCAGAGCAGTTGTTCTGATTTGCAAACTGCTTTTCTCACTCTTCCACACAATCTGTAACACCCACCTGCAGATGAGTACTGCAGGTTCTTTTCCTTCAGCAAAGTGTTCTCTAAAAACAGCAAATACTGTTCTATTTTAACAAAGCGTTCTATGCGCCTGTAGCTTATGTAAATCACCTTCTCTGCCTATGTTCATATTCATCATTTCACATGGATGAACAACTAGGTAATCTGCAATATATGTAACCATAGAAACAGGAATTAACCAGTTATTAACCACTTACCAAGTCAGCAAGGTTTGGCTGACTTCCACCCATGAACAGTCTATTTTTGCCAATGGCTTTTACCCACTTATCAACTGCTTCGTACAAGTCTTCTCGGACATCATCTCGAAGGTGATGCCTAAACAAAGAAAAGAACTAGACTGAAAACATAGGTTTGGTTCTTGAACCTTTCATCATCTCTAATCTTTTGGGCTGGTCTTTGCTGGGGAAATCAGGAAGGTATTTTAAGGTGAGGGGGACAGCTAGTGTGTAAAGAGCAGATGAGGAGCTTGGTACCTCCACAGGTAGGGAAACACAGCTGTTACTCACACTGCATTAAATGGTTTGGTTTCAAAGTGAGGTTCTGCTCTTTAAAGCTCTGAAGTTCACAGCTATGGCCATTAAGAGTGATGACTGTGCACTTGGTGCTCAGTGGTACCAACCTTTTCTTCAGTCTCTTGCTAATGAAGAACATGGCAATGGCCCCCACGTACTTGGCAAAGAAACCTTCCACAGTGCCAAACTTCCCCTCACGGACAATGTAATCAAAGGATGCCAAGGCTTCTTTGGGGGTGCGGTAAACATTGGGGGAGATGAGGTGAACAAGCCAATCATCTGCCCATTTTCTCCACTGCATTTCTTCCCTGCAGGTATTGAAAGAGACTTGTGAGCGAATGGAAGTCCAAGTATGGAAATCAGGGCTAGAGGAGGCAGAGAGAATCACAGTGACATTAGCCAGAGGTTTTACCAAGGACAACTGTGTCAAAACCCCTACCTAAACACGTGCTTTGGTGACCTCTCTGAAATGCACTCAGGAGCATTATCTTCAGCAAGGCTCCTCCAATCTCCATCTGTAATTAAGACTGAAGATAGAGCACTAGCTTCTCCTCCCCCTAAGAACTAAAGCAGCAAGTACACCCTTGGGAAACTAGTATTCCATGGCATTCCTCTGTGACATAAAGGCCAAGAAATAAACTGAAGGCAACTGAAGGCTGGTATGACCACAACAGAGGGAACTCGGTCACCCAACAGCATTGTTTCAAATTACATACAACACACAAAGCCACAGTAACTACCCAGGTTTTAGACACCGAGGGAGTGTGGCAGACGTTGCCAGCACCCACAGGATTTAATATACACACTACCCATGAGGATCTCTGGAGCTGGCTTTACATTACTTGAAGGACCCACAAACTTCAGAGCACTTACACTCTCACTTCTTTGACAGGATAGACTCGCTTCGTCTCCTTCTCATCCAGCATGAGCCAGTATTTATTCCCATACTCAAGTACCTCCTTGCCTTGCTCAGTCACGGTTTTCATGGGAGGATAAAAGGACACAATTTCTTCTAGGCTATTCCTCCTGTGGACAGTGATACAGTTAGCACCTGATCAGACTGCTACAAAATTGGGCAAGAGCAAAGAACATACAGACAGACACATACTTAAAACATTAAGTGCACGTGGATCCAATTTCTATATGAGATAAGTTTTGAAAAGACTTTGGAACAGCTGCACTCAAATTATTAATGTATCTTATTTCCCTGTGTCAGACAGGATGTTTTTGCAGGCATAAAACTTCCTACATTTCTCAAGTGGATCCAAAGGACAGACCACAGCTACAGAAATTTGATTTCACTCTGGACATTATGACTAAATGTAAGCTTAGTTCCAGGACTAACCCTAACACATGCTTAAGCAGTTTTTATGCAAAGAAAATCTCACAGGTGAGATTCACAACACCAGTCATATTCAACTCTTCTTCCATTGTTTTGTTTTCTTACTTGGAAATGAGATAGGTCTTTATTGCACTGATGATCACCGAAGAGTCATTCAATTGCTGAAAAACAGAATTAAAACAAACTTTCAGAAATTGGTGATACTAAAAAAGAATTTCTTAATCATTCCCCCTGCATGCTGAGACTTCCAAATTAGTGCTGCAGTCCCTTTTTTCCTCATGAACTTCCACAGGCAGCCCTACACGCAGATTTCTTCTGCAAGCACCTTAGAGTATCATTTTACAGCAAATGGACAAATCAATATAATAGGAAAGGAATTATAACAAAGGTGTAACAACAGAAGGAACAGCACAATAGAAAAGCATTATAAAGGAAGGGAAGAAGATTGCTCACCCGTATCAGAAGATTCTAGGTTCACAGGGGAAAGCTTCACCAAAGAGAGACTTTCAGAAAGAAATCCCTCCCTGTGGCAGTCAGCCTTTAAATGAGGTCTAAGAGAGGTGCAGCCAGGCTCCACCCCTTCTGGTCACACAGCTGAACTGCCTTCAGCTGTGCTCTCAGGACTGACAGGCTCCTTTCCCCAGGTACTCAATCAGTGGTTCAAGCCCTGACTCATCAGTTCCCATACACATTTCAAATCTATCTTCCATTCAGAGGACTTGAGGGACAGGTCCACAGGCAATACCATTAGGTTTTGGATTTAAGCACTTTGCAGCAACAAAGCAGAAAAAGCAACACTGATACTAAAAAGCCACAGAGTTGACTCGTGAGCGATCTCTTTCCATAAAATGTAAGCAGACCTTTTTATCTCTGACATGAAACGTGTGTCCTGCATAAGAGCTAAGAGAAGCCAGATAATCACTGGACTACAGAGTCACTACATAAAACAACATGTCTAGAAAGACTGAAAACACCTCTCACGAGGCCATGGCAGAGGCTACTACACAAGGAACAAATCTTAGCCTTAAAAGAACACAGTATGATTATAAGATTACACAGTGCATGAAAAGCCAGAGATACAAATTTCCCTATTGAAGTTCCCCACAGTAACTTACCAGAGGGCTTCCAGCATCAGCTAGCAGGATGGGCACCTTCCTGTAGGAAGAGAATTTGATCTCTTTCCTCATTATCGGGTTTACTTCCACAATTTCATAGGGCAGCCCATGATAATCCAGAAAAGCTCGGACTTTACTGCAGAAAGGACAGGTTTTATATTGGTAGAGGGTAAGCTGCAGGTTCCCTGCAGGCAGCTGGGGAAGAAAAAAAGACCAAAAGCTTTTGTTTTCTATTAAGAAGTATAAACGTTATCTTTATCTCACCCTTATTTTTGTTATAAACTCATAGTCACTGAGTTGCAACACCTGACAATCAGTGTATCTCAGTTCAAAAAGGCTTTCTTTAAACAACATCACTAACATTCACCTCACAGGACCAACTGTTCTTTTCCTCAGCATCCGCTCAACCTGTTGGAAACTCCTATTCCTATTCACAGCCAAAACAAAGCAGCGAGATCCAGCAGCAGACTCTTCTACACACAGTCCGGTGTTCTACAACCTCTGTGGAGCCCTGGGTGCAGGGAAGAGGCTTTGCCGTTTGTTGCGGTGCGGTGAAGCAGCGCTGCGCCGACGGCAGAGGCTCAGAGCCGACACGAAGCCCTCAGACACAGCGGCCCGCACCCAGACCCCCGGCGTTTACCGACGGAGGCACCGGGGCGGCGCAGACACGAAGCCCCGCCCCACGGCCGCTCCCTGCCGGCTCCAGCAGCCCGACACGCGCAGCGCTCGGTAACACGTCGTAACACAACGCGGGCCGCTCGGCTCGTTTCTCATTTGCGGCGCGTTTGGCCGCGCGGCCCTCAGCGGGCGCTGGGAACGCGGCGAGCCCCGGCCTTCTGACGGGCGTTTCTCACAGCTCCTCCGGGGGAAACGCGGCCGGGCTTTCCTTCACCTCATTTTAAGCCGTTTCCCGATACAAAGCGGGACACCGGCGGCCCGCGCCTCACGGAGACGAAATGCCCGCCGCCCCGCGCCTCCCCGCCGTCCCTCCCGCCGCCGGGCCCGGCGCCGCGTTACCTCGGCGGCCGAGTGCTCCCTCAGGCGCTGCCGCGCCGCCAGGCACAGACCGGCACCGCCGCCCAGCGCGAAGGCAGCGCCCAGCAGCAAGCGGCCGCCGCCGGCAGCGCCCCGCGCCGCGCCGCACAAGGAACGGCACGGGGCCCGCAGCCGCCAAGGCGGCAGCAGCGCTGCGAGCCGCCAGGCCCTGCCGGCAGCCGCCATCTTGCGGGCACGGGGGCGGGGGGCGCAGACGGGCGGGGCGGGGCGGCCGCTGCGGCTCCACGCCCCAAAATGGCGGCCGCGCTGAGGGGCGCTGGCGGTCGGTGCCGCCCCGTCACGGCTCGGCTCGCTGGCGGCAGCGCTTCAGTCAGAAAGAGAGGAAGGCGGCATCCTGCGGTGTGAAACCGCAGAGCTTTGAGCCGCCTAACGCGGCGTTATTTCTGCCCCGGTCGCGTCCCTCAGTCACGGAACGGCTCTCGGGCGCCTGGGTTCCCGCACGGCGGGTGACGGACGGCTGTGAGCGGAAAAGGACGAGGAGAGGCAGCGCGCTGCCTTCGTCCTTTGCGGCAGAAACGTGAAGGTGACCCCAGGGCGGCGCGAACCGCCTCAGACTGCGCAGAACCGGCGCCACGGTGCTCAGCTACGGCCCGGAGCCCGACAGCAAAGGCGGAGCTGCGACCCCAGAACCGCGGGGCGTCACTGGACCCCTCGCGGCTGATAGGCGGCAGTTCCCGCCCTCCCGCGCCGCGCCCCCTGCCCGATAACCACAGACTTTACACGCAGCCTCCCGCCCGGCTTCACGTGACGCGCGCGCTGCACCGCGTCACCCCATTGGCCAGCGGCGCCCCCGGACGCCCCGCCCCCCGGCAGCCCGGCGCTCGGCAGGGCGGCGGCGGCGATGTCGGGGCCGAACGGCGATCCGCACGTGGCGCTGGGCCCTGCCGGGCGGGACGGCGGCGACGAGGACGGGGACGGCTTCGGGGAGGAAGGTGCGTGCGGGCAGCGCGGCCCTCCGCGCTCACCGGAACCCCCGTGTCGACGGGTCCGCTGCGGTTCCCCCGGCGGGGCGGGGCTGTCGTAGGAGGCCCGGGGAAGGACGGGCCTTGGGCTCGCTCGGGGCCAAACTCGGCCCCGCGCAGCTGAACCTCGAGGCTGCGGTCGCTGCTCTGTGTCGCCCCGCGGTGATCTGTGCTGTGGGTCTCCATGAAGCTGTTGTCTGTTCTGCAGTTAGCTGGGGCTGCCTGCTGGAGCTGTGGGCATTTCTTGGGTGAGCTGAGCTGAGGCCGTGGATCGCTTTCCCTGACCTCAAATAGGAAACCCTATTTCTTGCCACCTTTCTCGTCAGAGGAGTAAGCGACGTGATTGCTGTGCTTGCAGCCAGCATCTCTTGGTTAAACTTCCATACAAATACACCAGGGTAGCAACCGAGTGGGGCAAAGTTGGGCTGAGCGATTTTGGTGCAGCCCCAGCATCACCCATAGGAGTGAAGCGAGCACCTCCTCCTCATCCCTCAGCACCGCGCTGTGCCTGGCTCGGTGCTCTCAGAGGGAAGAGCCAGCACGCAGCGCTACCTCCCAGTCCCTGCCCACCATCTTCCCCGGGTTCAGCCCTTCGGGTCCCTGCCTCCCTGCACTCTGCCAGCCCGTCCCACTTCAGGAAGGAGCACAGCACTGCTCTGCCTGAGCCCTAATACATCACAGGGATTAACAGTGCTGATCCACATGACTGAAACGCCACTGCAGTGAAGCTAAGACTTGAAACAGATTCTTTAAATAAAACATCAGCTAGGAAAACAGCTATCAGGATTGTTTTGAATGAGTTTGGTTTTAACTCACATTACCCAAAGTCTTAACGGTGCACAAAAACACTGTAGTTGGGCTCAGTGCTTCACACCTCCCTTGGAAAGGGTGTGGGCACAGCAACGGCTGTGCTGCATTGGCAGTCTGAAC
Organism: Phasianus colchicus; assembly: GCF_987193195.1. Classification (NCBI taxonomy): domain Eukaryota; kingdom Metazoa; phylum Chordata; class Aves; order Galliformes; family Phasianidae; genus Phasianus; species Phasianus colchicus. Next base: position 7,382,620 of record NC_143454.1, on the reverse strand, counting down.
CCAGGAAGGCATTCGTGAGTCACATCTCAGCCTGGGAGCCTTAAACATGTAATTCACAGAATGTAAATGCTTGGACATACTGCTAGAATGCCTGCATCCTCATCGGGAATGTTGATCCCTAAGGCAGCTCTAACCGCTGACTTGCCCTTGGGATTTGGTCCTGTTGATACGTGCATCACTGCATGCTGCTAATCAGCCCATGGTCAGCTATTTACATATGAGATCAAAGGCTTTCAGGCTGCCCAAAATGAGTGTGTTGTCCCCAGGTAACTTGCCTTAGATCTTGTTACCAGTTCTTCAGCTTCCCATTGGTCTCACTTGACAAGTGAATTCAATACCTGCAGCATTCCGTTGCGTTTTACTTCACCCACATGGTGGCAGGTAAGAGACAGCCAAAATGCTGTGGGCATGTTCTGCAAGAGCATTCACTGACTGCAGTGACAACATACTTGCCTTAAAAAACCTCTTATTTCTCTCGCTTTTAGAATATGCAGCAATAAACTCCATGCTGGACCAGATCAGCTCCTGCTTGGATCATCTGGAAGAGAAGAACGATCACCTCCATGCCTGCCTGAAGGAACTGCTGGAGTCAAACCGCCAGACCCGCCTGGAGTTCCAGCAGCAGAGCGAGCAGCACAGCATGGGAGCTGACATGAAGGGACCACAGCCTCCTGTCTAGTGCACTGGTCCCAAACTTAATTGCTAAGGGAACAATTACTGGTCACTGGTTTATCAAAAATTGAAGAGTTACCTTCTGCCCATTACGTAATCCTTCCTGTGGTAGTGCCCAGCCATTCACCTCCATGTTCTGTTTTCCTTAGCTGTGTGATGGGTGCACACAAATGGGTGTAGGAGACTTGGCTCTTTTTGCTTCCAGCATTAACGCAAGCATGGCCACGTAACGTGGTTGAAGCTGGCTGCAGAAAGCCTGAGGCTGTGCAGGTTGTTTGCAAGGAAGCTCTCTTCACAAAGTAGAAAAATGATCGTGGTGTTTTGTACTGCTGACTCCAGCTGAGGAATGCTATAGCTCTAGCCCCCTCCCTCACAAAGCACACTAGGCAGGGGTTGTCCTGACTCCAGGCTTTCTCTGGCAGCTCTGGTACAGACTTGGAGGAGGGGGGCCATAGATGATCTGCTGACTTGAAACTACAGCTTCCCCATTATTCACATTCACTGTAAGTACTGACAGGTAGTCCCAAATCACTGGAGTTTCCTGTTCCCTTCCAGGCAGATAAGATGAGCTACCAAGGTGATGATTTTGACTTAGAATCAGAAGCTGCCTAACTCCTTGAGCTGCCATTAAGGACTCAGGCTTAGAGAGGCAGAGCAGCCTGGTTTGCCCCACTGAACTGGTGGTATGGTGCTCTGCCTGCCATGGGATGAGAGCAGAGCCCTCCCTGTATATTTTAACAGGAGCAATCATGAGTATTCTGGTTTGAAACTTTGTGAACTTGTCAGGATGGCCTGGTGCCACCACTGTGAGGCAAGTCTGAACTATTCTACTTCTGTAGAGTTAAAGGAGTTTTTTTGAAAGTTGAAGAAGTTATAAGAAATCTGTTTTATTAAAATCATTTGAAACAAAATTTGTTCCTGAGAGTATCCACTATGAGAACAGACTGTATTAAGCCTTATAGTATTAACAAATGATCAAGATGCACATTCTGCCTAGCTTAGGACACAGTGGTGGTCCGAGAGTGTGCATCTTTGAAAGAAAACCATTCTGAAGAGCAGAATTGGGCACAGTCTCCCAAGAAATAAACTTTTCTGCCTTAGAAGGAAGCAGAGGGGAACTACGTGGTATTCTTAGTGGAAGAAAATGAGAAAAAATGTCTGCATCCATCTACTTCATGAACCATATCCCCTATGAAAAAGAAAAATAATCACATTACATTCTTCTTTCAAGTTCAACAATCAAAGCATGATTTCAGTATCCAAACTATACAAGTAATAATCAACACCATCCCATATTAGACACGCTAAAGCCAGGCTTCTTTTATTCTTAAAATAAAAACAGCAGTAAAGTTGAAGGTTTTTGCTCTATTAAAAGACTCCGAAAATAAACATTTCCAGCAAATATGGTGTGTAAAGGGCTCTCCCTTTAAGGCCACTCTATCTGGGTTTGCGCCTGGAAGAGCGTCTGCACCCAGCAGAGGTAAGACTGGCAGTCTCACCTTTGGCTAGGGAGGAGGGCTCTGCTGCTGCCTCCTGGCTTATGTTTGATGCTTCCTTCTGTCCCAACCCCCCTCCGCTCCCCGGATCCTGGCAGTGGTCTGTGCCTTCCCCTTGCCTGGCTGCATTGGCTTCCTCCTCCTCACACACAGCATGTCCCAGCAACTCCCCTGCGGCGCTGCTCTCTTCGGGGAGCGGGCAAGTGGCAGTGGATTCGCTCTCCTGTAGGCTTTCTTCTACAACCATGATTCCACACACATCAGTCATGCTGGCTAGGCTTTTGCTTTCTGCTACAGAGGTGGCCAGCTTGCCCTTACCCTCTGGAGACCTCAAAGCTTGTTCTTGCAGTGCTGACAGCTCTGTACCCTCCTTGTCTATCCCATGATTGGCATTCATCTTCTTGCTGGTATCTTCTGTTGTAGCAGGAGACTGTTTCTGATCATCTAGCAATTGGGAGCTGGAGCCCTGGGAATGCAAGGCAGCCTCCGGATAGGCAGCTGTGGCACGATGCCTTGCTACCTTGTATCTCTGCAAACACAAACAAACCACCGTGAGACACAAGTCCAGCCAGATACTGGCACTGCAGCGAGCAGCAGCTGGTCCAGGAAAACCTGTACAAAAATAATGGTGAGTGACAGCTAGACTCTGCAAGAGCACAACCTGACTGAGCCGGTCTCCTGGCCTGGCTGCAGAGGCTTTCAAGCAGGGAAAGGCCAGCTCCTGTGAGAAAAAGCAGTGATATTAAAAATGTAATTACTTAGTGCTGAGTGAGTGCATGGCGCACCTGTGACTCCTGAGACAAAAATCATGTCTGGTAACTGTTGATCTCAGTCAGATTCAGGACTTTGTAGATACAACAGCACAAGTGACAGCTCTTGCTCCAGCTGCTGCCAGGACCTAACACTGGACACGCACTCTGGATACACAAGGCTATGCCCTGCCCTTACCTAGAGAGGAGTGGTTTAATGTTTAACAGCCACAGCAAGGCTTAAGTTGAAAGCTTAAGCTTTTTCATTCTGCTGATACAATCCGTGCAAAGCTGCTGGCAAGAATACTAAGAGATCTCAAGTATCCTCATCTTAAAAGGTACTGAGGTTATCTCCAGAATAAAGGTGAGCACACATTCAATAAAATGACTCATTTACATGAGCTACCGTGATAAACCAGTAGAGGTCTGTAAGGAAATTAAAATGGCTACTAGCCATTTTTTCAAGACTGGATTTCAGAAAAACAGTGATGCTACTTAGCTAACATGCAGCAGGAATCTGCTCTTTGAAGACCCAGATGCAGTATGAAGTAAGAAAATGACACAAAGCTCCTTTCCACAGCCATTCTCTTTACCATCAACTCCCTTTCATCCTTCTGCCAAAAGGTGCCTTGGACTGGCACTAGCATTAGACTTCACAATGACAGAATTATCTGCAGCACACTGGCTTTCACCACTGTCTAAGCAGTGCTACTGCAGTCTGCAGTGTGGAATTAGAGCACACCAGACAGACAGCTTTACATTTGACTTTAGTACATCATCACAGGCTTGTTCTTTCCCCATTCTCAAATACTGGGATATGTGTAATGTTGTAACGCACTGGAGCAAAGTCAGTGAGTCAAGTAATAACAGTGTACCCAAATTTAACCAGGCATAAGTGTGCTAGTTTGTTTTCACAGTGAAGCTGTGAACTGCCTCACCAGCAGACAATTCTCTGCTCTGAAATCCTCTGTGAGTCTATTCTGATGAGAATACTCTGAAATTGGAAATGATTTCACTCTGATTGTGACACAGCCAAGCAGAATAGATGTTAGCCTGCAGATATTTAAGGTTGGACTTCTGCCACAAATAATTCCTGTAAGTCACTCCAGTGTCCATTTGAAGAGTATCTGATTTCAGCTTTTAAATGGGCCAGAAAGAAGGTATACACACTGCTGCTGCAGTTTCACTCCATGCTGATCTAAAATAAGCAAGGGAAGCTGCAAGGCCAATTCCTTCATTCCAGAAATGACGAGCTGCAGGAGAGGATGAGCAACCCTCAAAGAACAGCTGCTTCTCCTGCTATTTGCCATTCCCAATCCACAGCTCCTAAGTGCTGGCTTCTGCAGCAACCCCAATCCTTGCTGAAGGACACAGTGGTTGACTGGGAACAGTTAACCTGTCTGAAAGACTAGCAGGAAGACTCTTAAAATGCAACAATGACTGGATCTGTGCTCAGGAAACATGTTTTGTGTGCTGGCAGGTAACAAAGTCAGCATGGGATCCTCCCCTCTTTCCAGGGTGAAGGAGTACTGCTCTCCTACATGGGCAGTGGTAGGCAAAGGAGAGGGCAGAGCCAGTGCAAACTCTGCACACCCACCTCAAGGTACTAATCCAGGCACCTCACCCCTAGCAAGCCAACAACGACAGAACAATGGAGGCAAATTCCAAGACAGCCTAGCAGGGAAAGTTTCTAAATATGAAGCAACAAGGAGCAATGCTGCTACTTCAGGTGAAACCAGTAAAGCAAAAGAACAGCATCAGCTGGCAGAGATTTATGCTAAGGAGTTTCTAGGAAAGTACTGCAGACAGAATGACTGACTTCATGTTGCAGGCTGACCCTGGGGACAAATGGACTTTTTCAGCTTGTAGTTCCCATGTATCAGAGCACTGTGCTGTTACATTTCCAGATTTCTAAGGTGAATATCTGATTTTACCAGGCTCCTTCATGGACGGATCACACCTGAAACATTGCCTAAAGGAGCTGTTCCTGTGCTCACTGTTGTACTGCATGGAAAGATGCATAAGCATCAGCTCTCTTTAAAAAGAATAGCCTCTTTCCGTTTTGGTCTTTCCCCATTTTGACCCACCTGCAATCTGTCTAACAAAGAAAAGAAGAGGCTTAGACTAAACAATAGACTCTACAGGCTCAGCAAACAGATCAGACACTCTGAGGAAGACTTCCAACCAGAAACGGGCAACAAGATGACAGTAGCAGTAGCTGGGAAGCAGGACTGGACTGGTTTTGGATCTGAAGGGGGTGATGGGAGACAAGCACGGAGCACATCAGGAGAAAGCTGTGACACAACGGACACCAAGGGTGATGGAAATGAACTGAAGACAAGACAACTAACGTGGCGGATTCACTGAAGAGACACGCACAGGGGTAGTAACAAATGCCAGGCCATGCAATCGCCAAAGGGTCTAACCTGAAAGTTCTCAAAATGCATCAGGGACTTGCAGTGTGCGAGCCGGGCAGCAGAGTCGCTATGGTAGAATTTGTGACACAGCCTGCAGAGGTAACCTGCGACGGGGACCAGAAAATCCAGGCCTGTGAAACGGGAGGGGAAGGGAAATCACAGATCACATTGAATGGAACTCAAAATAACGAAAGTATGTTAAAAGGGAAGTTAAACCAGGGAAGGAGGAAAGAAGGAAGGAAATTGGAAAGCTTTGCTTCTGTTAATGAGGGGTTTGCAAGATGACTTGCTGAATATCTTGTCTTACCATGGAATGGCTGTGCGCTTGATATTCAGAGAGAAATCTGGCTGCCAGAGCAAAGAAACTACATATAGCATTAAGGGGAAAAAAAAAGAAAGGAATACAATGGAAAACTACAGAGGACATGTGATCTAATGTAATGGGATCAAACCAAGCAGAAGACAGCAGGCGCGCAAGAGGAACACGCAGAGAACATTCACAGCATGAATCATTATTCCATCTGCCACACGATAGTGGAAGGTTACAGCGATATGGAAGATTGGTGTAAACAGCACTCTCCTTGGGCACAGAACAGCCTCTGCAGAGCTGCCCTCTGCACAATACAAGTGGCCGTTAGACATCTGAAGTCAGAATCACTTACAAGGTGGGGACAAGAGGGAGCCATCTGGAGGCAACACTGCCCACCAGTCCAGAAACGTGTCTGAATAACCACTAAGTAGAATGTGGGGGTTTTGAAGCAGAGGAAACATGCACAGTTTGGGCTCTGGCAGAGAGCTTGATGCCATCAGTACTGTTCAGTATTTCCATGTAAGCTGCATTTCTGCTGGAAAGTGTTCTCATCAATAAGTTTTTAGGCTCCATTTTTCCAGAGCATCCCTCATTTTCTACCTAGTTTCTTCAGTACTCCTATCCCATTTGCTCTGTTTCTTGCCTTGGTAAGATATCTGGCTCTCGCCATTTCTTCCTCAAAAAGGCAGCTGACAAACATCCATCACATCCCTTATCATTGGCTTAGAGAACAACCTGGCCCCTTCTCCACACAGCAGTGACCTGCAACAGTCTGATGCAGATGCTGAAGCAATATAGCCAAAGAATTTGTAACAGCAGCTGACAGAGACCATCCTCTCTTATGGCACACAGCCGGAGAAAGTTCTGTGGGCCTTAGTGCTTCTGTGTTTGCTTACCATAGGCTGTATCTGGGCAATACTTCTCACTTCCTTTGTAATCCTCCAAAGACACTTCCTTCAGCCCACTCTGGAAACCAAAAGAACATTAGTGCCTAGCATATCTATGTCAATTCCCTTCCCTTTTTCTGGTAAACTTTGAAGCAAAACAGAGGACTCGTATACCAGAGACAGAGTTGCACGACATCTGGCTAGTGCCAGATACCCCATGTCAGAGGCCACTTCATGGCAAGGGTTAAAAGCATCTCTTACATTCTGAGCCTGAAGCAGTTCAGCTGTCTACCTCCTCTTGGTAACAGCTCTTTACTGGGAAAATAGTATGTATTGAGATAAATCTCTACACATTTGCCATGAGACCAAGCTGCTGCTGGGCTATTCAAAGAGACTATGTCAATGTCTTTGATAAGAAATTTGTTCCCTTGACAAAAACACTGCTTATGCTCCTCACAACAAGGTAATGTTTGAAGATACCAGTAGGAGCTGTAGCACAGTAGAAATACCCTTCTTCCCTCTGGGAGGGGAATCAACTCTTTGAAAGGGAGATAACTGCAGGACGAGGGGAAATGGTTTTAAGTTGAGGGAGGGGAGATTTAGGTTGGACATCAGGGGGAAATTCTTGACAGAGAGAGTGGTGAGGTGCTGGAACAGCTGCCCAGAGAGGCTGTGGATGCCCCATCCCTGGAAGTGTTCAAGGCCAGATTGGATGGGGCCCTGGGCAGCCTGGTCTAGCATTAAATGAGGGGGTTGGTGGCAGGAGGGTTGAAGATTCATGATCCTTGAGGTCCCTTCCAACCCTGGCTATTCTGTGATTCTGTGATTCTGCATCCACACACAGTGTTTGATTCTCTTTTGCGCTGCCTTGCGCTCTAGAAGAATTCCAGGGCCCTCACCCTCCTGCTGCACTGTGGCACTAGACTCTAAACCCTGAGCTCAAGCAGACAAGAACAACCAAAGTCACACAACCCACAGCGGATTCTCAGATAGATCAGTCCTCATTTGCATGGCATACCTGCTTGGCAGCAGAATCCTCATTCTCTACCAGCACTACATCAAGGTCTTCCCCCTCACCAGTTCCCTCCTCTTCTTCCTCCTCCTCTTCCTCCTCTTCATCATCTTCAAAACAGCCAACAGCATCCACTGTGATCAACTCCTCTGAATCTTCTGGGCTGCCCAATTCCTTCTCTCCCAGTCTCACCTGACGGGTACAGAAAAGAAAGATCAACTCTGCACTCTCCATCTAAACACAGAAGGCCCCAGGCTCTGAACAGATCACATCTTGCAGTAGATGGAACTGCAAGAGGGGCACAAAGCTATCTTGCTTGCAGACATATCCATTTCCTCTCCCTTTTTCACACAATTTCTCTTAAAACAGGGTTTGAAGAACTGCATGCCTTCCCTTTATCCCTGCAGTAGTCAAGGAAGCTGAAAGCTAATGAAATCTGCAGTGTAGCTGCCTCCAGTGCTGGGTGGCTCTCTACTCTGGCAGCATTACCTCTTTGGCTTTCTGTTTATGCTCAGGGGACTTCATATGCTCCACAAACTTGCGAGGGGTCTTGAAATGGCGGCTGCAGACAGTGCAGAAAGGACGAAGTGAGCGTTTGGCCAGCTAAAGAGAGAGGAGAAGACCAGTCAGTCACAAAAGGCACCACTCTAAAGAAATACAGCTTCAACTTCGGTAAAACAGTTACAGCCCTGTGTCTAAAACAGGCAAACCACAAAAAAAGTGTCTTATTTGCAAGAGAAAGGGATCACTAGTTCCTACCTGTGAAAGGGATGGAAAATCACTTTTTTGAAAGTGCACATGCATGTGTGCATGTGTGCATGTCATGCACAAAAAAAAGTGCATGACAAAAATGTGTTTTATAAAAGGTTTACTAGCAGTTTTTCCCTAGGAACGAAATACACACACAGTAAATACAGTGACCTGCCTAAACTTTACCTCAAAAGCGTAAAGGCTGCCAACCAATTCCTCCATTCCATTGGTTAGGTAAATACAGTAGACCATGCTTATTTAGAAAGTTGAGAATTAAACCAGAGTTGCTTCAGGCCATACTGACAGCTGGAATTTCAGCCTTATACCAGTGATCAAATGCAGTAGGCAGCATGACAGTGCCCTCGTGAGAGTGCAACCAGCACAACTTCATGCATCTCTCCAATCACCTTTCTCTTGCTGGGGGAGTAGGAGATGCTAGACACAAACTCAACCCCCACAAAAGGTCAGTGCAAAGGAGAAATCTGTGCTATGGTTATTACCTTGTGTTCTTGGGTCCTGCGATGTTTGATCAGATCCCCTGTGAAGTGTATCTGACACGTGTTACACCACCGCTGCTGGGTCTCTCTGAAGTGACAGCAGAAACATCTGTAAGTCATAACTTTTTACATTCCCCATGGAACACTGCAATGTGGAATTTGTTTCAGCATTATTTTCCTCAGTATCACTAACTTTACTTGCTTGGATTTATCTTTTTCATTTTCCAGCCCCTTACGTAGGGAATACAGCTCATGCTGACAGAAAGGCACCAGTTAAAACAACTCTCCAGTTTGATCTACTGGATTAAGAACTACACACCAGGTCAAAGTTCACAATACTATCCTTTATCAGGAAGGAAGATGCCAGAAGCAGCCTAAGGCCTCAGAAACAAGAAGGATTTTGTACATTATCCTGGAGCGCAGGGGCACCTTGGTGCACTGAGGAATTTTGGAACTCATGTAGATCCCTGCTGAGATTGTGTTTGCTACCTCAGACCAACACTCACCCATCTTTCTCCGCCAGCAACTTCTGCTCCTTCACCATAGGTAGTAGTGAAACAAAACAAACATTACTCATGTGCTGAATCTCCCCAAGTCGCTGCTGGTGCTGAATCCCAGCCATGTGGGTTTGGAAATTCTAAGAAAAGGTTAAGAGAAAGATCCATTTAAAAATATTCAAAATACAGAATAATAATAGGCATGAGCTACACTTTCCATTCTCTTAAATGCTGTATAACAATGAAATGGTATAAAAGCTTAAGACCACGGCTGCCTGGGGATCCACCCACACTTGTTCTCTAGCAGGTTGCTTGCCAGCTCCTCAGAAAGGGTTTGCTTTATCTGCATGCTTGTCATTATTTTTTTTTTATGCTTCTCTGGCTAGCAAGTCTCATGATGCACCTCCCCATGGCAGCTGGCCATCCAATTCACTTCTCTTGACCATCCATCCCAGTCAGACCTGTGGATTTATACCTGCTGATTGCAGCAGTTGGTCTTGCAGATGTAACAGTAGAATTTAAGGGCTGATTCAGGGTTGGAATCAGCTGTGCCCATCTCGCACGTCCACTGCCCTGGTTTCAGAGCTGTCGTACTGATAGCTCTGCTCTCGCTGCTCTGCTGGATAGTCACTTTCAGTGAACCTCCAGAGCTCAACACCTGCCAGAAGAAGGAGTCAAGATTAAGTCAAAAGCGTAAGTAGAAGACACTAAAAATAAATACTTGCATTTTAGACATGCAATGGCAAGTTTCATAGCAGCTGCACGTCTACTACCATCACCCCATTTTTTTTTTTTACATCTACTCTTCAGCAACAAAAGGTGTATTTTTAGCCATGTCCCTTTAATACAGATATTTGTTAATGGTTCTTTCAATTCACCTTTCCATCTTTCCGTCTGAGTTCTGAACTCTTAGCAGACCCCAGCATTCACAAACAGGCAGCAGTAGGTGAGGTACAGGCTAGCAGAGGCACAGAAGCAGCAAGTCAGAGCAGACTGCACAATAATTGCAGACATATTATGCCTTATTGCTAGGGACAACAGCTTACAGCAGGAGACGGAGCTCCAGACGTGGGTGCCATCTGGTTCCCAGTGGCAACGGGCATCTCTGGGATGGAGTGGGAGGTTTTATGTTCTGTACCACCCCAGCCTGCATGGAACAGCATCTACTCACCTCAGGAGCCTTTGGTTCCTCAGAGAATTTCCTCTCTTTAGAGAGACTTTCAGCTGCGTACTGCTTTACATTATTTGTACCTAGGGACAGAGAGTCATTTCAGCTGCCTTAAATCAAAATAGCAATGAGAAAAAAAACAAAAAACAAAGCAGCAGGTGAATGAAGTCAGGGAGCTTTCCTCACAATGCTGTTGGCCATAAGCCCAGCTTACAAACCTGTTTCCAAATAAGCTCTGTTAAAGGGGAAACTCTTCTCATCATTTGCATTTGCTAGGCAACAGCAACAGCTTTTAGGGGACTATGTTTGGATTTGGTTCCTACATCTTCTCCTCCTTTCCCCACCCTTTATGTGGGGGAGGACATTTCTGAAGACTCACAGGATCTAGAGATGCTGAATGTTAAATGCAGCTCAGGCAGGGAGCGTCCTAAAAATACAAATCATGGTGCCCAGGAACTCACCATCAGCTTGGACATGGGTGCTCAACTCTTCCTTGCTGCCTGCTGCATTCTCTAATGCAGACTCTTCAGTCACACTTAAAAGATATCAAGAAAACAACCTTATTTGCAGTGTTATAGACCAAGAGATTCAGAAGACAAAGGCATAGGCTGGAATCTAGGCTATCACACTCTCCACTAAATCCCCCAAATCAGAAAGCCACTGGATGTGTATTGCAGGCAGAGATTCAGCAGAAATGAATGAAAACAATGGAGAATGGCATTCTAGAACAGATTCAGAAGCAGTAGCCAAATAATCTGGACAAGAAAGTTAGAACTGATTCTCTGAATCACTGCCCTCTTCTGCATGAGGCCTGCAGGGAAATAAGCTCATACAGGAAATATTCTTAGCAAGAGCTCTGAGAGCTCATTCCTTTCCTGATTGGCGACCTGCAGGGAAGCTGCAGTATCTGGACATCACTCCAGGTTGCTATGTGCATGAGGGGACAGAGACCTGTTAGAACTGAACAGTTTCTCAGTTATATTTCACAGGGATTTCATCATAACTGCCTGCTCTATTTGTTTCAATAGTGTTTAATTCCAGAGTCCCTGCTGCACTGCTTTTGGGGGAGTGGAGCCCTATGAAACACATATCAAACGATTTTGCTTTGTTTGCTTTGGTGCTATTGATCTGCTAAGGAGAAAAAAGAGCCTGAGGAGATCGCTGAGAAAAAAAATAAGCTGACTTGCAGAGGGCAGAGAGCATATTTTACAACATCGTTCTCTATCCTCTATTTTTTCCCATAAGGTAATACTTTCACCATGGTTTGAATGCCTTCTCTTTCAGGCCAGCCCAATATCCCACCGGCCAGCATTCTTTTGCCAACAGGGAGCAGCAAATTCTGCACAGACAAGAATCCAGACTGTGCAGGTACTGAATCCTGCGATCAAAATACACAAGTATCACATGATTTATCAGATTGATAAGTGATAATGTAACTGGGTTACAAAGCTATAAATATGCAGCAGAGTTTGGGCAGTGCAAGCATGAAGAAAACAAGAGTGGCTGGCATTAACATTATTTGTCAAATACTGCCAACAGGCTCAATGCTGTACCACACACAGATGGTGCCAGCACTCCAGGGCAAGGGTTTGCAGCTTAAACTGAAAGTCTAGGGAGCAATCTAGGGGAGCAAAAGCCATCGCAAGCAGGAGCCAAGAAGGAAATGGTGTTATATGGATACTTGTCAGGCCGTGCTAGAAGAAATGGGTGTTCAAGGAGGATTTGAAGATGAGTGCTTTCCACACTGGAATGAGGATGCTGTTCCAGGCATACAGATGGCACATAGGAGAAAAAGCAGAAGTGGGAAAAACCTGAAGTGAAGGAGGAGGCTGGTATTCCTGGCCAATGGAAAATGAAATGATGAAACAAGAAATAAAAGTGTGGCACGAAGTGGGGGAGAGCTATCCTCATCTGTGAAAGGCAACATTAGAACAGTAAGCTATTTTTCTCAGAGATCCATCATCTGTTCATAAAAAATAAACAAACACTTCCAAAAAGCTAAGGAGTCATATATTCCAACTAAATACCAGCCATAAGATATGAATCAAATCTGGCACTCAGCTATTGCTTTGGAAAGGATGTTCCCAGAAGCAGGTTTGCTGCAGTGAGATCTGTCATTGCTCAGACTTGATACTTTTTTTATTGCATGTGACAGTGTAACAGAACGTTGATTAATACCTACTAAATACCTACTAAATATTAATGTCATTAAAATTAAATTAACTTTAGCAAACAGATTAACAAAACATGCTCAAAAGCCTCTGACTTAGCCTAAACTGAATTTATTCACTTTCTTGCTAGTTCATAGTCCATAATTCACAATGGTCTCTGCTCACATAATATTTATCACTCTTTAATGTTTTACACGATGAAAGTAATATCGAAACATCAAAACGATCTTGGAATATTCTCCCTGAAGCTAACCATTAATCTCTAATCTACAGATGGGAAACCAGAGAGGTGAAGAAACTCGTCCAGAACCACACGGTGAATTGTTAACATGGAAGATCAGAGGACCCAGGAGCCCTGACTCATAGTCATTAACATATGTTGGAGAATTCTCAAATCAGTGCCTCCAGAAATCTTTATTCACTCCTTCCTGTTCTCCCCCTGCAATAGTGACAGTTCTGGAAGAGGTACAGCACTGTACAGATGGCGTGAGGAGCTCTGTTACGTGCCTTCCCACTAGATGGCAATACAGCCTTATCTACTTCTTGCACCCTCTGGAATGCAGGGACTGCCAAGACAGGCCTGCAATGGCCAGCTTGCCTTGCAGATAATAGGATTGCCTTTGTTTATTTTTACCCAACAGACAGGGGTACTGGCAAGAGAATCTTTACAGAGGGGATGCAGAACTCAACACTCCTGAATATAGGCTTCAATACTACGGAGTACAGATTCCCTTCCCCTTCCCATTCCTCAAAAAAAAAAAAAAAACCACCTATGTTCTCTTACTCCTGTCATAACCTAACTCAACCCAAGGCTTTTCCTCTCTGCTGATACCTGGCTGCTCATTTCCCTTTATTGCACTTAGGCAAGAAAATTAAGAGAAATAGCTCAGAATAGTAAAGCTCTCTCTGCTTCTTAGGAGAATCCTGGCAGGAGAACACAGGAGCAAGCATTACTTTGTTGCACACTTGCCTAACACGTATCTTTTATTTTTCATTCCTATCCTTGTGCCACCTATAACAGAGACCCCTGCAAACATATCTCAGTAAGCATCACCAGACTTCCTGAGTCGTTCACGATCCTTTGAAATACCTCCTAAATACCAGACATCAGGCCAGTACAGCACTGCCCTAATTGCAGGAAAATAAAATTAGACAATAATGCTAAAGCCAGTAACTATTTCAATACCACATTCAATAAATACCTCTTCAGTCTTTTTGCTGCAGGCTCAGTGTTCAACATAGATTCTGCCGGAGTTCTTGGTTCTGCAGGAACACAGAAGATCTCCTTAGCAAAGCAGACCATGCCACCCTAAGCACGTCCCAGTGAATGGCCAATGCCTATAAAACTATTTTACAGCAAATAATAATACACACTTGCTTATTCCGAACTTGAGAACTGTAGTGATAAGGTTGAATAATAAAATAAATTAATAATGACCTAGGAGATTTGAATTTTATTGCAGATGTGATTGTAAGAGGTGTGGTTCAGTAAGAAATCTATGCTTATGTCTACTAAATGAGTCTTTGCCCCATACCAAGATGACAAGAGCACAGACCATGGAACATTAACCAGGTGACACGGCCATCAGAAAGCAACCATCTCATCAGGTTATCTTCCCCACCACATACACAGTGACCACAACCTCACCACGTGCCTGTGTTTTTAGGTTATGCACTTTTCAATCACAACACAGAAGTGGGGATATTCTATGAGATTCAGTGCCAGTTTCTATTCTGACAACTGGAGTACTTGCTTAAGTCAACTCTTCCTCAGCATGTTGATTGCAACTGGTTCTGTTTCAGGTGTTTGACTCTGTGAGACATTCAGTTCAGCATGGTCAAGGCCATGCGAAAGCTTACATTTCAAACCAGTTTTTTTTTTTTTTTCTTCCATCATCTTAAAAGAATCTCATTGTCAGGGTGCCTCTGGAGAGCCTTCCATGCAAGGGATATGGGGCAGGCTTATAAACACCAAAAAAATACTTTTTACCTGGGTATTTTAAAACCACCAAAAGCAGAGGGCTGTGACAGTTAATTTTGGTATTTGCAGTTAGAGAGAAGGTAAGACTAAAGCTGTCTCCAGCCTTTGCTGCAGGAACAACCAAGAGGAGTTTATAATCTAGAAGCATTCGTTTCACTATAGGCTCACTCTTACCTGTGGACAGGGAGTTGTTCTGCTCTGACCCTGCTCGCAGTTCCCCTCTAAATTCTATTTTCTCATCACCATGCATGTGAGATGAAGAACCTGCATCTAGCTCCCGCTTCCTGTCAGGGACCCTCTGGAAGTCCTGCAACAGGCAGAGAGTCTCAGCAGAAGGCACAGTCCAAGTGTGGAAGTCTACCTTATCCAGCACATCTTTCTGACAAAGCAGGAAGAGATATGCAAATGCTAATCTAAGAGGAGGGAACACTGATCAATTAATCTGAGAACCATTTTCAGGACACAAAATGGGTCTTAATAGTGGAAGGGGAGAATGTTTGGTTTTTGAAACATTCTCCAGAACATTAAGAATTGTTCTGAAATTAAATTTTATGAAATTCATATGAACAGATACGAACCTTATCTTTAAAAAGGGATCAAAAGCAGCCCCAAAAGGCAGAGTTACATATCCATGATAGTAGCAAGTTTTTTGAGATCAACAAACAGCTCTGGAAAGCTAAATGGGTAAAAAGTCTGGCCTTTGAAGAGCAAAGCATTTTTTTATGGTCATTACTTGGAAGATATTAATTCTAAAGTTTCCTTTTCTTTTAGGTTTAAACAGTTCTGCTATGACAAATTATTTGTCCTGATACAGACAAGAAATCTTTGCATCCTAAATGTAAACACAGACAACAAGAACCTTAGGGATGGACTTGTTTCTCCATTTCTTTGCCAACAGCGTGGTGCAAACACTTTTCATTGTAGGCTCTCTCCTTTCTCTTTGTTCTTTATCTACAATACAATCAACTGCTCTAAGTGCAAAAGGAGCACTGAGCTCCAAAACGGTGCGAAGCTTGGAGCCCACCTTGCGAAACATCCGGTTCTGCCGCTGGAAGGGAAGGTTGGGGAAGCCCAGACGAGTTGGCTTTAATGAGACCCCAACAGGTGGTGGCCCTAGGAGGGAATGCCTTGTAGCCTGAGGGAAAAACTGCTGCAGTGCTGGGGCTGTCATGTTAAATCCACGCAGGTTTCCTACAAATGCAAACACAGCACATCAGCATGCAAAGGAGAGAGAAAATCTTACCCCCATACACACAGCAGGGAGAAGGGAAGGGCTCATCCACACAAGACAGTGTCCTTCCCCAGGTACTGTATGACTGCTCTATGCTTTACCCTTTTTAGTCCCCATTGAACGAGTTGCTGTGATAGCATCTATTACTATATATTGAGCCATGTAATTATAATTGTCCCTGCAGGCTAAGATCATTAGAGCAATTATCTGATCTGAGCACACCAGTATTTGCATTTGCAACAAAGCAAGGTATCGTTTTACAGAATTTCTCAGTAATAAACGAAAATTCATCCCACGTTTGTGCAGCTGGCAGCTCACACCATGGCGTGGCTGCTATTTAGCACGGGCCAGCAACAGCATTTCATTGAAAACAACACCAGAATTTTCAAACAGGAGATTTCACAGTCTTCTCTGCCATCCAGTTATCGTACAAGCTCAATGTGTCAACCTGAACTCAGACTCTTGAGAAGCTGCCATTTGCAATTATAATGCTCTGCTTTCTGAACAGCTCTTCTCAGCATCCACAGACTACTAAGTCTCAAGAGTTCCTAACGAAGCTGGTCCATACTAACCCCATTTCAGAGGTGAGGGAATGGAAGTGCACAGATGTCTCAGCTACACCCTCAGATTCTGACCACCATTCCAGGAACCTGGACTTACACTGCAATTTTTTACTTCTCACTTGAATGACTGCATCCTCCGACTGCTTAGCAGCTGTTAAAACAAGCCAGAGAAGTTTGGAGATGGACACACAAAATTTGAAGTCAAGCTACGCTGCTGAAAGCCTGGAACACTACAGGAAGTATTCCCTCATGTTTGTCTTCAGAACTGATCTCATCTCTTACTACTTAGCATAAATGATCTCTTACTGTAAAAACACGTAGCAGTATTTAAAAAGAAAATAACCTATAAGGCAAGAAGTCATCTCCTGCTCTTGCTTTACTTCCTTTAAAGAATTATAAATATATTTCAATTGAAGTATTTATTTTTTCCTATTCCTACTGCTAAAGCCACATACAATGAATTATTCATCCCAGTGTCTCCCCGGTTCAGAACTACTAAAGCATCAGATATTCTTACATGTAACCCAAAGCTGAAATGACCAAAAAAAAAAAAATCAGATCCCTAAGAAGGGCCACACTGAACACCACATCTGTACTACACATTACCCACAGCTAGCTGGTGCAATCACTGAAAGAGAAGTCAGAACTCAACTCAGCATGTAGAGCTGAAAAGAGAGAGGAACAACACAAAATCAAAGAGCTGCCGAGTGCTCATTAATAAACCTTCTCCTGTTTTCATATCTAATTTGCCTGAGGTCTTTGGCATGCTAATTAAATACAACTTCTCAATAAGAGATTTTGCTTTAGAGGAAAGGCCAGGCTATGCAAACACCAATGTATCTGAAAGGAGAATGACTGGCTCGTCAGACTTCTCTTCCTCTGCCACAAACATGCATTTCAATCTGGATATATAAATTCAGAGTATGATTTGTTTTTTATTACTGTGAGTTTCCCTACAACCTGACAAAGATCTACAGAGAGCCACTGGAGTCACTAGAGAGCCCTCTACTAAATGGGCAAGAGAACAAAAGGCAAGTTAACAATATGCAGAATAGATCTATTGTCTACACATATGGGCACAATTCATACATCCAACAAAAATTCAAGGCATTCATCTAAAATAGGCACTTTAAAACTGTCCCAGGTACTGATCTTCTGTATTGAAAACAGCTGTCAGTTTAAGATATTAGGGAAAAAGCTATGTTTTCATATCCTTACATTAGCAATGCTATTATTAAGGCAGCTTCATAAATTTGTCTTGAAAATGTACCAAAAAATCAACTTGTGGAAACGTAATGATGGAAAAATAGTGATACTACACTTCAGACAAATGACAGTCATTTCAGGGAATCAAAATTTCACACAACAATTGAAACCTAAATCACTTCTCACCACAATGTACTGTATTTGTCTGCACTCCACTAAGCCTGGACAAAGACAAGCACCTACTTCTGCAAACAAGTTTAGCATATACATAACAGTCAATGAAATAAATTAAGTCCCCCAAGTGAGACAAGCAGATTTAGGAAAAAAAAAAACCAACTATTTTTCTAAATACACTGCTGAAAAATACTCTTTCCACCAATTCTATGAGAAAATCATTTTCCAATGTATATATTTTGTATTGATCTGGTAGCTTCTAGTGCTACTCTCAATTGTGAACATTAAGGCACGTGGGATTTTCATCAAGTGAAGAACATTCACGATGTGTAATGTGAACAAATTTGAAGGGGAAAAAGATGACAAACAAAAATGCCAAATGCAAGCACTGCAATGGTTAAGGAAGAAACAGCCATACTGTGGTTTCAACCCATGAAGAGTGATTAAATAACTGCAGTAAGCGTCTCCCATAACGACAGTACCTTGCATCTGTTGCATGAGTAAGGCCCGCTGAAGCATAGGATTGGCATTGAGTAGGGATGGTTGATTTGTTGCCCGTAAGCTCAGCATCTGTTGCTGTTGTGGTGGTGGTGGCGGCGGTGGCAAACCACTGGAAAAGAAGGTATTACTCATAAGAATCCAATCAAAACCATACCCCTAATTTTCAGGCACCCGACAGAGTAGCAAAGAGTCGAGATCCTCATATACATGCATGAAAAGATACCGTACACCAACACTGTATCCTCTTTCTTCCACTCTCCTGGAATTTCCAGAGCTGACAGATTGTCTATCAAGAAATTTGAGGTCAGAGAGAACTCCTTAGCACCAAGCCCACACAGAGCCTGTCAAGCAGCATAAAAAAACAACCCAGGAGCTGACTGCAGCTCTACAGCATTATGCAGCAGCTCTTCTGTCAAAACCAGTGATCTAGATCAGCAGCTACATTTAACGACAAAAGTTTGGAAAAACAGGGAGTTCTCAGTAGCTTAAAGAACGTTTTCCAAAACCTACACCTCCCACATCGAACCAGACAGGTCAGAATTGTAAATGGTGCCCCCTAACTGCAAGAACAGGGCGATAAAATGAAGCACAGCCTTCGCATTTAAAACAGGAGGAGGAAGAATTGTGCTGAAAAGGACTCTCAGGTCCCAAGGAGGGTGGAGCAGGCAGGAGACAAAAGTCTGAGGGAAGCAGCAGGCATTTCTTCAGGCAGTCGTTTCTGCAGGCAATAGCAAGGTCAGGGCCTCCTCTAAAAATGACTGCTGACACAGCTAAATCTGTCAGGGCTGGAAAGAGGTACAAACATGGATCAAAATAACCGTGTTGACAAAAAAAATAAATATCAACTCAACCTCTTGACAGATTTTACAGCGGCAAATCCTCACGTTTGCTTTGTTGGATTGTTCCAGTCTCAGAGCTAAGAAATTTATGCTGGAAAAATCATACTTTGAGAGGTACTGAGCTCTCCATGCCACTTCTCAGTCAGCCTCATTTTGGCATGTTAAGGGTTTTAGAGATTAAAAAAAAAAAAGATTTAGAGAGATTAATACTTCCAGAACAGAAAGATTCCCTCATTTTCCTCAAAATCATACGCTTTATAAAGCTGCTTCAGTAACTTATTAAATCAGAAAATTTGCTTTTCTCTTGAAATCACACCCTATTGCTGCGAATTTCCACAGCTTCACAGGGCCCAGCGACTGCAATTAAACACATCATTTCAGAGCATTTTTATGAGTGCAATAAATCTCAGCTCATCGGGGACGTCCGCTCCATCCCAAACAGTTGTTTTCTCCCTCGTAGATTCGGTAAGAAACCCTGCTTATTCGCCTCTTCGTTTCTGGCAGACACCATTTGTTTGGTTTTTTATTATTACTTTTCAAAGGAGATAAATGCCATCTCCCAGTCACTCACACAGCCCCAGCTCGGTACCACAGCACAGACCAGTTGTACAGCACCCAATGACCCCATCCTGACCAGGAGATTGGAAGGGGGGGGGGGGGGGAATAGGAGGGAATACAAAATAAAGAGAACACAAGTTCAATCCGCGTCATATAAATGTGAAAATAATAATAATAATAAAAATACAACAGCGAAGCGCGTGCCCCTGTTTAACACGGCTCAACCACGGGGATGTTTAGGGAAAAAAAAGGCATTTTCCATTATCCACCGCCCCCCCCCAACCCCACCGCGGGCGGGGAGGGAAGGAGGGCAGTCGAGGGGAGGCTGCTGCCCGCAGCATCCCTTCATCGCTCCGCTCGGCGCCGTGCGGTTCAGGGCCGGCTCGCAGCGCCGGCACCCCGCGTCGCGGCCTCCCCGCAGCGCGGCCCGGCCCGCCGCCCCTCATGGCCCCGAAGCCTCCGGGCCTTCGTCCAACCCCCCGCCCCCGCCCGCCGTCCCCCGCTCCCCTTCGTCGCCTTCCCCGCCCGGGGAGGGCAGGCACGGCGCCAGGCTTCGGCCGGAGGCGGAGGAGAGCGGTTCCCTCGGGACAGGCCCGCGATCCCCGGCCTCGCGTAGCGGCGCTTACCGGCCTCCCTGCTGCGCCGGGGGGTGGTGGTGCTGCTGCTGCTGGAGGAGGTGCTGGAGCTGCAGCAGCTGCTGCTGGAACTGCTGCTGGTTGAACATGGCTGGGGAGCTCCGAACGGGGCGAGCCTGACACGAAACGCGGCGGTGAGAGGGAGGCGGCGGCGCGGCTCAGCCCAGCGGCCATGGAGCGGGGGAGCCGCCGCCGCCCATTCATTCACCGAGCCGATCCCCCCTTTCCTCCTCCTCCTCCTTCCCCCCGGGGTCATCGCGAGCGGCAGCCCGCGGAGGAGGTTTCCAAACCCCACCTCCTAAAACCCGCTCCCACCCTCCCCTTCCTTCCCCTGCCCGCCGGCACTCACATCTCGCCCCGCGGCTCTCACCGCTCCCGGCCGCCCGCCTCCATCTTCCCCCGGCGGACGGCCGCCCGGCGCCGCTCCGGGCACGAGCAGCTCCTTCTGGAGGGCTGGAGGACCCAGCCGCGCCCGCCCGCGTCCCCTGCTCCGGGAGAGCGGCCCTGCGAGGCGCGCATCACCCCCGCAGCCTCCTCCCGCACCGCCCCGGTTCGCGACACCCCCGTTTCTCGTCCCTTGCACGCGGGAGCGGGGCGTCCCGTCCCTCGGGAAGCCTGGGAGGGGATGGGCGCCATCTGTCCTGGGCTGGGGCAGGGGGAATTGATAACCGGCTGAAGGGAGGGAGCAGATGGTGTCCAACCGCGTTAGTTTTCTGGGTTTTGTCTTTTTAAATGGTCCAGGAGAATCTTTGGTCTCTGAAAACAAGGGAAAAAAATCCCCAAACAACAGCCCCTGGCCATTTGCTGCGATCGCATCTCGGCGAGGCTGCCACGAGAATCTGGAAGAAAACAAGCAGCCACCTTTTTCTGCCCAAGGAGGCTGTGGATGCCCCATCCCTGCAGGCATTCAAGGCCAGGCTGGATGTGGCTCTGGGCAGCCTGGGCTGCTGGTTGGCGACCTGCACACAGCAGGGGGTTGGAACCAGATGAGCACTGTGGTCCCTTTCAACCCAGGCCATTCTGTGATTTTGCAGCACTGCTTTGCACTGCGCATAGGCGGAGATGACTTTTCTAGCAGGTCCATCCACCAGTGCTTTATTTATTTCACAAGAGTTCCCACAAAACCATCCCTCCAGCACTTGTTTTCTGTGAGCAGTGACTTAATTTTAAGCATGTCCAACGTGCGTGGCCTCTGTGTGAAAAAATATTGTGCTGTCACTCCTTGTATTATGCCTACTAAGGGTACAGACGCATTTCTGCTCTTTGCCGTCCCAGAGAATCCATCCTGAAATAATTTACTTTATAAATAGTCTTATTATCCACGCCAGTCAAGACTGCTTGACTCATTAAAGGCCCCAGGATTGATTGCTAGATGAAAATACTGTAAGCTGAACATAACTCCTAGTGATATACTGTTAGCACTGACAGTTTTCAACGCAACCACGTGTGTTGATTTTTCCTTTGGGCCTTTTCGTACTGTCCTGATTCTACAGTAATCAACCTGGAGATGACCACCCGTATCGATCAATGAATGCCATGGTAATGCCCACTCATTTATTCTGCCACAGCCGCCCGCACACAGAGGAAATGCTCTCCTGTTAAGCATTAAAGCTCAAGTACCATCACATGGAATACGTACACGGAACAGAAAATGCGTTGAATCTTTCAAATAACTTTGCATGATTGATCCTTTTCACTCTTGTAACAACACTGTTACAGCATTTACCAGTTTGACTTTTTGCAGTGGCAAAACGGTTAGCTTTACAATCCTAGAGATGCATGACTGTTCCCTGTATTAACCAGACAGATAAAGGACATCGGGTTGTAGAAATGACCACAGCTTGAGTTACTTGGTGTTAATTGATTTATTTTGTGTACGCTTCGTTTGTTGTCTTCTGTTCTTATTTCTAAAATCTAAGGGTTTTTTTTAAGTGTTCTTGGTATGTATGGGAACTGCTGAATCATGGCCTGAACCTCTGACTGATCACCTGAGGTGAGCAATGAATCAGCCCTGGGAGCACAGGTGAAGGCAATTCTCCTGCACTGCTGGAAGGGGTGAAGCCTGGCTGCACTTCTCCTAGACCCATTTAAGAGCTGATTACCAGTGAGGAAGGATCTCCTCTGGAGATCCCTCTTCTGGAGTTTCATAGTGAGCCCAGGACATGGGTAAGCATTCTATCTTATTCTCTTTTGGTATAACAACTGCTTAGCCAAGCTCTCTGGTATATTTCATAATTGTAACATCTGTACATTCATTGATTATACAGTATATAACATGCAGAAGTCTACAAAGGGTCACATTAGTGAGTATGTAAGAAACTTAAGAGTCTAGTGGTTTACTGTTACATGTTCTAATATAGGCTAGAGGCTTCCCTTAAAGCCTGGGCTTTCTTCTGCTTGATCCTGTACTCCAGTTATTCAATAAACAACCTTCCATAAGCTTTTAAACTATAAGCCTCCCATTCCGTGCACAGACCCTACTGGACTGGGACACAAACTGAACATGGATTTAGTCCCATGCACACACAGTATAAGTCAGGGTTAGGGCTGTAGGAAGTAAATACACCTCCTGCTTTATCAACCCATGTTCCAAAGGCGATCTTCAGAGATGCAGTAATGTACCAGACATAGCCAGAAGTAGGTATGATGTTTTAATTGAATCCTAAGGAGAAGGTTCTACATTCACCTGATCACTCTGCTCAGTTGGAAGATATAGATGCAGGTTAACAGCGTAGGAAATTGGACTAGGATTCTTTCTCTCCTTGACCACAAGCAGCAAAACAGCATGCTCTACGTTGTCAGCCAAGGGGCACTGTTGTTCCTTACTGAGTGCTGCTACACAGAACTTTAGCTCTTGTCTCATGAAAATCAAATTGTTTTTGTTTTCCTTCCCCATGAGGAATATCTCCCTCTCAACAATTAGGCAACTTGCCTCTCAGTGTACATCTGTGTGAATACATGGAACCTTAAAGTCTTAGTGCAGCAAGTTGTTACTCAGTGTCTTAAGTCATAAAGACTGAGGTATCCCATGGCCAGGGCTGGTTATACAAAGATTCTCTCATTGACAATGGCAGAAAATCAAACAGTTATAACAATTAAAAGGTCAAGACAGGGAAATGACCCAGAAAGTATTCTTCAATAAAGAGATGACCCAACAACTGCATTATGCTTCTACAGGAATAAGTGGGGTTGTGACATGTCGTGGTAGATAAGGGGACAGACCATATGAATGCTTTTTATCTAGGAGCTGGATTACATTATATATTCAAACTAGTTTTTTCTGGGCTATGTGAATTTGTTCCAGGGATCAGATCAGGCCTGCAGATAAGCAGACATTTCTAGTTTACAGAACATGCCTGGACTGTGCAGTTGCACATTTTAATTTTAACTCTGATAAAGAGTTGCTGTGCAATCCTTGGTGAAGCTGCATATACTTGGATTTTCGAAAGCAGTAATCTCAATTTCTCAGTGCCTATGAGAGGTACCAAAATCTGTTGCCTACCATCTCCTCTGAAGTCTGCAGTGCTATTACTCACCCATTTCACTAGGATATAAGCTCATTCTCACTTTAGTGTCTCAAACCTATCAAATTCCTTGAAGAAAAAAGCATATGGAGCTAGAAAGTACTTTTTTTTTCCTCCTGCTTTTGGAGTCTATCCACTGAAGTAATGAATAACGGTGTCAAGTTGCACCAGGCCTGCCCTCAAAGACTCTGCTTAGAGTTATTCTGTTTTCCATTTTATCTGTAGAAGGACCACATTCACACACGTGAAAGAAGTAGCACACAGTAACTCAAAGGAAAATTATCAGTGGGATATTTGTAACCACTCGTTGTTCTGTTGCTTCAGAAACCCATTCCCAATATTTCTCCACTGGCAGGGCAGGCCCACAGCATAGAAACACAGGTACCACTTTTACCCATTTCACCAAATGGCTAATGTGCTTCTTTCAGAACAATATGTGTCCCCTCAGGAGATGTGGAAAGCACAGAGAGCTCAGCTTTGCTGCTCATTTAAACTCACATTCATATCCTAACAGACTGTAATGTTCAGCTTCTTTCCTTATATACATTCTGGCTTCTGTGGAGCTGCATTAAAGACAAACCTTACCCATAGTCCTGTACTCTTTTTGAGGGATTTGCAAACCAGTTCAGCAAACTTTCAGAACAGAAGAAAAATAATCACTATTATGTCCTGTAAGGAATAACACTGATCACGGCCCTCTGAGCCGTTTTTCTTTCAGATAGCTTTTCCAACCAATAAGAACACTAGAGAAACCTTTTATTTGAGAGACAGATACAAGAGATCAACAATGCTACCACAGAATCATCACTACTACAGTAGCATTTAAGTACCTATAAAATACTTTAAAAATGTATATGAAGATATGAAAATGCCTATAGCAATAGAAACAAATTGGCTATATAATGTACTCTACAGTGATGCATAGAGCAATAATCCTATCCCTAGTCCTCTGCAGGACTTACATTCTTTCCTTTATTTATCAACATTTCCCAAACATTCATAACTCTACCTGGAAAGAAGGGAAACTGTGCAACATCTGCACGTCTAAGAAACAGTTTGCAGACAACTAGGAGAACCACAAGCTAATCACATTCCATGTTTTTGCCTCTTTCTCAGAAGGCTAAATGTTATTTTTCCAAGGGCAGACATTCTGTCTTATTTCACAAACATTGCTGCTCTTCAGTATTTCCCCTAAAGGATCACATAGCTGTTTTTCTCCTAAAGCTTGCAGTGCTGCTGTGTAAGTCACAAGCAGGAGGTATAACAGAATCAAAAGGGCTGTGCTCCTAACATCCTTACAGCTAAGGTTCTTGCTGGAGAGAAAATGGAAGGTTTAGGACTGGGATTCTAAGTGCCTGCAGTTCTCATTTCTATCAATGGGAGGTGTAGGTTCTCTAGAGCTTATTGAAAATCAAGCCTCACTTTCTTCAGTGCTGTTTGAGTCTGATTGAGCTACATGACTGCAACTGCTGCTGAAATGCTTAAACAGACTCCATGATATTAATGAGTTCTCATAGGAGTAACACTGCAGGCACGTACTGCGTTGTCATTTCTCTCAGAGTGCAACTGCAAAGCTGAGGAAGCAATAACTTTTTCTTTTTTAACCTCTGTAACAGTTTCACTACTATTGATCTGCTGAGACCTGTGCAAAATTCAGGAATATCACTGCAATTTTTTACCATGTTTCCTCCCTCCCACCTTTCTTGTTTACTTGAAGAACTGTCAGCTCCCTCCCATCCCTCCAGTGTACTTTTGTCCTTGGAGACCTCAATAAGCTGGACAAATGACCCTTTGATGATAGGGCCACATATTTCCAAGCTTTAAGTGTCAGTTTAATAGAGAGAGGAAAATAAAACAGTGAATATATGAAAAAAATACCTGCAGATATGTCAAACCTGAGCCTTTCTCCTTAAACAGCAGCAAACTCATGTTCCTGATGTCTTGAATGTCAGCTGTTGATATACTGTGCTATCAATGTTCTTTCACAAAACAAATGTATTTATTTTAGCTTTTCCATGAAGTAGTATAATTTTGAACAATTCTGGACTAACAGTCTCACTAAGAACAAAATATCTGCCTAAAACACTAAGGAGTAAAATACAATCTATACTGTTTGATGTTTCTATTATTAACAAAGACAGCTACTGTCACAATCACATATAATTAATGCGATAGAAGCATTAGAGGCAGGTGTGGATTCATAGGGATGAGTGCAAGGAAAGGAGAAAAGTCAAGTCCCCACAAGCATTAATGTGGCAGTAAGCATTGATATCAGTGAGCAGCAAGAACAGGGCTTCTCCTGAAGCAAATAAGAAGCCAATAGGTGAACTGCAGAGCTAACGAGGCAGCATTACCAACCAGAGCCTGGATGCAGTGGCACTAAGGAAGGCAAGCAGAACAGAGGCCCAATCAAAGCAAACAGCAGCAATAGGGCTGGTGTAAGGTAAAGCTAGGAAAAGCTGAATGCTAGCAGTAGGACCAGTGATTTCTAAGCAGGTTGACAACAACAAGATATAACTAATACTAAGCTAAGGCAACAAGTTCTAAGTCAGAAAAGAATCAAGTGGCTCTATAAGCAGACAGGGATGCAACCAAGCTGGAAATCAACACTCCTCCATAATTCCCTCAGCAGTTACAGCCTCGGGCTGACTTTAAATACAGTGCCTAGGACCATGGAAGCTTCAGATGAAGCTAATTAGTCATCAAGGCTTATTAGCTCAGCTGTTGTATTATGAGATACTATTGCAGTGACATAGCCAGGTAGCTTTCTTTTCTGCAGTAAACTTAGAGCCACGTGCTTAAACTTCAGGTTATACCAACTTCTAGGAATAAAGCAATTTTCTTCTCGTGGTTCTTCATGTAATGCTTCAAAGACCCTTACGGTATGAAGTACCCTAAACACCAGCTCTGACTCATAGAGGAAGGTGACATCGCTCTTCAAATGTCTGATGCTCTTTGGTCTTTGTGGTGACATCTAAAAAAGGGCAGCTATCGACTTGTGCTGGAAAAGCAGTCTTCAGAATGGTTTAGAAGATGCTCAAAGACATTTGTCTACAGCATCTATTGAGTTTCTACAGCTTGTTTCTTGATATATGCTAGGAAGAAAAAATAGCATCAACAGCCCCCAAAACAACCCACGTGTGCCCTACTATAATGTTACCTATGCAGATGGAGCAGATCTGCTCTCTTTTCCTCCGTCAGCTGTCTGACTTGCGTGCTGGCGATGCTCCCAAGCATTTTTCTTGAGCATCTTTCCCACCACAGTGAAGCAAACGGATCCATCCACACGTCTGCTGCTTTCTCTGTACACCCAGGTTAGCATTTCTGCACGGATTCCATTTGACAGACATCTGTGACACTTTGCCTAGAAGCATTAAAATAATAATTAAAAAAAAAAGCCATTAACACAAAACACACAGCTCGAAATCAGTTGCAGGTTTTGGTGCCCCTTCCCCCCACTGCCCCCACCCAGGAGCAGGGCTGAGCTCTGTGACACACGGCATCCCCTGCACTGCAGCCGCCCGTTTCTCAGCACCTGCTTTCACTGCTGCACTTTCAAATCAAACGTGGCCTCGTGTTACTTTTTTATTACAAAAAAATTATCCCTTCGGCAAGGCTAAAGGCAGTTTTCTCCATTAAAAGTCATCACTCTGTGGTAAAACGACGTCCCTTATTTGCATTACAACAAGCACAGCAACAGCTCCTCTTCTGCAGCAGCAAGCAGAAATCGATGTGTTTTTCATCCTTCTTTCAGCGAGGATGAAGCAGCACAAACGCAGCGCTGCTGTAGGTCCCAGCTGTGTCCGTGCACCCAGCAGCGCCGCAGGTCGCACCGTGACGCCTTCCCAGGGCGTGCGGGTGTAAAACCTACAGCCGCAGCACCGCCCTGCACGGACACCTCGGCCGAATCCTCCCCTCAGGCGGCGCCCTGTCGCGGACTACAACTCCCAGCGTGCAGCGCGGCGCCCGCAGCCTCAAGGCGCCCCCCGGCGGCGGCTCGCGCGGAGGAGAGCTGAGCCCGGGCGGCAGCGGGCGGCGTCGAGCGGGGCTGAGCGGTGCGGGCTGGTGCCCAGCGGCCGGGCGGGAAGGAGGGTCGGTACCCGCCGCCGTGAGAGCTGAAGCGGGAGGTCAGCGGGAGCGAGGAGCCGCGCCGCCGCCATGGGGAACCGCGGGATGGAGGATCTGATCCCGCTGGTCAACCGGCTGCAGGACGCCTTCGCCGCCATCGGGCAGAACGCTAACCTCGACCTGCCGCAGATCGCCGTGGTCGGGGGGCAGAGCGCCGGCAAGAGCTCGGTGCTGGAGAATTTCGTCGGGAGGTACGGGGCGGGGAGGGCTGCGGGGCGTCCCGGGCGGTGCGGGGCGTGAGCAGAGCCGCGGGGGACGCGGGCGGTGCGGGGAGCGCGGCGCGTGCGGCAGAGCCGCGGGGTGTGTGGGGCGGTGCGGGGCGCGGGAGAAGCCGCCGGGTGCGCGAGAGATGCGGGGCGTGCGTTGAGCGGCGCGCGGGCGCGGAGCTGCCGGCTGCACGCGGCGGAGCCGTTGGGCGCACGGGTGGTGCGGCGCACGCACGGCGCGGTGCAGAGGCTGAGCCGCGGGGTGCGCGCAGTGCGGGGCGCTGCGGTGCGAGGAGGGGGAGGGAACCGCGGCGGAACCCCCGGCGTTGCCGCAGCTCGGGGCTGGTGGGAGCCCCCGTTACATAACGGGGCAGAACGGCTCCGAAACATCCCCTCCCTCCCCCCCATCCCCGGTCGGGTGTGCGTGAGGCTGAGGGTCGGTGCTGCTCCGTGTTCCGACCCCTTCGTGGTGATGGGTGCCGCGTCTGGAGCTGCGGGAAGGACGGGGTTCTCCCTCCCCTGCGCCCGCATCCCCGCTGCTACCATTTTGTGGCAGGCGATGCACCGCTGCCTTCCCTTCATGTGACCTTCGCATTCATCATCTGCAACTTGAGTCAATGGCAGCGCGGTGATCCGCTCCAGCACAGACACACAACACCTGGGGAGGGGTTGTTCCTCAGCTGTGCTGACCTCCTTAATTAATTGCATTCAGCCCTACGCAGGTTTAGCTATCAAGGTATTTTGTGATGCTGTAAGCAGCTTGCTGTTGCCTTGTCTGAGAGCAGCAGCAGCTGCTGTGATACCTGCTCAGATGCTTGCGTGGGCTTTTCTTTATCAGAAAACTGTATTTATGACAATGTCTCTGGATGCTGCTCTCCTACCCCCACTCTTTCTGCTTAAACATACAATACAGAATGGCTCATGAGGCTCTTCTGCTGCTGGGAAGGTCTGCAGTGTGTATGAGTTGTTTGTTTACCTGCAAGCACCCCAAATTCTCTTCCTCTGCCTCAAGCAGGGCTGCATCCCCTGGGCAGAAGGCACAGGATTGTATCTGGCTCAGAGAAAGCACAGCTGGAGCAAGATTTCTTTAAAATACAGAAACACATCCAGCATTTGGGATTCTTTCTGGCAGGCTTCCACCAGTCTACGCAGTGTTCCCCAGAGGTGCTGGGAGTCGTGCAGGGGAAGGGCATTGCATGAACGCACTTCACTGAGCCTCAGATCACCAGCCAGGATCTACCTTTTTGTCCACTGACCCACAAGAAAATAAAGCTTCCTACCCACAAAGGGGAAGACTTGCAGGCCCACAGCTTACTGAAGGGGAGGAGGGGTCCCCTGAATGTGATAAGCAGAGTGGGTTCACCTGTTGGCTCTGCTGTTTTCATGCTTTCTAAGTAACTGGCAGCCTGACCTCGTAAATCCTTTTTAGAGGATCTGTGCAGGCAGTGCTGTAATGTGTAATGGATGGCTGCTGGACCAGAGGGGGGTTTGTTGAGGGATGTAGTTGGGGTGTGCTGCTCCTTTCTTTAGATTGAGAAAACATAATGGGGTCTCTGTCATCTCCACTGGGACCAACGGGAACTGGGGAGTGTCTGCCTGCTGGAGATCAAATGAATGAAATTGTTTTCCATTTTGTGGATGATTCCTGGGAGAACCTGTGACTTCGGGTTCCCATCAGTCCCTCCAGCAGTGAGCTATGGTGGCTTTTAGGAGATGCAGTGATGGTGGATCCCCGGAGCAGGAGCTGTGTGAAGCTGTCTGTAGAGAAGTATATAAAGGAAATAATTGGGCTGGAAATGGAAAACGTGTCAAAGGGAGGAGCCCCTTTTCCATTTGATACCATTGATTGCTGGCTGGATTAGAGACTGGTAACATGAGACATCTTGCACAGAATATACATGTATATGCAGCAAAACCCAAACCTGCTAAAATAGCACTGGGACCCTGCTGTAATACATCACGTTATCGTGTAGGGGTTGAAAACCACAAAAAGAAGCTATGAAAGAGTGGAATAAGCATTGTTCCTCGTTGTGATTGTGATAAGGGTGTGAGGGGAAGCCGTGGCCTGCTGTGTACAAATGTCATTGTTAGTGTGGCTGTGGCATATGTCACATCTCCAGCCTGGCACTGGGATGGTGGTGCAGCAGCTGCTCACTGCACATGGAATAAGGGTGCTGATGAGTTGCTCAGAGCGCAAGGAGATCTGCATGCAGTTGGGCTGCATGATGTGCTTGGTAGAGATGTTTCAGCAGAGAGGCTGCAGGTCCTGCAGGGCTGGCTTTCTCATCCATACCTGTGAAACTCATTCCAAATGATGAAGTTCTGTTCATGCAGTGGTCCCAGTGCCAGCCCCAGGCTCTGGCTGTGCAGGACTTCAGCCCAGGGCTGCTGCTGGCATCTTGCAGCAGTGCTGAATCCCACACATACTAAAAGCCTCAAAGCACAGAGGAGTGATGCTGACTGCAATTGGTGTTTACTTATGTATCTTCCCAAACAAATATCTTTTTTTTTTCTCCCTGCACGCAAAGGCTTCTTAGTTGCTGCTAATTACTCCTTCAGTGTCACTTATTCTGCTGTTAACGGATTATCCAACAGTGCAGAGCCTGTATTTATAATACCAGATGTCGACAAGGCAGCTATGTGTGCTTTTGCTGCCGGGGACTCAGCATGGTGGCTGCTGTAGCAGCTGATGGTGTTAAAATCACTGAAGAGACAAGAGAAGCTGTGCAGAAGCCAGCCAGGTGACACGTCTGCTTGCAGACTGGTTTATCCTGGGCCTCAAAACTGGTAGGAAGGTTAATCTGGTCATCTCTAGGCATTTGCTGCTGCTGTGGTTATGGGCTCAGAGGATAATTCGCATTGGGAGAGACCTCAGAGGGTCAGCGAGTCCATGCTTATGGTGTTGGTGCCTTCCTGCTGCATTGCTCCTTGTGGGGAGAACAAGGCACCTCTGACTTCTGCAGAACAGATGGCCTAAGGGGGCTGCAGAGAAGGCAGTGACTGTGAGCTGGGAACAGTGGGTGGAAGGACTCGAACGGAGGTGAAACCATCACATTTCTGCTGAAGGGAGCCAAGCAGTGCCAGTGCTGTGGGAACTGAATTGGCATTTATTTGATCCCAGACCTGAGTATTTGCCTCAGAAGCATCCTTCTTTCTTGCATTCTTATATATTCCTAATCAAATACCTAGCCACCAGGCTCTGATGGTGTATGCTGAATTAGCTGATGGCTGTAAATTGCCTGGAAGGAAATTGGAGGCAGGTTGGGACCTAAAACTCAGTTGTGTTGAGCTAGTCCTGTCTCTCCTGCAGCACAGGCTTCAGCACTGGAAAGGTGTTCTGTAGTATTCACCAGCATGGATAAAAGACCAGGAAAAAGGCAGCATTGCTAGAGTGCTGGCAGAGAGGCTAATTGCAAGACATATGTAATTATAGTATGATTTGTGGGCTGGACAAATGCTGTTGCCTATTTGCAAGTTAAAACCATAGGCATTTCTTGGAAAATGACTTACTCAGAGCTGCAGAGCACGGTGCAAGAGCAGGCAGAAGGACTCTGCTGTTCAGGGAAATACATCATGGTCAAATAATGGACCTTCAAATGGCAGCAACCTTTAGTCCTCAGTGAAGAAAGTACCTCTTTTCATCCAGCATTAATTAGAAGGAAGAAAAAAGCATGGAGTGCTGTGAGAGAGTGGATAATGTGTTACAGTAGACCACAAGACAAATTATTCTAGCTTCGGAGAAATCTATATAGCTTCTAGTGAACACTTGGAGGAAGAGAATCATTAGGAGGAGTAATTAAGTTAAAACAGAACATAACATGGGTTGCTGTCAGAAGAAAAAAGAATGCCTGAATCTTATAGTTTGTAGGTGCAACAGTGCCTGTATTTGTCCCCTGACTGCTTCTGCTAGTCGTGCAGAGGTTGGTTCAAGTGAATCCAGGTCTAATATCTTTTCTGCTTCCTGCAGCAGCTAGATGCTCTCTGCAGATCTTGCTGTCTGACTGTTCATCTTATCTCTTCAGTGGTGACCTCATGCTTCTGATAACTGCCACTAGCCTTAGATTTTCTAGGAAAAGAGAAGCTTATGGCATGTTTCAGACTGTTCACACAGCAAAGAGGAAACCAGCTGTACCTAATTTGGAAGGTGATGCTCATGTCATGCCAGGTGGGGCTTGCTTGGACCTACTGGTGTGTGAAAGTGGCAGGAATGTGTCACCTGGGAGCTGGCAGGTTGGGGGAACGGCTTCTTTGGGCTTTCCCTTTTATCACAGTTACCCTCCTGTTGGGAGTTTTGGAGCTTTTTGAGCATTAGTCCTTGTGGTGATTTGAGATGGGTAAATGCTGTCTTTTGTGCTTGCTCTATAAACAGTTTGCTGTGGCATAGAGCTGATAAGGGTCTGCAAAACCAGTGGGGGGAAACTCCTAAAAGCATTCCCCTGTGCTATAGCTGTTGTTGTTTTTCAAAACTCCACGTGCTTACATTATTACAGCTTTTCAGTTGTAAACAAACAAAAGCACGCTGAAGACGAACTTTGTTTTTAAAGGCTGCTGATTGTTTTTTGTAGCCACAGATCAATACCTTGCTGGGGATGCCAAGTAAAGGCCTTGAACCAATCTTCCCCAGTGCCTCTGAGAAGACAGAACTCCACTGTACTTAAATAGAAGGTGTGGGAGTCTGTCTGCAGTGCTGTATCTGAGGCACCTTCTGAAAATGTTATTCTAAGGCAGGAAGCTGGTCCCCTTCCTGGCCGTGTGAATTACTCAACATTGCTTCTTTGTGCTTCAAGTTCCAGCCTGCTTATCCAAGAGGGAGTAAAAATGCTGGAGTGAAGACTTCTTAGCATCTTTAAGATGAACTCTTTTTGTAGGAAAACTGAAGTAGTAGATGACATGGCAGAATTTAATCAAGGAAATGTAGCTCTTGCTGTGTTCTGGCTTGAAGGGTGAAATTTGTTATGATGCACTGAGCAGCAGATTTATTAGGAGCAAACCCATGAGGACTCCACCCATGTAAACCAATCCTCCAGTTTTTGTTTCAGATCATGTACTTGAGTGGCAAAAACAAAACAATGACAAGGGGTGGTGGGCAGTCACCTCAAAGCCTGTGGAGCTCAGCCTGTACTGCCCAACGTAAAGTTGTTTTTGAGGTGGCATCTGTGATGAGAAGCCTACTGGCAATATGCACAGCAAACCCTATTAATATGTCACTGAGAAAAAAGAAAAACAATTTTGGGTGTAATGCTTTCCTCCTTGGACTCACAGATCCGTAACCATATGAGTCAGAGTACTGCTGGCTGGGAGGAAGGCTAAAATGAAATCTGCCAAGGAGAAGAAAATCATGCATAGCAAGGAAACAGCCCACTGGTGGGACAATGTCTCATTACTCTTGTGCTGAATTATTTCTGATTTCAGATCTGATGACAGATGGGCCTGGCTGGCCTGAGGTCAGAGCTGTGCTGCAGTGCTGGAGTCTGTGTGCTGGTTGTGGGTACCTTCCTTAGAGGCTGTTGGTCTTGGTCACATCGTGTGCACTTATCATTAATGGACGCTAGAAATGACACCAGAGAAGGTTAACAACCAGGAGCAAGCAGTTTTTCTTAGCAATAAATGGAAACTCTGTGATGATGATGCAGCAGTGTATGATGAGCCTTCCCCACAGCAGTGGTGTGCAGGGCCTTTGTAGTTGGTGCAGCCTCATGTGCTGTTTGGTACTGAGCATCTTTGGAGGCTGAGGGCTGCTCTGCAGAAGCTGGCAGCATGCTTGCTGGGTGTGAGGAGTTGGGATTGCTTAAAAGCACTGATATGCTGCACAGGACCAGCTGGCAGCACTACACTTGAGTGTAGACTTTGAGGTGCTTTGGTTGGAGAGCTGCAGACTTCTTGAGCTGCATTTCCATGCATGTTGCAGCGTGGATCTCACCTCCTTTGCCAGCTGTCCTGTCAGCTGCCCTGCATCAAAGCCAGCAGTCTCTGAGGCTCTGCAGAGCCCATCATGGCCCAGAGCTTTGGGCCTGGTGACCTTAAACACTTGTGTGGTCTGGTAAGGTCTGGAGCAGGTCAGGCTTGTTCTGAAAAGCTCCAAAACTCTGTTTCTCTTTATATTTATGATCCTTCTAAAGCATCTATTATGCTTACTATTGGGTGACTTAATGGAGTTTGGTCAGGTGAGACTTCATGGCTCCCTGCAGTCCCTGAAAGGAGGTTGTGGTGAGGTGGGGGTCAATCTCTGCTCCTACGTAACAGCGATGGGATGAGAGGTAATGGCCTCTCATTGACCAGGAGGTTTGGGCTGGGTATGAGGGAACGTCTCAGGATGGTCGTGCAGTGGAACAGGTGGCCCAGGGAGGTGGAGTCGCTGTCCCTGGGGATGTTCAAGAAAATGGCCGACATCACACTGAGGGACATGACTGGAGCAGTGACAGGCGTGGGCTGATGTTGGGCTGGGTGATCTTTGTAGTCCTTGAACCTTAATGATTCTGTGATTCTGAAAATGATCTTACTCAGAACTAGGTGTTCTGAATATTGGGGTGATTATGAAGAGAGGACAGTGCTTCAGTCTTTACGAGGAGGAGAAGTTAAGAGTGTACATTGAAAGATCTTGACTCGTAACTGGGAGCAAGACTTCCTGTTAGGCACTCAAACGATTGGTCCAGGTGACTCGCTGGTGCTTGGGTCCTAACTTTTGTTTTCAAAATCCTGCTGAGGAATGCTTTAATAAAACTCAAATCTGAAGCAGCTCAGTAATTTCCTGATGCTCTTGTATAGATGGGACAATGTCACAGATCAGGGCAGTTAAATTAAACAGCTGCTACCTGTGTGACCTTCAGGCTTGTCCTGGCTCCTGGGCTGCTACAGGTAACTGCTTTCCTTGCCTTCAATGCTCAACACAAGATGAATGATCCATGAGCCTAAAATCTCTGATCTGAGTGTCGGATGTTGACAGAGCTCTGGCAGACCCAGCTGGGACCAAACAGAGGTGAGATGGTGTTTTGGACCCTGCTCAGCAGCTTCCTGCAGTTCAGCATAACACACGTTGGATGCGGGCATTATGCAAGCTTCTCAAACTGTTTTGCTGACTGGAAGCAAACTTGCCAACTTCTGCCACTTTTCTGCAAGTCTTATGACTTGTGTGGCTTTTCTTAGAGCCCTGGGCACAGCGATTAAGCTGACAGAAGAGCAGTGCGGATTTTGTATTGAAAACATCCATTTCAGGGATGCTTGTGGGTATCCTTTAAAGAAAAGGACGTTGTTTCCTGAAGTACTTCAGGAGATAGAGCTAAAGAATTCCAAAGCTTCTGTAAGGCCTGCGTTGTCAGACGTGGGCCTTCCCTTTCTGAAAATCAGGGCTTATGTCCCTGGGCTATAACAGAGCTATAAGCTCTGTTAAAATACTTATACTGCAGCCATAAAAAAATTTGCAAAGTGAAGCTTGGAATAAAACCAGTTCCTCACTCGACTGAAACAGGAATTGAACTCAAGTCTTGGGGGGTGCAAATACTATTTTAATAATTTATTGCCTCAGCAGTCCCCTTTAACACTCCATTTCCTGTTTCTTATGGCTTCAGGTTGTGTTGTTGCAGCTGTGTTGAAGGGTGAAGAGTTAATACTGCCAGAGCAAGCAGGAGGACTGTGGAGATCCTGCCTGGCTGTGCTAGGACTGTCATTTTGTTTGTGAAACTGTCTTGGTGTAAGAGTGGCCAGCACAGTATCTGGGATGCCTGGGAAAGGACTGAGCAGATATTAAACTCATGCTGCTGTGGATTTTGGCTGAAGAACTAGGCAATGTTGATGTAATCCTATATAAAGAAAAATGTGTGTAAACTGCAGCCATGTTTCAGAATAGTTTTTCAGTTGCATTTAGGCTCTGAAAGCATTGCTAGGCAGAATTCTACAGAGATGCTGTGCAGCTGATGCTCAACATCTGCAAGCATTTTTACAGCAGAGTCAACTTACCCTGGAGATCATTAAGAAAAACAACTTTTTTGAGATTGGAGATGCAGGGCTGGGGGAGGCTGTGCTGAATTTCTTAGCACAAAGAAGAGATACCTAAAGGCAGAACCTTTGAACAAGTCTTTGTTTTGCTCCTCTTCTTTGCATTCCTGTCACTCTTACATGCGTAAAGGCAGAGTATATTTGGTAGGAACTGGCTCAGGGCTCTGACAAAAATCAGAAGCCCGTTGCAGCTCTGGGAGCTCTTTGTCATCTGAGTAATTACAGAGTTCTACGAGCAGAGGCTTGTAATAACTGTCCATTTGCTGCCTGCTCACCAGCACAGGAATGGTTCTCCATCAGTGAAGGAGTGTGCCTGATGGCCTCTTAGCTCAGAATTAAGCTAGCAGAAAATAGAGCTCTAACTCCTACTTTTAATGGTGATTTTTGGCTCCACTGACTTGCCTGTGGTTACTCTGAACATACACTGCTCTGAGTGGGGATGGAGCTCCTTGATTGTAAGGCACGTTAGATTTTTCTCTCTTTCTGGCTGCTGTGATCTCTAGAGTAATCTCTGGATATTTCTTAAGCTGATTGTGCTTTTACTTTTAATAGAAGCTCCTCTATGAATAGCTGGGAATTGCCTGAGCATGGTGATGGCCTTGTGAGGTCTGCTGCAGCAGTGGTACAGCTCGAGGCAGGGAGGGGACCGGCGTACACAGAAGTTGCAGAACATCCTCTGGGGATGTCACACTGCAAAGCTGTGCTGCAGCTCCAGTGCTGAAGCTCAAGGTACCTCTTCTGCATCAGCACAGCAATCAGGAGGCAGGCAGTGCGTTTCCACTCTCTGGGCTCTGCTGCTTTGGTTTGGTATATGGGTTCCTAGGAGTTACTCGATCCCACTTTTGTTTTTGGTGTAGCTTGGAAATGAAGATGTCTTCAGTGGTTTTGAAGTTAATGCTTCTGCACTGGCAGTGGTAACAATCAGTCTACTTATTTTTTTCTTCAAGGGCTTAAGAAGTAGCATCTCTGCACCATGTTTCCAGCCAGGGTGATCCTAATTATATCTGAAACTGCAGAGGTGCAGTGCATAGCGAGGAGCTTGGCACTGTTCCTGCATACTTCTCCAACACAGCAGAGGTACGCATTGGCATCTTAAATTCCTTCTGCAGGGTGGCTGTGCACCTTGGCCAGGATGTGCTAGACCAAATGATGCAGTTGCCCTGCAGAACTGCCCTCCCTTCCTGACTCACAAGCAGGGAAACAGCTTGCCTCCCTGCTCACAGCACTCTTACCTCTGCAAGGTAAATTCTCAGTGTACATGCATCCAATGGTATACATCCACCGCCTATATCTGTACAATGATGGTACAGCAGGGCTTGAAATGCCCCCTCCTTCCTCATATACCTTCTGTGGGTTCTTAATAGTGGGCTCAAAGTGTTTCTGCCTGTTCCAATGAACCTTTTCAGTTCTTTCTGCCTTTTGTGGCATTCAGGCTCTGAGGAGACTGTCTGGGAGTGGAGGTAGTGTCATGCTGCAGTGACGGAACATGCCTTGAGCTATATTTGTTCTCCTTGCAGCAAATCCTGGGATGCCAGAGGTGAAAGAGTTTTGACAAGAAATCTAAGATGAGACACTTAGTATGAACCTTTGGTGTCTTTGGATCTGTCATTGCACCAGTTTCCTTCTGTGAAGGAGAGAAAGGCAAAAAGGAGGATAAGCCCCTTTATATCAGAAGTCTCCACGTGAGGTATAGCATCAATATTGGTTATTTCTGCATGGACTGCTGGTGATCCCCAGCACAAGAGAGCCTTTGCTGCAGGACTCTGCAGAGCTAGGACAGGTTAAGACGCTGGTGGTGGAGAAATAGAAAGGTTAATGTATTGCTCATCAGTTTTAGCATGTGTTAATCCTAGTGTGTTGTAGTGTCTGTGCTTCCCCATCAGTTCATCATTCCTGTCCCAGAGTTTTATTGTATAGCTTGTCCTTTGTTTCCTCTCTGCTCAAACTGCAGGTGCTGCACAGGCCTTGTTTTAAAGGGCTGCCACTGTCCTTTTATGGCAAAGCCAGGATTTGTCAGTAGATTCGTTTGTGCCAAAGCAGAGCGATGCTGCTGCAGAATTATGACAGATCTGTGCAGCTTGTGGAGAAGAGCAAAGATGCTGGGTCATGGGTTTACCTTTTGTGGCTGTAAAAACTGGATTTCTTTTCTACAACAGGGACTGAGCTGAATTGATTTTTTTAGGATATTAATGCCTAGAACTGTCCTCTTGAAGGCTGCTGTCTGAAACTTGCAGGGCTGTTATGGAGATAATGCCTGCAGGTGAAGCTGTATGTATAGCAGAACATATTGTCTGCGACTTTTTTCCAGTATTCGTATGCTTCAGTGGGAGTAAAAGATAAACTCAGTTCCGTATGAAGATGGAGAAAAATCATCAAGTCTGTTCTGCAGCTGCTGGGATGGAGAGCACAGCATGTCTGTGCTGGATTTCCTTTGTCCATGGGGTCCTGCACCCAGGCGATGCAGAGGGTGCTGTTCTCCTGGATGCTGTTGCAGGGCTAGCTGGGTTGGCTTCTTGCTCTTAAATCAACTGAAGATGCAGAGCCCTACGGTGAAATGAGCTTTGTTTTCTTCCTGCTGGGATTCTCATCCTTGAAATCAAAGCTGTGTTTTCCACGAATGCATAATCCTTGCTGCCACATCCACTCCGGATGTGCTGGGCTGCTTTTTCCCTTGAGTTCCTGATGTTGTCACATAGAATCAGTGCTGTGTTATTCTTCACCTTGAATATCCCAAGGCGGCATGCAAGATCCAGGACTTCATTTTCTATTACCCAAAAGATCCCAGGGGAAGCCGCACGGCAGCAGTGCTGTGATTCTGCAGCCTCTTAGGATTCTTCCCTTCAGTCTGCTGCAGCTGACAGTCACTGCGGCATTTGCTATAATGGGCAATGACTTTTTGAGACCAGTCATTGCACCATAGGCTGTACCACTCTCTAAATAATCCTCCTCAGTAAAATGCAGAGCCTCTGAACAAAAAAATCCCTTTACGGCTGCTACCTGCAAAAATATGAAGAGGAAATTGGTTCACAAATGCACCTGAGGTGTTGGAGTGTCCTGCCTTCCTTTTCCATCTGTGTTTTGTTCCCTCTCGTGCTCTGAGCTAACCCATCTGTGGCAGCGTGGCAGGGAGGGTTCTGACGGATAAGAGCCCTCAAAATGGAGGAGGGGAAGGATATTACTCATTAATTCTCTCCCAGCGGAGAGGAACTGAAGCAAATGATGTTTCGGGTGAGATGGGTTTTATATGCTGTAGGAATAGCCCTTGTTTCTCCTGCAAGCTCTTGACCTATGGCTGTAGACACTTGTATGAAATCTGTCAGCCTCAGCAGCTTGGGGCTGATGCATGGCAGTGAGGGAGTCAGGAGCCGTGTGGACATAAAAACTGATTTGTTTCTATGGAAACAAGTAGATTTCACCGTGTTATTGGGAAGTAGGAGGGGAATTATCCCCCTGGGCCTGGTTTTGGCTCTCGGATTGGATTGGCTGCTGCACTGCAATTGTAGTGCAGCAGCCCATGAAGGGATTATCTATCTAGTCTGGGATCACAGGCAGGCAGAAGCACGTGGATCCAATCTGTTCCCACTGCAGGCTTCTTCTGCAGGAATAACACAAGGCTCTGCAATTGCATGCTGGGACTCTCTGGGTCGCAGCCCTCCGTGGCACTTGGTAGTAAAGAATTGACCTTGGCCACTAATAGCTGGAAAGGAAGCCTGCATTCCAGCATACACAGCTGTGACTACATATCCTGCACAGATTTTCTTCCAATTAAGATGGCAAAGGTGATGAACTGTGCTCCTGCTTTACCACTCCGTCAAGGTGTGCATTTCTAGTAAAAGCTGGAAGCTATTTGTGGGATCTGAAAGGACAAGAAGTTGATCTTTCTGACAGAGGCTTCAAGTGCTGCTTGAAATCCCATTTTCTGAAAGTATTTGCCCATCTAAGCCCCAGCAATGACTCTTGAAAGGGAAAGCTTAGATTTCTAGGTAGGAAGAAAGCACTCAGTAGAAAACTGGCAAAATGGTGATGTCTGTGTGCATTTGAGCCTCTTCCCAAGCTGTTCCCTCCTTTGTGTGCTTTCTCCCCTCTTACAGATAGGGTGCAGGAGCAGCATGACCTTCTGCAACAGAAGAACTGTCTGCTCAGCTTCTGTCACCTCATGGTGCATGGGGACTTTATTACACATTACATAAACCGAGCTGTGGCCATAGTGTCACAAATCCTTAGTTTGTGCTTTGTAGCAGAACCAGAGAGCTGATCAAATGTGTTAACCCTTGTTGATTTTTTTTTTTTTTTTTTTTTTTTTTTTGCATGGATGCATCAGAAGAATGTTGCAACATCTCTGCCTTTCCTTCAGGTCATCTTAAAAGTGCATCTGAAAAGCAGGGCTGGATCCTGCTGTTGACCCATAGCATAAAGCTGTGGTACGTGGGCTTCCTTCAGGCATGCAGCAATCCCTGGGCAGTCTTTCCTTGTTGGCACAGTTGGCTGTGCTGCCCACTCAGTGGCCCTATAGGGTATCAAAGGAAAGTGGAGTACCTGGGCTGTAGGAATACTGACCTCTCTGGGTATCTGTTGCCATGTGAGAGTGCTGCCGTGGAGCTCCATAGCTCAGTGAGAGCACAGCTTGTGCACGGAGGCTGTGGTGCAGCCATGACTCAACATAATGCATTCAGCTGTCCTCCAAATTTTGATGTTCTCTAAAGCTAGCGAAGCGAAACAGAAATCAACCCAGAGGATTCAAATAAAAATAAACAATAGAAAAACATTCTTATCCTGCTGCTTTCAGAGACCTGCAGGGAGTCGGGCGGGAGAGGGGCTGAGTGAAATGCAGGGGAAGATGAATGAATGAAAAAGGCAGTAATTGCAGTGACTCTTGGGAACTGGTCTGTGCAGTCAGATAAGCCAGAGAAGCAGAATTTGGTGTCCTCTGGAAGGGATGGAGAGGGGTGGGGGGTGGTAAGGGGGAGAGCCTCTTCAAAGCAAATGTTCTTGTAACGATTACTGTGCGATTTGCTTTTTGCTTGAGCAGATTCAGGTCTGAACCCAGCCACCAGCGCTGAAATATCAGTGACACGGGGGAGCATTTGTTCAGAGCCTATCTCCTGTTTTGTTGTCTGAGCTCCCGCAGCCCACGTTTGGCTCAAGAAATGTCTTCTGAGTGGTGAAACCCATTTCTAATTGATACTTCTGCTCAAGGCAGGTGTGTTCTCCCGGAGGCTCCCAGGTGGCACAGGCTATTTCAGTACCCGTGGCTTTGTGCTGTAGGAAAGATGTGTTTTGGGTTTGTGGGGTTTTTTTGCACACTTTTGCTCAAGAAGATGACGTGGCACACAACAGGATTGTTGTCTTTGCATATCTAAATCAATAGCTGGGCAGCTGTGCTGTGTCCCATGATGAGGTGGAAGCCCATACATCTGCTGTCCTTCTGGCACTTAGTCCCTGATGTGGGGGAGACAAAGCTCACCACTATGCTTGTTTGTGAGGGCAGGGATTTGACTTGCTGGGCTTGCTGTATGTCAGGTTTTACCCAGCCAACCACGCAGTCCCTTGGAGCACACCTTGCATACAGCAAAATGTGGAGACGTCTGCTCAGCCCTTCCTGGCAGCTGGCCTGGATTGCTGCATGGGGAGAAGTGGCTCAGTGGTGGGGATGCTGCTGGAAAGCTGGGGGTGCTTAAAGCTGTAAAACTGTAAGTCAGCACAATAGTGTTAACCTCCCTTTGCACTGCTGTAAATAGGATCTCAAGGTACAAGGCAGTGGGAAGCCTTCTCTTCTGTTAATGTATATATTGTGATGACACATGAACTATTGCATGACCTTTTATTTTTCACAATTGTCTTCTTGAATAATGAATTATTGTGTACAATAACCTTGCCAGTATGATAGAATGTGGTGTGTTTACAATAGATCTTTATTTCTATATATACCCATTGTGTGATGAATGTCAATTATGCTCTTAAGAAATACTTGCATTACATCAACTGCCTGTAGATTTGCTTTCTTTCACTAAAGGTCAAGACTAGAGTCTCAGTTGTGCTGCAGAGATTGGCAGATAAATAACACATCCCGTGGCTTATATCTCTGAGCCTAAAAGTGCTAACCTTACCAAAAGGATGTGGCTGCTTAGGAATGGGATCTAATGTATGATTACAGGTTCTGTAGGACTGCTTTCCAGGTTTGCACGATATAGTGTAAAGGAAGAGTGAAAGCTAATGTAGAGGAAAGCATTGTTAAGACAGCAGGGTGATGGGTGTTTCTGTTTGTGATGCACCTGCTTTTGAATTCTTGCTGGTTGTGTTGGACAATCTAGCATTTCTGTTTGAGTAGCACTTCTGTCTGGGGAAGGTAAGAGCTCAAAGAGATGGCAGGAAACATCTGTAAGGCAGCCTTCCCCTAACAGACTGGGTGGCAGAGGATAGAACAGTTGTCCATGCTCTTGCCCCATATGTGGGTTTATGGCAAGTTATGGTGTTGCTTGGGCATGTGCTCCCATGGCACTCAAAGGATCAGACCAGAAAGGTGCTCCAAAGGGCAGATCCTGCCTTAAGCTTCTGCCTTCTGGTCAGCCTAAGCAAAGTCCATCACAAAGGAGCCCCAGACTTGAGTGTTTCTGTAAGTGGAAAGCTGCTGCCATTCCTGAGGTTTTCTAGGAGTCAGTAAGGTTAATAGTGGATGTCTTTAGCCTTACAGGAATTCAGTGGCCAGTATGTTGCATAGGAGTTGTAAGGTTTCCTTTAAGATATGCTGGAGTAAGAATGCTTGAAGGTATAGTTGTGCTTCAAGATGAAGTGCTGCTTAGGGAGATTTGCAAGCTGTTGGTGAAATGCAGCCTGCATCAAGATGTGAGTGCTGCCATCCAGCACCATTGCCAGAAAAGCCATCAGTCAGAGGTCCTGATGACCCCAGATTGCACTGGGATGCTGGTCGTGCATTGTGCTGTGGTGTTAATGAAGGAGTCTTGATCTGGATGCGTAAGTGATGAACTCTAAGACCTGATGGATGAAGTGAAGCTGGTGCTAGGCCTGAGCAGGAGTGTCTGTGATCTATGTGGCCAGACAGTGAAATCCATAGGGATAGAAGCTGTATTTCATGCTGTGAATTGGCGCAGTGCTTTGTGCAGTGAAGTTCTGATTGAATTGTTATCCCTCA
The DNA here is from genome assembly GCF_987193195.1 of Phasianus colchicus. Classification (NCBI taxonomy): domain Eukaryota; kingdom Metazoa; phylum Chordata; class Aves; order Galliformes; family Phasianidae; genus Phasianus; species Phasianus colchicus. The sequence goes on along the minus strand of NC_143454.1, from coordinate 7,339,306 downwards.
GTGCCACTGTAACACAGGAAATAACAAATACTGGATTTAAAAACCAGGAACAGCCATGTGAAACTGTGGATACTGTGTGAGTCTTAATTGTCTGAAACTAATAATCTGAACTGGAGATTAATCACATCCTTTAATAACCTTGTCTGCAGATGTTTAGTAAGAAATCAAATGGAAATTAAATGATCAGATGGTGTTCATTCTCTTGTTATTTGGACTCCTGTTATGTCTTCATAAGCTGCTGCTTTGTTGTGTTTTTTTTTTTTTTTAATTGGGGCTTTACCTTCTCTAGTGCATTCTAATCCAAGAATCTCAAAGGACTGACAAACGAACTGCACTGATGCTGTATTGGTGGATCTAGATCAGGATTAGATTTGTATTTGAGCTCTCTACAGACATCTTCCCAGCTTCCCTGCAGAAGAGTAAAGCAGGTGGTGGTTGAGCCATTGGGTCCCTCTTCCATGTGGTATGGACTTGCTTCCTTTATTGACTACCAGGGGCTTGTGTTACTATCATCTGTTATTTATGATTTATCGGTTCTCTTTGATTCCAATCTATATTTAATGCCACAAGCAATTTGTTTCCCTCCTGTGTGTTATCAATATCTTTGATCCTTGTTACCTGTAACTTCTGATGCTCTGTAGCAAGTCAGTCATCTAATGAACCTTGGAACTTGTTGATGAATATCCGCTTGTTCTGTCATTAACAGCACCTTTTTGTTCTGTAGGATGCCAAGATACCTCATGCATGGAGGATTATCATATAGGTTGCCTGGCTTTAATTTAAAAAAACTAGTATGGAAGCCTCACCTTGTTGCCTCCATAATAAATATTTATTATATGACATTCAGATTGCCTTAATGTTTGAGAATCTCTGTGTGTTCAGATTTTGTCCAAGTGTTGCTGTAGAGTAACTACTCGATTGCTTTCTGTCCCTCAGATAGTTTTTTTGACTGCTCTATTACTAGTACAGTTTTCAGCTCAAATCTGTACTTTAATGCAGCTCTGTGTACTAAAATAGAAATAAGACTGTAAGGGATGATGTGATTGGGTTTGCCCCGGGGCAGCTCTGGAGCCAGTTGAGAACATATGCAGGATGTGCTTCAGAAATGAGCAGTGCATAATGTAACAGTGAGTACCTTCTCAGGTCTTTTCCCTGGCTGAACCTTTTCAGCCTGAGACCCATTGGGATTTGCATCTTCATTTCTTTTTGTGCCCTAGTTTAGAGAGGAGATGTATTGCTAGTCAGACCAGAATTTAGCTACCAAGAGTATGAAGTGAATGTACTGAATTCTTCCAGTAAGTGTCAGTTTGGGGAATGGAGCTCATTGAGCCCAGCTAAAATGCTTGTAAGTGATACCTCGATATCTTAAGGAGGAATTTCAAGTCTATACCTAAATGGAAGATAAGCAGATTTGTTTATTTCCTAAATGCAGCATTTCTGCATCAGTTTTAGTTGCTACTTTATTATTCATTCTGGGTGGAACTTAGCATTGGGAAGTGGCACAGGATGATGTTCTTGCCTTAAAGGCACAGAAAATAAAATGCTATCACGTCATTCCTGCATGTTACGAACAAAACAGGAAAATAAAGTAAATTTTTCTTTCTTAAGATATAAAGTAAATGGCAAAGAATTGGTACTGGTAGCCTAATGAGTGGCCCGTTTCAGGCACAGCATCTTGTATAGTGGATATGTAGCAGGGCTGCTCTTGGTGCTGCCATGGAGGCTGCCTTATTCTGGTAGGGAAATCCCTGCTGCCCTCATCATTCCAGTTGTGCAGCATGTTATCTCTAAAGAAGTGTTCCATCTTTCCCCTCCCCACTCCCAGCTTTAGTGTAATGTCTCCTTGCTGGAATGGAACAAGCCACTTTATCTAGCCTTTCTGCTCTCATCTGCCTGAGTCAGCTGGCGTGTCCTTATCTCGTGCATCCCTCTCCTGAGTCTGGCTTCGTTTCATCACTTGGTGCTGCTCTTTCAGGAGAAATCCATTCCCCTGGCTGCTGAAAGGACTCAGAACCTGGGCTGGGTGTGCTGTCCATGCCCCATATGCTTTGTTATAGTTTCTTTACAAGAAGCAATTTATTATGCCTGCTGCAAGGGGGCAAGCAAGGCTGCTGTACAGTGTGCTGTCCTGGCATCCAACCAGGCACAGAATTTATGGATCTGTACTTTTTAAGAGTCTGATCTGCAAGGCTTAGCCTGAGCAGGAGGATGAAAGGGTTTGTTCCAGAGACGCTAAAGAGAAAGGATGGGGAATAAAATAATAAGAAATAATATGGATGTGATGGGATGATAGTGTGTGAATACCTGTAAAGCTTTTTGGTTGGAGCTCCTATGGCTTTCTCCTGTGGGAAAACCTGGAAGCTGAACTGTATGTATGTCTCAGTAGCTTGTGGGTAAGAACACATTAGTTTTCTTATATAAGGGATCAAACTGTACATGTTCAGAATGTAAGTACTAAGATAACTCATTTAGCTGACTCGTTATGGATTTGGGTAATTAACCTTGAGTTTCACTGGGAAGAGAGACCTCCTGGAGGAGGAGCAATGATGTGGCTTTATTCCTGAAATAACTTACTGTGTATTTATTTCTACTAACTTACTTTAACATTAACATAACTACAGGGGTATGATGCTGCAGGTAGGCAAGCCCAGGCTCCCAAAGTGGGGTAGTATGGAGTTCTGCATGGTGAGAAACTGAGGGAAAACTCCAGTAGTGATATTTGTTATGTAAAGGTTGAACTTAAACAGCGTGCAGTTCTGGGACAAATGACTCTAAAAAGGGAAATATGTAGTTAAAACATGGCCAATTCATATTTCAAAGGATGGGGTTAATAACAAACAGAAATGTGTTGGCTTTATGATCACTGTGCTATTGGAGGTACTCCTGGTATCTCTTCTGCTGTTCAGAGGAAAGCTTATTGAAAAATGACTCCGACTTTTTAAAATCCTCTTTATTTTTTTAGTGTTGTGTCTTTTGTGAGGACGTTGTTGTTGTTTTTCCCTTGCAATAGCCTGGAAGCCACTCGGTTGACGCAGTAAGTGGTTTCAGTTTCCTTTGATGCCAGGATCTGGATGCTGCAGAGGTTTTCTCATCCACCTTTGCTTTGAGCTGTGACAAAAACCATGGAGAAATCGGGTTTGGGACCAAAGCAGAAAGCTTTGGGAAAATGGAGCACATCATCAGGGAGATCCTAATTCCTAAAGGACTCATGCTTATAAATGCAAGTAGTGTTTTTCCTACAGTGAGGTAGAATGTAATGCTGCAAGCTGGAGATCAGTAGCTAGAGTAGTGCCTTCGTGCACTAGAAAGCAAAGTTGTAGTAGAACTATGCCTTTTTCTTACCTACAGTAAAGTAACAATAAATCGGTGCAGCTTGGATTTGTTCTTATGCTAAAAGAACTGATGCAAGAGTAGGACTTTGTCACATATTGACCACAGACATCCATAGGAATGGAGCTGAGACAGCAGAAAACTGCCTGAATGATGCAATGCCTCAAAGATTCCAGGGTTAATCCCGCTGGAATGGAAAAAAAATAGAGCTGTATTTATTTGAAAAACAAATGAAAGATCCCAGTTAACTCCTTGTGTTTCTGGAAATCTAAAATAACGAGAATGGGTTACAGTCTGTGGTAGAGTTTTGTCAGAGGTCACTTTGCAGTAAGCTCAGTAACTTGCAGGAGATATTTTTGAACCACTGGAGGTTGTAGGATGCTCCTTGCTCTCCTTTTGCTTGAAACCACTCTACATCCTTTTATAGTACTCAGTTTAGAGCTGAGGAAAAGGGAAATGCACGTGCTTTCCTACTTCCTTGCAGGTTTACATAAGCCATCAGTGGTGAGACCAGGGGCTGAAATCAAGTCTGCTCACTGCCTGATGTGTTAAAACACAAAAGCTCATTCCTGATCTTCATTTCCATTGTCAGAATTAAGGCTGTGGTGCAGAACACTAAAGGGCATGGATTTCTTTTCCTATAGTTATTACTGAATTGGCAAAATTATGCATTGTCACACCTATCAGTAGGGGGAGGACCGTACCAGAGTGCAAGCAATGCAGGCAGAGCGTCTAACAGAGGTGACACAGTCATGCCACAGACAGCACGTTCTGAAGCAGTGCTTCTCCAGTAGGTAGGGAAGCAAACAGATCGTGTTCACAGTGACTTCTGAAGAGGCACATGAATCAGCTGAGTACTTGGAAACCAGGCCACAAACCAGCAAGGTCATCAGAAGATGTGGTGAGAGTGCCTGGTTTTGCTGAAAGCATTTGGGTTCGAAAAAAGCAAAAGCAAAGGAGAGCTTGGAGCCTGTGGGTGTGAAGTCAGCATTAGGGGATGGGTAACAAAAGGCTTCCTTCCTTCAAAATGACTTGGAAAACTGTAACATTTGGGGTTCTTGTGAATTTAGGAGGCTGCTTTTGCCTTGGCAATATTTGCATTTTCTTAGTTGGGAGAAGCCCTGAGTGGAAGCAAACCTTTAACTGCTATTTATTCTGTTTCAAATAGATGATGTACTGTTTGGGTGCTATCACAGTAGTGTCCTGTGACACCCCAAAGTGTGGGTGATTTTGTTGTAGCTGAGGTAATTGTATTTTGTCAAAAGAAGGCACGGTAGTTTTCAGTCTCTGCTTCAATTTCTCAGCCTGATGACATAGAAATTAATTATTTTCCATTGTACATATAGTGGTATTAATTGGTCTCTCCTGTTAGCCTGGAACTTCATCTGAAGGAGCCTTAACTGCTAGAGACAGGGCTAGTGGGAGCGTGCTGTGAGCATGGGCTTCTTCAGAATGCTCCGTCCTCTTGGGGAAGGGCACTTGGTCTTTTGTGCCTTAGGCTCTGTCAGAGCCATGGCTGGAGTGCCTTGCTGGGACCCACGAGTGCTCATAGAAACAGAAAAGCCGTGGATAGGGAAGGAAACGATCGCTCATTCATCTGAAATTTCCTCTTTCGTTTCAGGGACTTTCTGCCACGTGGCTCTGGCATCGTGACCAGGCGTCCTCTGGTCCTGCAGCTGGTGAACGCCAGCACAGGTATGCAGTGTGTGTCCACGGTGTGCTGCTGGCTTCCCATCCTTGACAGGTCTTATTTCATCAGTGATGCTGCTCAACATCTGATGCGTTAAATGTTCAGAAAGAGAACACTTCTCACTTATTTTGTTTAAATTAAGCAGCTTTTCATGAATACGCTCGTCATGATTTTCCTTTGTCTGTGCAGCTGTGACTCTTCTGAGTGGGTATGACCCAAAAACTAGAGGAACTTGCTTATAGCCCCACGAAATAAGGGGGTGGGATGATTCTAGTGCACTTAAAATCAAGTATGAGAACGCTGGGATCTGAAGAGGAATTCCTGCAGAGTTCTGTGACTGGAATTGTGGGCTGTTCACTGCTTTGGCTGCTGCTTGCGGAGTGCTTTCATTACTGTTCCCTTCAAGCATGAGATCTCATTGAGGAGTTGGCAAGAGACCGTTTCAAGGTGTTCTTCCTCCCTTGTCAGGTGGACCTGACCTGTTTACAACAGTCCTCTAGACTACCATAATGAAGCAACTTGACTTGTGAGGACTTTTCGCTTGAAATGGAGGGTTCTTGAATTGGTTAACATATTCAAAGACCAAAAAAACCCCACCAAAATGAACACAAAAACCTACCAAGCAATTCAAAACTATGTCAGAAGGGCTTTTTGTTACTTTGAAACTCCTTTGAGTCTGTTCTCATCATCACAGAATCACAGAATTGCCAGGGTTGGAAGGAACCTCAAGGATCATGAATCTCCAACCCCCCTGCCACACGCAGGGCCACCAACCATTCCACCTAATGCTAGACCAGGCTGCCCAGGGCCCCATCCAATCTGGCCTTGAACACCTCCAGGGACGGGGCATCCACAACTTCCCTGGGCAGCTGTTCCAGCACCTCACCACTCTCTCCGTAAAGAATTTCCCCCTGATGTCCAGCCTAAATCTCCCTTCCCTCAGCTTAAAACCATTTCCCCTTGTCCTGCTGTCACTCACCCTTTCAAAGAGTTGATTCCCCTCCTCTTTGTAGGCTCCCTTTAGGTACTGAAAGGCTGCAGTCATGTCATGCAACTGTTATTTACTTCCACTATTTTAATACAGAGCTGCTCCAAGTTCTTGTCAATACAATATTTCCCAGTCCATCTGTGGAAGTTGCAGGTCTGTGTTAAGCTTGCTTAATATCAATAAAGTCTTGGGTTATTTCTTGAATGAACATGAGTGAGGATGCAAACTCTGAGACCAGAGCTGGACTGGGAAGGTCTTGGGCTTGTAGATGCTCTCAGATGTTGCTGCAACTGTGGCTGCAGTAATTTCTTTGTCAACCACATAGGATCTAGGGAGAAAGACCCTTCCTTGCCACACTTATCCCTTTAACTGTTCTTATGTTTCTTTTTAATCCAGGACTTTTTATTAAACTTCTGGCTGTGAGGTTGTTCTTTTTTTTTCACTTGTGTGACTGTTTCTAACTCTCTGCTTCTGTTTTGACAGAATATGGAGAGTTCCTGCACTGCAAAGGAAAGAAATTCACAGATTTTGAGGAGATCCGTTTGGAGATTGAGGCTGAAACGGATCGTGTTACTGGCTCCAACAAAGGGATTTCCCCAGTGCCCATCAACCTCAGAGTCTATTCTCCTCATGGTGAGTCTTAATGCAGTCTCTGAAGTCAGGGGGTAGATGGGGCAGATTGCTGTTCTGTCATAATGTAAATACAGAATAAGATGAAATGGAATGTGAATTTTCTTTTTTTGACTTAAATCCCCACATGCCTGGGCTATGGTGCATCACACTGCCAGTCTGCTATGTTTCTAGAAGGGCTTTGCCTGCCAGTTGAAGTATCTGGCTACAAGCAGAACTATTCTTAGAGAGAACTGATGCATGTGCAGAAACTTCTTCCTTAAAAGACTTTATTGCATCAGTGTGGACCTTCCTGTAAAAAGACCTGCAGTCTCTCTCTGTTCTCTGGGGAAATAAATGAATCACTGACAATACAACTAATAGCAGTTAGCAAATAGTTATTGCTCAACTTTAACAAAATGGATTTGAAAAACTTTGTGCTTCTGAGTTGTATGCTTTTGTTATGCCTGTAACACACTGAAGGCACTAAAGCTATGAATGTTCCTTATAGACCAGAACATCCAACCTTAACACTCACTTGTTCCATCTCCTGTTTCCTGCGTGCAGTCCTGAACCTGACGTTGGTGGATCTACCAGGCATGACCAAAGTCCCGGTGGGGGATCAGCCCCCTGACATAGAGTTCCAGATCCGAGATATGCTTATGCAGTTTGTCACCAAAGAGAATTGCCTCATCCTGGCAGTGTCCCCAGCCAACTCTGATTTGGCCAATTCTGATGCCCTGAAGGTTGCGAAGGAGGTGGATCCTCAAGGTAAGTCTCTTGTTTTAGTGTGGCATTACTAACCAGCAGCCTTATTCTCCAGGCTGTGATTAGCTCGGCATTTTTAGTCTCCTGTCTATTGTCTTAGGTGGTATCTTCACCAACATATGCCCTTCTGAGAGGTGGCTTTGAGCTACTCTAATAGAAACTGTATTATTTCCCATTTCTTTTTTTGAGCCCTGTTTCTGAAGAGGTTGAGGGTTTCCCTCCCTTCACATCGGTCATCTATGTTCTGCCTGGAGAAAAGTAGGAAAATCTTCCCTAAAATCCATCTCTGTGGTAAAAAACACCTGAGTATTTGAACAGGGTATAGCTGAGAACTGACCTCTGTTACCTGGTCTGCTGTTGTGACCTCTTGACTATTATGGGAACTGTGACATTTGAGCTCAAGAGCCCTTGAGTAGCTAAGCTGGGCAATTTGTAAGCTTTCTGAACAAAGGAAGATATTACACAGTTATTTACTTGATCAGCTATGTCATATTCTACTTTTTTTTATTAAGGGCAACGCACTATTGGAGTCATCACTAAGCTGGATCTTATGGATGAAGGAACTGATGCTAGAGATGTATTAGAAAATAAATTACTTCCCCTTCGCAGAGGTATGTTTCCTCGTGCTTTGTTCATGATCTTCCTTCATTTCTCTTGTATAAGGTATCCTTGTCTCATTCCTTTTCTTCAGTGTTACTGGAACATCTGTTATGATGTGTTCTTAAGCCATCTCTGTTCCAAGCCGGAATTGAGAAGCTGAGGAATAGGCATGAGTCATGCTTAAGAAAAAGTAACTTTTAGGTATTTGTATCTTGATAGGTAGTGCTAGCAGAAGCATAACCCCATGCTCTTATCTTTACTTTCTTCATTATATTTAATAGGCAAGCTGCAAAAATGGGATTCCTGTACTACTCCCCCCCAGTTCTCTTATTTGATGAGATTACTGTAGTGTATCATGTGAAATCACATTGGCCTGTGCTGTGCTATGTGCTGTACATAGCTGTAATGAAATACCTATCCTAAGGACGTGAAGGGAGAAGTCTTGAATGGAAGTAGGGTGTTCTATGTGACTGGGGAAACAGTAATCAATAAGCCAATTCTCAGTTGCATAGTGGCGTTTCTGTCCTGCATAAATACCAAAGTTCCAAACCCTGAGTCACACAGAAGGAATTCCAATTTTAAACTCTTCTGGTTGGTCCCTAATTGTTTCCCTTAAAATTTCCCATTTCCAGTGTTGTTTCCTGGGTAGTTTCCTTCTCAGCCTGAGCCTCACTTGCATTTTCATTCTTGCAAACGCCTGATCTTTAATCCCATTCCTGCAGGTTACATTGGTGTAGTCAACAGAAGTCAGAAGGACATTGATGGCAAGAAGGACATTCAGGCAGCTCTGGCTGCAGAGAGAAAGTTCTTTCTCTCCCACCCAGCCTACAGACACATGGCTGATCGTATGGGAACCCCCTACCTGCAGAAAGTATTGAACCAGGTACCATCACCAGTTGAGAACTGCTGCCCACTGTGCCCTTTATTCTGGGATAGCAACATAGCAAACTTCTCCCAATATCATCTTAAACCTTCTTCCTGTACAGCAATTGACCAACCACATCCGTGACACCCTGCCAGGGCTGCGGAACAAGCTGCAGAGCCAGCTTCTCTCCATTGAGAAGGAGGTGGAGGAGTATAAGAACTTTCGCCCTGATGACCCTGCTCGCAAGACCAAAGCTCTGCTTCAGTGAGTGGCCTTCACTGCATGTACCTCCCTGGGAAAGACTGCCTAGCTATGTCTTCTACTTTCTGCTTTCTGTCTTTGTTTAGGATGGTCCAGCAGTTTGCTGTGGACTTTGAGAAACGCATTGAAGGCTCTGGAGACCAAATTGATACCTATGAGCTGTCAGGAGGAGCCAGAATTAACCGCATCTTCCATGAACGTTTCCCCTTTGAGCTGGTGAAGGTACTGTTTCTCTGTATGCTGAGATCCTCTCTCTCCTTTCTTGCTGATTTTCCCCTTTTCCTTCCTGTTTTCTTGCTACTTTTTACATGTTTCACCATCTATTTTCCCTCTCTTTTGACTTTTAATATTTGATGTTGTCACCTTATTTTTACTTCTGGTTGTTTCTGTTGTTGGAACCTTCCCATAATATTCTTCTCTCTTAATTCCTGTCCTTGTGAGACAACTTTGCTTTTTTTTCCATCCCCCAGTTAATATTTCTTTTCCTTAACTCCTAAGGCAGTGCAAAATAACTTTCTTTTAACACAGACAATAGTGCATTAATGTCAGGATGTTCCTGCAGATATGTACTTTGAGTAGCATATAAGTGCAAACAGCTTTGAAACTTGTATTGCCATGATCTCAGGCACCAAACTGGGCCTAAATCTGCCCTAATGCATTTGCAAGAGGCAGGAAAGAGGATGTAGATATACTTGGCCTTACTTTTTGCCTCTCCTCTATGGAAATGGCATACGCCCTGCTCTACAGATGTCATAGCTATAGCTGAAGAGGATCTGGGCAGACTGGATGTGGCTCTGGGCAGACTGGTCTAATGGCTGGCATCCCTGCCCATGGCAGGGAGGTTGAAACTAAATGATCATTGAGGTCCTTTTCAACCCAGGCCATTCTATGAATGAGGTTTCCTGGATGGCCAAGTATACTAACCTGATCAGAAGTGATAGAGAAAAACTTTTAATGTCTGTTTGAAAACATTAAAAGCCAAAACATTCTTCTCCCCTGTCTTCTGCATTTTGCTGTTTCTTTTTTCATTTAAATTCCTTATTAGTGTAATACAAGAGCCTGCCTTGTATTAGATGATGCAATTCTATATGTGAATTTTAAATCTCTTGGAGGCGTTTGCTGGAAAACAGCTGCCAAGACCTCACATTAAGCCTCAGGAGACAAAACAGTTTGTTTTGGAAAGCAATCTGGTGCTTCAATCCTATTGCTTTATCTCTAAGTAGTTCCTTGGGAGCTGCTGGGAGGCTGGCACCTGTAAATGCAGGCCCTTAGCTATTCTTATCTGTACGTTTTTGTCCAGGATGTCTGTTTTGGCAATACAAGCTTTATGGCTGGACTCTGCATCCAACATCTAGGCTAACATTCACCTGTCACGTGATACTGGCACAGGACCTCTTTTCTGTAAAGAGTGCTGTTACGTGTGCTGGGGTTGTGCAAACATCAGCCTGTTTCTGATAAAAACTCTCTCTTGGTGCAGATGGAGTTTGATGAGAAGGAGCTGCGACGAGAGATCAGCTACGCCATCAAGAACATCCATGGTATCAGGCACGTATCATGCACTAGGCAGACCACTGGCTGCGTAGTCTTGTAAATACCTCTAGACCTTCCCAATGGAGTTGAAGACTTCAGAGGTACGGTAGGTCAGCTACAAGGGAGAGAACTTCCTTGGACACCCTGGTGGTTTGAATCTGGGAACAGGGACGAAGTAGCTTGATTTCTGTTTCCATGTGAAAATTGCAGAAGCCTGAAAGGTAACACAGCTTTGGTGACTAGTTTTGTCCCTCTTTGTTTCTACGTAAGAAAGGACTGAGGGATGCAAGCCCATACTGCTACTTCACTGAGTTTTAAATGTTGGTTTTCACATTATGCTTCCATTTTTACCAACATCCAAAACAGTTGCTGGCCTTGAGCACCACCTCCTCTGGAGATCTGAGGGAGCATTAGGGTGCCCATCCCAGCAGCCCCAGGGATTGAGTCCCAGGGCACAGTCAGCAAATACAGTTGCATTCCCTCAGTGAAGGTTAACTGCCAGAAAGTGCAGTCCTGGGACACTGAGTGTTTCTGGGAAGGTGACCAGGATCTGGTGCCTGTTGTCCAACTGGGATCCATTTTGCCCTTACGTGCTCCTCTGTGGAGGTGCCAAGCATCCCTGTTTTCTCTGGACTCCAGGACTGGTCAGAGGGGTACGATGCTCCCAGCCCTGTGTGCGGGGTTTCAGTGGTGGTGGTGCCTACTCTGAGATACGTGTGTAACGTGACGTTCTCCTTGCCCCTTCTCCCCCCCTCCTGCCTTGTCTTGTCCCCTACCCTGGGTGTTTAGAACCGGTCTCTTCACACCCGACATGGCCTTTGAGACCATTGTGAAAAAGCAGGTGAAGAAGATTAAAGAGCCTTGCCTGAAATGCGTGGACATGGTTATTTCGGAGTTAATCAATACCGTTAGACAGTGCACCAAGAAGGTAACTGGAGGCAGCATGGAGCTGGCACCTTCCACCCCTCTCTCTGGCTGCGGCACAGCATTGTGACCGGGGCAGGGATTTGCCTGCAGCGGCACTCGGTGTTTCTAACCACCTCCTCAGCATGACTAGACCTGAGCGGTACCAGCCTGGGACGATCCAGCCAACAAGCCAAACAGAAAGGGAAGCACTGTGAAACGTGGGCAGTGGGCTTGTTCCTGAAATGCTTCAGAACAGAGGGGTACTGGAGATGTCCCCTCTGTGCCTCCAAGTCCCTAGCATGGCTCCTGATTCCTTCCTAAGCCATGGGTATTTCTTATGGGGCCACATTTGACTTAAATTTAAAGTGAGTTTATTTTCCAAGCCAGAAACTGGGATTTAAATTTTGTTCCCTCTGCTCTCTTAGAAGTAGGAGGGTTAATCCCAAACAAGCCTTTGGTATCAGGGCAGAGTACTCCTGGCTGGGTGTGTGGGGCTGAACTTCAGAGGCTACAGTGGTTATGGGGAAGCGTTCCTGTGGTGTTTGGCTTGGTTTTTGGTTGGCTTGGTCCATATCCTGTTCTGGAAGAGCAGCACATGGCTGAGAAGGATCAAGTTAGGAAAGTCAATCCACCTTTGGACTCTTCAAGAGGGCTCCAGGCTTCATCATTTGGGATTCATGTTGGTATTTATTGGAGCATGGGGAAGGAGCATGCCTTAATTCTGCTCTCTGGATGCAGAAGCTTTTGTTTCTGAGGCTGGGGTTGAAAAGCAGCAAGATAGGAAGATATGTGCCATTCCTCTCAGCCATGGCTTGCTGCTTCAGCCAGGGCTGGCTGCTGGTGAAAAGACACTCGAGTTAGGATGGGAGCATGGGCGCTGGAGACTGGAATCACCACGGGCTGTTCACGTGCAGGTAAATGGGCATTGCAGGAGTGTCTGGAGCTACCTTGTCCCTGCAAGCGTGGGGAGAGGTGCCCAAGTGGTGATAGCTGCCATCACTTGCAGAGATGCCTAGCCTTTAGGGCCCAGAGTCCCTGTAGAAGGGCTCAGGCATGCAGACACGCTCTTTGCCCCCTGGGACAGCCTGGAAGAGCAAAGCAGATGCAGGGAGTTTGCTCAGGTTTCTAGTGTGCTGGAGGAGCTTTCTTTTTCTGTCCTGCTGTTCTTTCTTGGGGTGTGTGACTGTGGGGAGCACCCAGAAAATTGCCATTAGAGCCTGGTGACAGGTAAGCACAGGCCCTCAGGCTGCCAAGTATCCAGAGTTGCCTGCTAACTGGATCAGAAGGGCTCTCCTTTTTGTGCCCTCTGAAACTTCTCTTGGATTGTTCTTCATCCATCAGTTACTGTTCAAAATCTCCCACTCATTGTCTGTGTTTGCCCCCTTCCATACATTTCCCACTTTTCTTCATCATTTTTGTTCCTTCTTTACTGATGATTCTAATAGTGAAGGGACTGTCTGTTCTGACAGCAGCAGGTTCCTCCAAGTCATCAGGTGGTGAGTTCAGCAGGCTGGGAGATGGGGGGGATGTAGAGACCACAGGAATGTGAAGGGGGAATGGCAAAGGCTGAGGATCCGTGTTCCACTTTAGCATCGATCCCACTGCTAAGAATTTGGCTGACTGCAGTGCTGGTTGCTGTGTGTGCCAGTAGTCATGGTTACAGTTTTCCATTTCAGGAAACAATATCATCATTCAGGTGGTACGTAGGTATGTGAGGGCAGTGATTTTATTTTATTTTTTTTTGGTTGTGTGGGTTTTTGTTTGTTTGTGTGAGGACCCATGAGCCTGGCCTTCAGAGCAGTGCACACAGTGCTGGGTTAGCAGGCTGCTGGACGTGTAGGAATAGCTGCTAGGTCTGAGGGCATGAACAGAGCTTCAGGAGTACCTTGGGTTTGTTCTGAATGGGCTGCTCTGACAGCTTGAGAGGGTGCTGGGTGAAGCTAAGTCCTGTGGTGTACTCTAAACCTCTTTGCTGCTTAAAAGGCAGATTACTGTTGGTCCTATAGCTTGTTGAAGAGTGTTATCAAGTGGTGTTGCTTGGGGTTTTGCAGATGTTATCTATAGGAATACAAAGAGGTACATAACTGATTTTTAAATGGAGTGGTGTTTATAATTAGCTCTGAGTTGTCAGCTGTATGCACCCCAGGTTTGACTAGGAGCTGCACCTTTGTAATAGCAGGATTCCATTCCTGTGTCAAAGGCACATCATCCCCCTGAAAGCACTCAGAACTATATTATGCTGCGTCACAGAGAGCACCTGGTAGAAGCTCTAAAGCATTAAAGATGTGCTGGAGAAACATCTTTGGATGCAGTAGTAGTCTCAAGACAACATGTTGTTTTGTAACTGCAGTTTCTGTGGTCTTTCTGCTGTGCCATAGTGGAGCCCCTGAGGATACAGACCACTTCATACAGTGTCAATGGCATGGAATACCTCCATATAAACCTCAGCAGGCCTGTACTGGGTCTGGTGCCATAGGTTGGCTGGTGCAGGATATGCTTTGTACAGCTGTGCATGCCCTGTAGCTTGTTTGTATTTCCTAAGCATTGGCTACATCTGGTCTTACTGAGGAGTTATCTGTTGCCAGGAAGGCGAGTAAGGCAAATGATGCTCTGTAAATGGAGTGTTTTATCTGAATCTCTGAGGCATATCCATTCCATTCAGTCCTCCAGCCAGCACAAGATGCAAATGACAAATCTTTGAGTCTTAGCTTAGCTCCTGTGCAGGCCTGGAATAGCATGGAAAGGATAACCACGGTGTGAAGTAGAGGGGAATGCCTGAGACAAGGGGAAACAAAGCATGGTGAGCCTGTAGGGAAGAGTCAGCGGCTCATTGTGGCAAGCAGCTCTATCTTAAAATCTGAATGAGCTTTTCTTCAGGAAGAGGTCATTTGATCCCTGGGGGTTGCCATCCATTCATCTTGCTCTTCACAGCCCACCATTTCACCAGCCCAGGTGCTTCCACCTCCTTCCCTCTGCCACATCCATTTGCCTGTAGACTCTCACGATACTTGGCAGTGAACAGGCCCCATAGCGATGCTCACCTGGTTCAGTAAGCTAATGGAGTGAACCAAAATCTCACTTCTCATTTTGCCTTGTTTTCTCTCTTTTCCCTTTTCCTTCCTTCTCTTTCCTTCCTCCTCTGCTCTTTCTCTGCTTCGCTCTCTTCTTCCTCGTTGCTTCCTCCCACCCTGCCCCTGCCATGCAGAACGGGTCTCTTCACGCCTGACCTCGCTTTTGAAGCCATAGTGAAAAAGCAGGTGCAGAAGTTGAAGGAGCCAAGTCTGAAGTGTGTGGATATGGTAGTGAGTGAGCTCACATCCACCATCAGAAAGTGTAGCGAAAAGGTAAAGAAACAAAAAACGCTAAGAAAGGTCAACGCCCAGCCCCTTCCCACACACATTTGTGCCGATTCTCTGCACACACCACAGCACCAATGGCAAACCTAGGGAGAGAGGAGGGATGTAAAGGTGCTCTGAAGGACAGCAACCACCTGCAGGCATTGGTGCAGGTTCGAAGCAGTGGATCAGGAGCAGTGGGCATTAGCTGATGGGCTCTTTGGCTGAGATGTGGGCTAGGGCCCAGTGGTTCCTCTGTACTGCGCCCTTTTCCTTTCTGTGTCTCAGTGGTGTTCAGCTCAGTGTGGAACAGGCCCTTTACTGTGCCAGTCCCTGCATATTTGGAGTGCCTTACTTGTTTTTGCTGGGACCCCCTCCCTAAAAATTCTACGTAGGAGAAGGGAAAAGAGCCAGAGGGAGTAAACTTGTGTCCCCCCGCGGCATGAGTATCAGCAGGCCTCACCTTGCCTAAAGAACACTGTGCACAAAGCAGCAATCAATTCAAGCTTGAAGCACAAGCTATTCTCCAGCAGATGCACAGAGTAAACAGAATACTGACCCAAGAGACTTGGTGGGGAAAAGCTTTTCCATGCATGACTCCCGTTACATCATTCTCCTGCTGGTACCTCACTCCATGGACTGTGCTCAGTGGAGGTAGTGTGGACACTTTCCCTTTTACACTGCAAAGCATAGGAGGTGAGGCTTTAGGGGGCAGTTTGAAGGGACACTGCCATAGGTGTCAGGTGCACATTTGCGTAGGGCTGGGGCAGCAGTGGGTCTGCCTCCCAGGACAGCTTTGTCCAGGAGGGGGCACCACGTGCCTCCTGAAAATCAGGACAGATGTGGCAATTAATTTGTGTTAAATTTCTGAGCAAGTGGCCAGAAATATGTCTGGCACAGCAGTAGCGTATTCTGGGAACTGAGTTGCAAGGGCTGTTTCTCTAGTTATTTTAAGCCTTGAAAATTGCATTTCTGTTCTTGCAGACGCCATCCATACAGCCTCAAATTGGGAAGGAAGGGAAGATAACTGATATGAGCTCAGTCGGTGTGGGAGCTAAGCTGATGAGGCCTGGTTGTGCTTAGGTTGTGCTGACCTCCATTAAGGAGACATCTTTGTGCCCTGAGCTTTGCCCACTGTACTTCTTAAAGACTGCTGCTGTTGCCAAACAGCTGTGGCCAGGCAGAGTGGCTCCAGTTCAGCCTGTTCTTCTTATGGGTTTTATTTGATGGCTTTGGCTTCTTTGGCACTATTATCTGTATCTGACAGAAGATGGCCCCTGTAGTGGTATAGGGGGAAGAATCATGAGAACACCACCGACTGAATCCCAGCTGTGTTATTGGGTCATACTGTTAGTGGCTTGACAGCCAGAGCTGTGTAGATTTTAACCCGTGATGTTGTGGAGGACCCATGGGTGATACATTCAGAAGTGTTGCAACCAAAATATTTCCTACAAAAACAAAAAAAAGTGATGGTAGGGTGTTGTAGGAAGCTAATGGTTGTAATAAAATTTAGCCAGGAGGCTGGAGAGGCAAATGTTAGAGATGAGTGACTCTATGAGAAGTAATTGCTTGAATTATTATATCTAGTGATGGTAATATTGGGGGAAAAAAAAAAACAAAGCCAAACACAAAAGGAAGGCTTTAATAATATTTAAATAGAAATGTCTATGTGTGGTAAGAAGGCTTATCTTGCCTGCTTCTCACTCTGAAAGAGGGTAGAAAGCCAGATCTCTGAAACTGCCATAGACCCTTTTGGTTAGGAACCAGTGTCAGGTGGGTTCTGATGGCTTCAGACAAAGGCTAATAACTGCACAGGGGCATTAACTGATTCACAGTGTTTATCTTGCATGTTATAGCCCTAGCTGCTTCACCTGGATGAGAGCATGCCCTATTAGGGGAGGCATCTGGAAAAGGCTACTTCAGGACTGATGCTAATTGTAAGGTAACACTCAGCCCACTGTGGTGTGGATTGATGCTGCCTTTCAGATGTCAAAACCAAACCTTTGAACCAAGCCCTGCAAGGCTTCATGAAAGGAAGGCAGCTTGGGCTAACACCTTTTGAATTAGCTGAGCAGTCCTGTAGCCTTGGTTTGTTGCTGTCCTGAACTATTGTGTGGTGTTGTTTGTGTGCTGTCGCTATTATTTCATTTCACCCCAGATGGTGAAGAAATCTTTGTGTGTGGTTAATAAAGCTGCATAGATGGAATAATACGAGAGGGCTAACAAAGAATGTAGGCAAGCCCATCTGTTCCTTGTGTGCAATGGAAGCACAGCTTTCCTGTCTGAAGAGAGATTTGCAGCTGATTGTCAGTAGGTTATTAAAGCTGAGGGCTGAAGCACAGGTTGCCATTAACAGGCATCTCTGCCTGGTCTGATCCTGAGCTTCTTCCAGTGGGCTAAATGGAGAGCAGCTCCAAAATCAACAGAAGGCTGGTACAGTACAAGCACACAGAGCCTTAGTTTTGGGAAGATAGCATCCTAGCCAGTGTCGTTCCAAAAGCAGGAACTTCTGTGCCAGACTGCACTGCAGCATCTCGCAAATGCAGGGAAGGCCTTGCAAGTCAGCATCCCTTCAGCTGAAGGTCGATCTTCAGTGTGCTGGCATGGACCTGGAATGTGCAGAGAAAGGAGCTAAAAAATGTTGGAACAAAATGGTTTTCAAAGAGGGCTGTGAGCTTGTATTTGATCAAACAGGAAAATCCAGCTGAAACAGAATTGAAAACTTGCTCGAACTGTGATGTGATCCCAGGCTGACAGACTTAACCCCTTGAAGGGTCCCTGCTCTCCTGTCTTTCAGAGTCATGGCATTTCTGGGTGCTGTTCATACTGCTGATAACTCCTTGTCCCTCTATGCCCTATTGCATGTTCCCTGGTGGCTGTGATATCTTGTGGCTTGTCTGTGTCACATTTCTTTGCCTGCCCTTGCTTCTCCTATGCATGCTTGGGGCTAGAATCTGCTGCTGCATGGGAACTAATGCTGTCAATTTATTTTTGCACATTAATGTTGCTGGATGACCTGGGTTCTGAATAAACCATAACGTGTTTTCTTTGTCTGTCTTTGGAATGGAGGGGGGTGGGGGTGGCAGGGAGAGGGTTGATGTGTGTTTTGTTTGACTTTTTTTTTTTCATTTGAAGCAAAAAAGCTGGGACTTGCTTAGAGAATTTCCAACTTCCTGTTTTTCTGTTTGACATAACTTTCCTATTTATCCTTTGCCAACCCTCCTTTCCCCCAAGGAAACAGGAAGCTTTGCTTGTGTGTATCTATGAAGCAACCAGCTGCCCGACCCATAAAGCCCATGGAGAACACCCAGTTTGCACTTCCAAGACAAAGTGGTGATGGGGAACACTGACTCTTGCTTTTTTTTCCTGCCTCTGCAAAGTCTCTGGTGTTCAAAACAAGCTCCACATTTGAAAATAGGCAGTCTCAAAGCTAGTTCTCAAATTCAGTTCCAAGCTACTGCAACTCATTTGACTGCAAGGGGTGCTGAATGGTTTTGAGACCTCGTGGTTGGTTGTTAGAAATGCAGGTAGTGTGTGAAAGCCTGGGTGCTTTAAGGGTGTTCATTGTGGAGGGTTTCTCATGTATGATCTCTGGATACTTCTCTCTAAACATAGTCAGTAAAGTGTACTCAGGAATTAATTCCCTTCTCAGTAACATAGAAAAAAAGAATGTGATGGGCGTGATGTGAATATAGACCTGAGCTATGGAGTCTTGCCCAACAAAGGCAGAGAGCAGCACCTGGATGCCCAGAGCAGAGCACAGCCTTCCTTGCATTCTGCGAGACCTCTGTCTCTACCTGCAGGTGCTGATGGAGTAGTGCTTTCACTTAATACCCCAGCAAATGGGCATTGAAATCCAGTTCTCTCCCCAAGGAGACATCCCCTAGGATTTAGCTATTTGTATCAACAGGCCATTCACCTATGTATGAGCTGTTGAACATCTAGAACAATTGTTTAATGAGAAAGGTATCAACAAACACTAACTAATCTGCATTCACATCTGACAAGTCAGAAATGGTGGCTTTGGTACAGGTCTCACTTAGAAGTAGGAGTGAGGAGGATGATTCTTTGAGGCCCAAAGCAAGGGGGAATTGATTTTGCCTTCAGCAGACCTTCAGAAACTTGGAAAATCTGTCTGCAAGTCCAGCTTTTCAGAACTCCCCTTTAAAAAAAAAATAAAATAAACTGATTGCAGGGTGTATGTATGCATGTCTACGTGCAGGGGGCTGTTCTCCCCACTGCCTTTATACCTCCCTTTCCCTTGTGCACGTGTTTTCTCTCTCCTGCAGCTCAGCCAGTACCCTCATCTGCGTGAGGAGATGGAGAGGATTGTGACAACTCATATCCGTGAGAGGGAAGGCAGGACCAAAGATCAGGTGGGTACCAGGAGTGTATAAGAGGGAAGATGACGTGGGATGGGGGACAGGGCTCTGAGCCACGGGGTTAGAGGGCTCTGAGCCATGGGGCAACTGGCAGCAGAGGGCTGATGAGATGAACTATGCACAAGGCTCTGTCTGCTCCTGATTACTAGCAGTATCAGTCACTAATGTCTTGCTCTGTCTGTGCCTCTGTTTGGCAGGTTATGCTTCTAATAGACATTGAGCTGGCTTACATGAACACAAACCATGAGGATTTCATTGGCTTTGCCAAGTAAGCACTATTACCCTGTTGTATCTTCTTCTCTTAATGTGTTTCCTGTGGCTCTGTCCTGTAGCTGTTCCAGTAAATGGTTTGCAGAGGCCCTGGTGCAGATGCTGTGGTTCTGAAGTATGGCTTGACTCTCAGTATTGCTTCCCTTTTCAATGGCTCCATATCCCAAGTCTCTGGGGAGGAGAATTAGGGATGCTTATGAAGTAGAAGGGGGAGTTAGGGCATTAAGGTTGTGTCAAGCTGTGGAGGGTTAGTGGCCCAAATGTGATTCAGGTGGGATTCAAAAGACAAGTAGACCAAGGCTGAGTATGCAGGTGGAGATGGATTGGGTTATTAAGGCTTGGAAGCCTGTGGTGAGGGGTGTGAACTCACTGTAACAGCTATGTGGTGGGAGCAAACTGCAGGTGATCAAGAAGAGCATGAGGAGTTTTGAATGTCTCCACTGTTGTTTGCAGTGCTCAGCAGAGGAGCAGCCAGATGAGCAAGAAGAAGGCAGCTGGCAACCAGGTAGGCCAAGTTTCCATCTCCTTCACTGCTGCAAGAAGGACATGTTTGTTACCTGGGAGCTACCAGGTGGACAAGTGCTGGGCTGGATGCAGCAGTGCTCTAAGTTGTGGCTTTTTGTTTTTATTTTATACTTGCCAAGCTCTGTTTACGTCTGGAGCAGAATTTTCAGGCTCAGTACAGTTGTAAAGAGCCAAGTGTGTAGCAACAACAGAGGGGAAGTGTCGTAGAGGTAAATGGGTGTTTGATAATCAAGATCTAGTCTCATACAGTCAGAAGGGGTGCAGTACTAAGTAAGCTTACTGCCTGCTGTCTGGTCTTGATTTTCTGATAGAAATCCCTATCAATGTTGCATACCTCTCTGGGTTTTCAGCCCCTCCACTAGCTGTGCCAGCTCTTCTGCTGAGGTCAGGGAGTACAGAATGCTTGGGGTCTTGTAGATGCGTTCGCATTTGAGCCAGATAATAATAATGAGGTGAACTCCCTCTTCCAGTCCAATTACTGCTAGGTCTGCTACAAGACAGACTTGTGAATCCTAGTTATCTTTCCCACTGGTGGCCATTACTTTCTGCAGAGGTATTTCAAGAGAGTTCATGGTCTCTCTTGTGGATACCTTCAGTGGAAATGCTTCAGCCTGTTGCATTGGGAGACAGAGGGTGATGTATAGCCATAGCTGCACTGGCTGTGTGAGAACTTGCTCATTGAGAGAAAGCACAAGGGAAGAGTGGAGTCCACACTCTTTCAGGAGCTGTAGGGATTGCACGTGCAACTAAAAAGGAGCTAATGACACCTAGATTTGCTGGGGAAATGACAAGGCTGTCTAGATGAGGAGATGCTGTAGGGATACCATCACAGAGAGTGAAATAAAAGCTTTTATTTTGTCATCTTTTAAAAAACCTTCACTCCTAATATCCAGTATCTTTGAATGTGTTTGATCACCTTTTCCTGCACACATACATGCAGACTGTTTCAGTGCTGCTGGCAGGCAGGCTGTCAGGCTGGACTGGCCAACATCTGCTTTGTGGGATCTCAGTGCTGCTGTATTGAGCCTCATGCTCTGCAGTGCACCTTGCTGGAGAGCTGACTGTACCAGAGCACAGAGGGCGAGCTCTGCACCAACCTGTGAAATCCTTGGGCTTTTCCTTTTGGCAGGCTTTGTTTTGGGATGGGGATTGCTTTTCTTTTTGCCTGGGATATAAGTTTTGGCACCAGGTTCCAATTTATTTTTATTTTTGAGCCTCTCTTCTCCTGCTCCAGCTTTCCTAGTAATAATTTCTCCTCTCTTTGCTCCTCTCCTGCTCTCTGCTCTGCTGCTGTTGCTATGGTTCCCCTTTGCAGGATGAGATCCTGGTGAGTAGAAGGCCGCTCAGTAGGGTGTGCTAATGAACATCAATGTTGCATCTGGGAAGGTGAGAACAGTGTATAGGAAAATTAGTTCCTCTCTTGCTGAAGGGGGAGAGGAGTGCAGCTGGCAGTAGGCCCACGTGAAGCAGAAACAAGGTATAAATGTGCTGTGTGCTAAGGAAAATCGTGGAGCTGCTGGTACATCTGCAAGTGGGTGGAGATGAAAAGCAGCAATCCAGGGATCTGGGGTTCTGTTTCACTGCCCCCTCCTGTCCGTTGAGAGAATAGGACTGTCTCCAGTTCTAACAGTGGCAGTGAGGTGAAGATCCAGTACTCTCACTCTTTAGAGATGCAGGTTGAAGGATTGTGCAGCTCTTTGGTAGGCTGCTCTCACAGTGCAGCTTACTGATACACAATGCAGTTGCATGCTTTTTTTTCTTTGCTGGGTCACTTTCAACAAGCATCCCATTCACTGAGGTGCACACACATTGCACGCAGATGTATCTGGGTGTTAAAGGCCCAGCAAGACACAGAAGTTAATGCCTTTAAGCTGATGCGCACTTGCATTTGATTATTGGTGTGTAAGGCTCTAAAACAGCAGATGGTGAATTGGAGTTCCATAGAGACTAACAGCCTGGCTTCTCTACAGACTAACCTATAGGAACTTGTATTGCTCTGTTAACATGATTACTCAAATACATGGGTATGCTGAAGTCCAGGGTACTAATTCCAGATGCACCATTTTGTTCTCACATACTTAATGTCTCCTTGTCACAAAACTCAGTTACATCAGAGTTGCTTGCCCACCTCTTTCTCTTGAACTGTTTCCCCCCCACCCCTGAGCTGGGTGAGGCACTCCCCACCTGCAGGGTGCCAAAAGGTGTGCTGCTCACTTGGTTTTTCTCTGGGCATGCTTTTTTTCTGGGTGTGTTGCTGTGACCTGATGCTTCTGTAGGTTGTGCCTGCTCACAAGGCACTCTATGCAATTCTTCCTGTGTCTCTTTCCTCTTGACAGACTGTATAAGGCATAGCCAGGTTCCTTCCTGCATCCTTTTTATTCCTAGCCCCTTTGAGGCAAAGGTTTTCACTGGCCAGTCGAGTGGGGGGCTCTTCTGGCAGCAGCAGAGAGCACGGTGTTCCTTGTCTTTCCGTATGATTCTGTGTGTAGGAGTACCTTCTGCTCTTTCCTCTGTCACCTAAAGCTTTTAGGACCCTTGTTAACGCTTACTGCTTCCAACCTCATAGGTCATCCGAAAGGGCTGGCTCACCATCAACAACATTGGGATCATGAAGGGTGGCTCCAAGGAGTACTGGTTTGTCCTCACAGCAGAGAACCTCTCCTGGTATAAGGACGATGAGGTGAGTAGCTAGATCAACTCTGCAACTTGAAAAAGCTATGGCTCTTCTAAGTATAGCAGCGGGGGCTGTGGAGCTGAAGGGCAGCTCAGATTCTGGCTCCTTCTGACTTCAGGTAAAATGCACTTGGTCCCTCCAGGGTTTGATTGTTGAACTTGTGAAGCAAGACTGTGCCTTACGTTCCTGCACTGAGTGTGCTAATTAATGCATTTTCCTGAAATTCTTTTGGCCAGAACACTGCTGATCAAAATATGGTGATGTGTGGAATATTATTGATAT
Source organism: Phasianus colchicus (assembly GCF_987193195.1). Lineage (NCBI taxonomy): Eukaryota > Metazoa > Chordata > Aves > Galliformes > Phasianidae > Phasianus > Phasianus colchicus. The sequence goes on along the minus strand of NC_143454.1, from coordinate 7,316,291 downwards.
GGTCCTATGCTATCTATTTTCTTGAAGATCTTGAATATTAGGAATTCTAGCGCTGTGGTATTGGTGTCTTTCTACTTCAGTAGGAAATAATTCTGTCAGCAGACAGAATTGTCCACGGTGAATATATAATTGTCAAGTGTTTCTTGTGCAAATCAAAGATAGTTGTTGTCTTCTCTGATTATTATTTTGGATAGAGGAAAACTAGCTGGATGGTTTTGGTAAGGATGTGAGCACAAGGGTTAGCCCCAGTCCGTGTGCTGGGGGATGAGAAGTGACCTATTTGCTGCAATTATGTATTGAGGTGATTAGGGCTCCTGATCCCAAAAACTGCTCTGTCCTTTGCTGTGTTGTTTTTTTTGTCACTCGGGTGTTTTGAGGCATGTGGTGATGTGCCTGGGAGCTGTAGTTGGGCTTGTGTTCTCATCTAGTTTATATCAGTGGGTTTGTTTCATTCTCAGCAGGTGAAAATGATGACAAATACAGTGATGAATCAGCCTCTAAATATCACCTTCTGCATGGAGACTGCAATAGCACTGCTGTGCATGAGCAGGCAGCGATTTCAGTCTTGAAGAATCAGGCATTTAAATGTCTTTGCTAAATCAATGCATCTCTGCTTTAAGACCCCCTAACCTTTGTATTCAGAGTTGCTAGGGGAGGTTTCACTTTCCTCCAGGTTACATACGCTGATCGAGTGGTTATAAACATCAAGTAGTTTAATCAAAGCCAGCTGCTACATCTGCATTGTGGAGATGACCAGAACTCCTTGTTCTTCCCCTGGGGAGTGGGAGGGAGGACTGTAGCACAAACTGTTAATGGATTCCAGTTGCTTGGGATGGGGGTTGGACCTTTCCCCCTCTTGGGGGTGTGCAGCCTTGGGGGTCAGTAGCAACTGGAGGTCTGTAGTGTTTCCCTTCCCCATGGTAAGATATAGGGCTGCCTAATTAAAGCAATTCCCTGCCAGCCTGGGTCCCTTATAAACACAGGAGAGCCAGTGCTGACGAGGTCTGAGCAGCTCCTGAGAAAGGAGCCTTTGTGCTCCGTGAGTGGGAGCAGAGGGGAAAGGGAAGCGTGCTTTTGATTCTTCCCCAGATTCAGCTCCTTGATCTCCAGCTGAGGGAGAGATGTGAAGCAACTTCCACCTGGCTCCATAGCTGAGTGGAACTGCAAGTTGGTGCGTTTTGGGGGCTGCTTGGAGAGCCCTGAACATGGGAATTCCCACCCCAAACCTCAGTCCTGCAGGGCTGGCTGCAGTGCAGGGCCCTCTGCGTGCCCATCCCGGATTTCTCCTTCCCCACTGATTGAGGACTCATGTCCTGTGCGGTTCCTAAAATATTGTCACATGCTTTTAGAGGCTGCACACAGTGATCTTCAGCTCTGGGAGGAGGGGGGAGGCTTTGCCCAGCCCTGTGCTCCCTGTTCCCTTGTGCTCCGGCTGCTGGCTGGAGGAAATGAGGGAGCTGGCTCTGTCCTGCTGGTGGCAGAGTTGTGGGAGGTGGACTGGGAAGGCAAGGGGTGACATGGTGTGGTGGGGTCAGGGGAAAGGCCCGGCTAGCAGGGAGCTGGGGGGAGTGGGGACGTGGCCTCTCCCTGCCCTGTTTTGCAAGCCAGGACCAGTGTCTGAGGAATGGAGACATCTGGACCCCATTAGTGAAATACCAGTCTTTCCGCAAAGCTGGTTTGTTTTTCCTCTGCCTCTGAAGAAAGGAATTGAAACTCAAAATGTCTTAAAGGGCCCAGCGTTGCGTGTTAGAAGGGAGATGGCTGCTGATGCTCTGGAGGGGCCTTGAAGGAGTGTGCAGGGGAATGGGAGGGGAAGGAAAGAGGGGCCAGACGGGGGTGGAAAGTTGGCTCCCCACACTGCCATACTGCCAAAGCATTTGTGTGGTGTGTGTGTGTGTGCTCCCAAGCTCTGTTTTTCTTCCTGTCTCCTCTCAAGGAGGCAGATGCTGGGCCCTATGCAGAGCGGCCCCACGGGCAGCTGGCCTCCCCCAGACCTGGTGACCCCGGTGGTACCTGCACCTCCCAAGGGCTGGGGGCTGCAGGCCAGTGTGGGAGGGAGAGGCAGGGAGGAGTCTGCCTTGGCTGCTGGCAATATAGAACATCATTTCCTTGCTCAAGGAAGCCACAGAGTCCCCAGTGCTGGAGCAGTACCACAGCATGCTGCCCGACTGCTCAGTAAGCATTGTAGCAGACGTGCTACAAAGACTTGATTCAAACAGTGCTGCCTGAATCCCCTGTGAAATCCTCAGTGTCCACTTCTCTGCACATCTTTTCCTCTGGATGCAAAAGAGGGACTGTGAGTTGGGCCAGAGCATGTGGTGCTGGGGAGCTGGCAGGCAGGATGCAGTGAGCCCTGTGTTGCTGTCAGTAAAGCTTGCTGCCTGCTGGAGGGACCCCTGCACTCCCTGCTCTGTCAGTGTCCACAGGAGTGCACGTGCAGATGGAGAGATCTGCTGTTCCTTTGGCAATCTGTGTGAATGTGTGATACAGATGGACCTTCTGTCCTCAGGTAAATCACCTACTAGAAATGTGGGATTTGCATAATAGGTGACTACACAGAAGAACATGGCCTTACTTGCTGTGTGCAAGCATGTGTTGCATGCAGTGCTGCTGCCTTGTGATTCCTGTCTGCGTACAGCAGGGATAGGAGCAGAGTTCCTGGTGCTTTCAGGTGGATATGTGAGGGTGCTTCAGATTGTTTATGCATCGTGTTGATTCCTCTCACATCGCTTGTGCTTGGGCTCTCAATGCCTTTCTTTTGGTTGGAGTACAAAGGTACTCTCCTGTTCTGGGAAGAACATGACCTTGCTGACCGTCATTGGCTGCTTATCCTGTATTTTTTTGGTGTCTTGAACCCAATTCTACTTAAGAAATAAGTATATTGATCAATAGTGAAGTTGTTCCCCTGCAGTACATGCATGCAGCCCCCACCTGCCCCACCTCTGCCCCACCAGTCTGTGTCCTTGATGCCCAGGTTAGCTGCTAGGAATCTTTTCTTTGCTCTGATTTCCTCAAACTGGTGACAAGGTGGTGCCTCTGGTCCAGCTGCATCCTGGTGTTTGTGCCCATTTTGTTTAACAAGCAGGTCTGCTTGTAGGTTTTTCCTCTGCTGCTTTCACAGCACTCTTAGCTGCTCTGTGAAACGTCTTTACATCATCTGTGGAGCTCCTTGATTCATTTATTTTCTTCAAAAGAAGAGTTTTCCCCTGGATAAACTCTTTTCTCTTACTCAGTCCTCATTTATACTTTCACTCACTGTTTCTCTTTTATTTTCCAGACAAACATCAAAGCAAACACAACTTCCAGAGCATTCAAACCTCCAACTTTCAATCCTTTAGTTTTTTCTTTTTTTTTTAAATCATCAGCAATCTTAAAGATGTGAATTCCCCTCTCTCCGTTCACCTTTCTCTGCTCCATCGTGCCTTCTCAGGTAGCAAAGTGCAGTGCAGTTGTAGCTCCACCAGGCCCTTCTGTTTCTCTCTGCACTTTATGGCAAAGCTGAGCGCGTGAAACAAGCCATCATTAGCGCAGCCATCCCTGGGACAAGTACACAGAGCTGAAAGAAAGGATGGATGGCTGAGAAGGGAATGAAGGAGAGGTGGAGAAAGAGTAAGAAGAATGTGAGCAGGCTGGTAAGCAGGCAGGTAAAAGTGATCGAGCATGGCTTCAAAGGGTGGTGTTATCCTCCCAGGCTGAGAGATGGGTGAACTCTGCATGCAGCCCACCCTCTCCATGCATGTCCCTCTGCCGTGCAGGTGTTGCCGTCCCCGTGCAGCACTGGCAGTGTGTGGTGTATCCCAGCACAGCCTAACCAATGTGCAGACTACTGTACAATCTCGTAGTCCTGAACAGGTAGTCTGAACACTGGGCAGACGGAGTGGAGCCTCTGTGATCTGCTCTCCGGCTATCAGCAGCTCATTAGTCCTTCCCCTCCCTGCCTTTGGGATGGGGTTTTGGGGGCAGAGGTGGGGTGAAGGAATGTCCAAGTCCAGATGGAAGAAACATCCTCCCTTTGGCAGCTGAGAAGTGATCTCGTTCTCTGTATGCTTCCAGTTTGGAGCAAGCCTCCAAGCTCCTTCCTGCGCTGGTGTCCAAAGGCCGGTACCTTGTTTCCACCTGGAGCATTCTGCACCTTCCTATAGAGAAGAGAAAAAATAAATCAATTACTGCAGTTCTAAGAGGAAATGTGAAATTTTGGCTGTCGCCCAGGTGTGCAGAACTTGCTGCTCCATTCAACCCCTCTTCTCCTTGATAGATCTGGCACAACAGCTGGTGGAGTTGGGTGGGGAGGATTCCCAGGCCCCAAGCACCCTCAGCTCCTCCTGCCCAGCTTGTCCAGTAGATCGGCCCTTTGCCTGGAGTGCGGAGTAGAGCTCAACCCAGATCGGCCTTTGCTTCCAAGTCCTCAAAAGGGTCCTTTGACCCACGTTGGCCAGTTGCCTGTGCAGCTCGCCTCCGGCTACTGCAGGAGCAATCCACATCCCGTCTTTTTCTCCCCCCACCATCTCTGGCATTGCAGAGCCTCCCTCCCTCCCTCTTCTGGTTTTTTGCTCCCTCCCTTCTTGCTTCCCTTCTGTCCTTCTGCCTCAATTGACGTGGCAGTGGAGAGCTAACTAGACTCGAGGGAGGAGCTTGCTGGCTGCTGGGAAGGCCGGAGGTTGGCAGGAAGTGAGCCGGCTGGAGGGTAGGGTTGCGCGGGGGAAAGGAAGGTTCCCTACCTCGCATGGAAACTTGAGGAATGCCGTTGCTTTCTGCGGCGCTTGGCTCCCATGTAGTGATTCCAGATGTTCCCTAACCCAGTGGTTTGCTCCCTCTCTCCCTGGTGCCGCAGGCATAAAGAGGGCTTTGTTTTTGCCGCGTGTCTCCCTTCCAGCGTCGCCTTCTCTTCTGTGCATGCTGGTGGACGCTTATGATTTGTGGCTAAAAATACGAATACCCACAGCTCCCACTTTGGCCCTAAGCATGTAGCCAAGCCTTTCCTTTTCCTGGAGGTGCGCGATGCTTTGCGCATGTGTGGTGCTCTGCCTCATCCAACCACCTCGACACCAGGGATGTTCCAGCTCTGCCCGGTGCTCAGGCATGGGGAGAAGTGCATGCTCACCCTTTGCAAAGGCTGACGGCACTGCTGTGACTCACTGAGGTCACGATGGGGCTTTGGGGTGTTACAGCCCCTTTGGTTCTTAAGCTGCTTGGTATTGGTATGTTTTCTAATGATGGCTTCCTAGGGGTGCAGGCAGCCCTGCACTAAGCTGCATGCTTAAATCTGCGTGTGAGTTCAGCTGCTATCTGACTGTACTTGTGAGCAGGTGAGAAATGGGTGTGCAGCTGATTGCCATTGCTGTGCTTACTAAGCCAGCAGTAATGATGGTGATTAATCACATGAGTTCAGGCCCAGTGTCTGCAGAGCTTTTGAACTAAATCAGCTTAAAATCTTAGGATGTGTTGTTTAAGTTAAACCAATGTAGCTTTCCTCTGTAAACAAGCCATTACAGCTGCTTTGCAGCTTGGGGTGGTGATCAGTGTCCAGTAATTTATGTTAGTAAAAATTATGCTCTGAAGGTCAAAGAGTGATGCAGGTGGACTCTGCTCTCCAAAACTGATGGAGATATTTGTAAGGGGTCACTGGGGCTTCCTGGAAGAGCTGCAGCTCAGGAATTCGGCTCTTCTAGCTGCCTTTTCCTTGTGAAAATGAGACACGAGGATGAGTGCTTGGTAGCATCTCGCCTAGAGAAGGGGTTCAGTTTGAAGCACTCAACTTGCTTTCAGAGAATCCCGTCTGGTTTTCAGAGGCTTCTTCCTAACATACTGTTGCATACAGTGCATGTGTCCGTGAAGGAGGTTTACTCTCATTTCTGATGTGTTTTTCTATTTGAGAATTACTGAGGAGATCCCAAAGCATTATGAATGATTTCACTGCAATCCCTGCCATCTCTGGGGCAGCTTTGTTTACTCCATCTTTTGTTTGCCCAATATGGAGCTTTGCCTTTTATGAGAAGGGAGATTAAGAAGTTTAAGAAAGATGAATTGCCCCTCATTACACATGGCTACAAATCAAAACACAGCAGTGCTCCTTCCCCCATCCCCACAGACCCTCATCTCACTGCAAGAGGAGGTGCTTGTCATAACAGCTACAGGGAAACCTTTAATTACTTCATGTTCTCTGAACGCAAACTGAGACCTAATAATTCTGCCAATTATTTTCTTAGACTGCAAGTGCCAATTTCTAGCCTTAGGGGAGCCCACACATGCATCTGCCAGCATTACTTCACATGTATTTAAGAGCAGGAGAACGTAAGTCGCTGTTGGGACAGTGCAGCTGAATGGAGGAAGTGCTTTGAGTCAGGCTGGCTTGCTTCCCACTGAGTTCTGTGGATTTCTTGGAGGTTATAACCGACGGGATAGCAACAGATATTCAGATAATTGTATAAACCATCTCTGCCTCTGACTAAAACTGGAGTTGTGTGAGATCATCAGGGTGCAACTGCAGCGTTCCTCTCCCAGCCTGCTGCTGTGGCTTGTGCCCACAACTGGGAATGGCTGATGTCCCCTGAACTCCTCCTGGCAATGTGCACTTCTCTCTGTGTTGGTAGATGTGAAGTGCAGAGCTGCATCTGTGCCTGGCTGTATCTGTACGTGCTGGGGGTGAGGGGGTAATCCTTTGCCACGTTCTCTGCCTCTGCAAGTAGTTTGCTGTTATCTCCCTGCAAATGGTGTAACTTGATTGGACACAGCAGACAGATTAGGGGAAGTTGGGGAAGTTTAACCCCATGTCTGCAACATTCTGTAGCCAACACAGCATCCACAGTCCTTCTTGTATGGTCAGTCTGAGTGCTTCTGCCCCTTCTGCCCCCTCTTTGGCCTCATGGCTTTACAGGTTCATTTCCAGACCACGTGCACTTCTTACAGAGCCGACATTATGCTGATGAGAGGGAGTTTGATCCTTTTTTTTTTTTTTTCCTGTAGATGAGGGAAGATCTTACAAGCCTCCTGGGATCAGACTGGGGGCTTCCAACACTGTGTTTCTCAAACCACCCTTCCCACTTCAATATGCACTTTTTCTCTCCTCATCTCCAACTCTTGAAAGTTTAAGAGAAGCCCTTTTCCCCTCTTGGCCAGGATGCTGTT